>NW_021620966.1:343653-371056 GCF_004785775.1 Grammomys surdaster
TGTAGCCATGGATACCAGGAGCACCTGGCAGCTGGGGGCACTAAACAGTGTAACAAGATGTTTATCAGAGTGCGCTCAGCTATTGCAGGCTGTTGAAACAAGTCTCTTGTCAGGGTATATGGCTCGAGATGGCTGTAAAGATGATAGCCACTTTCGGCTAAGAGTTGGCTCCCAACAAACATTGTCGAGGATATGTCCTTGTTATATGTTGGAGCATCTTCTGGGTATATGCCCAGGAGTGGTATAGCTGGGTCCTCAGGTAACACTATGTTCAATTTTCTGGGGAACCTCCAGACTGATTTCCAGAGTGGTTACACCATCTTACAGTCCCACCAACAATGGAGGAGTGTTCCTCTTTCTCCATATCCTTGCCAGCATCTACTGTCACCTGAGTTTTTGATCTTAGAAATTCTGACTGGTGTCAGGTGGAATCTCAGGGTTGTTTTGATTTGCTTTTCCCTGATGACTAAGGATGTTGAACATTTCTTTAGGTGCTTCTCAGCCATTCGAGTTTCCTCAGCTGAGAATTCTTTGTTTAGCTCTGTACCCCATTTTTAATAGGGTTATTTGGTTGTCTGGAGTCTAATTTCTTGAATTCTTTGTATATATTGGATATTAGCCCTCTGTTAGATGTAGGATTGGTAAAGATCTTTTCCCAATCAGTTGGTTGCCATTTTGTCACTACTGAGAGTGTCCTTCACCTTACAGAAGCTTTGCGATTTTATGAGGTATCATTTGTCAATTCTTGATCTTAGAGCATAAGCCATTGGTGTTCTGTTCAGGAACTTTTGCCTTGTGCCTAGGTATTTGAGGGTCTTCCCCACCTTCTCTTCTATTAGTTTCAGTGTATCTGGTTTTATGTGAAGGTCCTTTATCCACTTGGACTTGAGCTTTGTACAAGGAGATAAGGATGGATCAATTTGCATTCTTCTACATGCTGATCTCCATTTAAACCAGTACCATTTGTTGAAGATGCTGTCCTTTTTCCACTTGATGGCTTTTAGCTCCTTTGGCAAAGATTAAGTGACCATAGGTGTATGGGTTCATTTCTGGGTCTTCAATTCTATTTCATTGATCTTCCTACCTGTCTCTGTACCAATACCATGCAGTTTTTATCACTATTGCTCTGTAGTGCAGTTTGAGGTCAAGGATGATGACTCCCCCAGCATTTCTTTTACTGTTGAGAATAGTTTTTGATGTCCTGGGTTTTCTGTTATTCCAAATGAATTTGAGGATTTCTGTTTCCATGTCTATGAAGAATTGAGTTGGAATTTTGATGGGGATGCCATAGAATCTATAGATTGCTTTTGGCAAGATAGCCATTTTTACTATATTAATCCTGCCAATCCATGAGCATGGGAGATCTTTCCGTCATCTGAGATCTTCTTCGATTTCTTTCTTCAGAGACTTCAAGTTTTTGTCATACAGATCTTTTACTTGCTTGGTTAGATTCACACCAAGGTATTTTATATTATCTGTGACTACTGTGAAGGGTGTCATTTCCCTAATTTCATGTTGAGGAAGGCTACTGATGTTGTTTGAGTTAATTTTATAACCATCCACTTTGCTGAAGTTGTTTATCAGGTTTAGGTATTCTCTGGTGGAAGTTTTGGGGTCACTTATGTATACCATCATATCATCTGCAAATAGTGATATTTTGACTTCTTCCTTTCCTATTTGTATCCCTTTGACTACCTTTTGTTGTCTAATTACTCTGGCTAGGATTTCCAGTACTATACTGAAGGTAGGGAGAGAGTCAGCAGCCTTGTCTAGTCCCTGATCTTAGTGGGATTGTTTCAAGTTTCTCTCCATTTAGTTTGATGTTGTCTACTGGTTTGTTGTATATTGAGTTTACTATGTTTAGGTATGGACCTTGAATTCCTGATCTTTCCAAGACTTTTATCATGAAGGAATGTTGAATTTTGTGAAATGCTTTCTCAGCATCTAGTGAGATGACCATGTGGTTTTTTACTTTGAGTTTGTTTATACAGTGGATTTCATTGATGGATTTCCGTATACTGAACCACCCCTACATTCTTTTGATAAAGACTACTTGATCATGATGGATGATTGTTTTGATGTGTTCTTGGATTCGGTTTGCGAGAATTTTATTGAGTATTTTTGCATCGATATTCATAAGGGAGATTGGTCTGAAGTTTTCTTTTGTTGGGTCTTTGTGAGGTTTAGGTTATTAGCATGATTGTAGCTTCATAGAACGAATGGGGTAGTGTTCCTTCTGTTTCTGTTCTGTGGAATAGTTTGAAGAGAATTGCTATTAGGTCTTTCTTGAAGGTCTGATAGAATTCTGTACTAAAACCATCTGGTCCTGGGCTTTTGTTGTTGTTGTTGTTGTTGTTGTTGTTGGGGAGACTTTTAGTTACTGCTCCTATTCCTTTAGGGGTTATGGGACTGTTTAGATGGTGTATTTGCTCCTGATTTAACTTTGGTACCTGCTGTCAGTCTAGAAAATTGTCCATTTCATCCAGATTTTCCAATTTTGTTGAGTGTTGGCCTTTGTAGTAGCATCTGATGATATTTTGAATTTCCTCAGTTTCTTTTGTTGTGTCTCCCTTTTCAGTTCTGATTTTATTAATTTGGGTGCTGTCTCTGTGCCCTCTGGTTATTCTAGCTAAGGATTTATATATGTTGTTGATTTTCTCAAAGAACCAGCTCCTGGTTTTGTTGATATTTTGTATAGTTGTTTCTGTTTCTACTTGGTTGATTTCAGCCCTCAGTTTATTTCTTACTGTCTACTCTCTTGGGTGTGTTTGCTTCTTTTTCTTCTAAAGCTTTCAGTTGTACTGTCAAGTTGTTAGTGTATGCTCTTTCCAGTTTCTTTTTGTAGGCACTTAGAGCTATGTGTTTTCCTCTTAGCACTGCTTTCATGGAGTCCCACAAGTTTTGGTATGATGTGTCCTCATTTTCATTAAATTCTAAAAAGTCTTTAATTCATTTCTTCATTTCTTCCTTGACCAAGTTATCATTGAGTAGAACATTGTTCAGTTTCCAAGTGTATGTGGGCTTTCCATTGTTTTTGTCATTATTAAAGACCAGTCTTAGTCCGTAGTGATCTGATAGTATGCAAGGGATTATTTCTATCATTTTATGTCTGTTGAGGCCATTTTTGTGAGTAATTATATGATCTATTTTGGAGAAGGTACCATGAGGTGCTGAGAAAAAGGTATATTCTTTTGGTTTTGGATGAAATGTTCTATAAATATCCGTTAAATCCATTTGGTTCATAACTTCTGTTAATTTCCTTTTGTCTCTGTTTAGTTTCTGTTTCCATGATCTGTCCATTGCTGAGAGTGAGGTGTTGAAATCCCCCACTATTATTGTGTGAGGTTCAATGTGTGCTTTGAGCTTTAGTAAAGTTTCTTTTATGTATGTAGGTGCCCTTGCATTTGGAGCATATATGTTCAGAATTGAGAGTTCATCTTGGTAGATTTTCCTTTGATGAGTATGAAGTTTCTTTCCTTATCTTTTTTGATAACTCTTGGTTGAAACTGAAGTTTATTTTATGTTAGAATGGCTGCTACAGCTTGTTTTTTGGGACCATTTGCTTGAAAAATTGTTTTCCATCCTTTTACTCTGAGGTAGTGTCTGTCTTTGTCACTGAGGTGCTTTTCCTGTATGCAGCAAAATTCTGGGTCCTGTTTATGTATCCAGTCTAATAGTCTATGTCTTTTTATTGGAGAATTGAGTCAACTGATGTTAAGATGTAATTCACAACAGAGTAATCCCAAATGGCTGAGAAGCACTTAAAGAAGTGTTCAAAATCTTTAGTCATCAGGGAAATGCAAATCAAAATGACCCCGAGATTCTACCTTACACCAGTCAGAATGGCTAAGATAAAAAACTCAGGTGACAGCACATGTTGGCAAGGATGTAGAGAAAGAGGAACACTGCTCCATTGCTGGTAGGATTGCAAACTGGTATGACCACTCCAGAAATCAATCTGCAGGTTCCTCAGAAAATTGGAAATAGATCTACCTGAAGGCCTAGCTATGTCACTCTTGGCATATACCCAAAAGATGCCCCACTATGCCACAAGGGCACGTGCTCCACTATGTTCATAGTGGCCTTGTTTGTGATAGCCAGAAGCTGGAAACAACCCAGATGTCCCTCAATGGAAGAATGGATACAGAAAATGTGGTTCAGGTACACAATGAAATACAACACAGCTGTTAAGAATGAGGACATACTGAGTTTTGCTGGCAGATGGATGGAACTTGAAAATATCACCCTGAGTTAGGTAATCCAGATCCCAAAGGACATGCATGATATATACTGAGTAATAAGTGGATATTAGCCAAAAAAAGTACAGAATACTCAGGATAAAATCCTCAGGACTCAAAGGGAGGGGCCTTAGATAAAATGCTCTACAGTGGGGAGTGGGAACTTGTAAAGTCTACCTACAGTAGAAAATGGTAGTGGAGGGGTCAAGTGGAGGGATGGGGTTGCCATCCCACAGTCAAAAATTCTGACCCAGAATTGTTCCTGTCTAAAAGAGTTGAGAAAACTAGGACAAAAATGGAGAAGAGACTGAGAGAAAGGAAATCCAGTGACAGGCCCAAATTGGAATCCAAGTCAAGGGGAGGCTCCAAAGCTTGTTTGAGAGACTTTTAACGACTGTTTCTTTTAAAAAGATGTTTTAAAGCTTTTAAATAGTTTACCTGGTCTTGATTTAATTTTTGGTTAGTGGTATCTGTTTAGAAAATCATTCATTTTGTTAAGATCATCCAATTTTATGGAGTTCAGGCTTTCAAGTAAGACCTAATGATTCTTTGAATTACTTCAATGCCAGTTGTTATATCTCCATTTTCATTACTTATTTTTTTTTATTTGACTACTGTCTCTCTGTCTCTTGGTGAATTTGGCTAAGGATTTGTCTATCTTGTTGATTTTCTCAAAGAAACAGCTCTTGGTCTTGTTGATTCTTTGTACTGTATCCTGAGTGAGGTAACCCAGACCCAAAAGGACATACATGGTACATACTCACTAGTGGATATTAGCCATAAAAGCTCAGAATACCCATGATACAACTCATAGATCATATAAAGCTTAACAAGAAGGAATGCCAGTGTCTGGATGCTTCAATCCCACTTAGAAGGGGGAACAAAATAATCATGGGAGGCAGAAGGAAGGAGGAACCTGTGTGGGAGAGGGGAGGAAGAAAGAAAAAAGGGGACAGGATCAGGTATCAGAGGAAGTCAGAAGCAAAGCCCAGAAGGCCTGAAGAATGAATAGATATAAGCCCCATTTTTAAGTGTCAATTCAGAATCTGTATCAAATAGACTCCAGAAATTTTGATTGTTTCCTTTTCAGCACTCTATCAGCTATGTAAGGGCCATGAGTCCCTTAAGGGAAGAATGTGAAAAAGGCTAATAATAAAAAATTAGATACTTTAGTAAATTCTTCCCTCAGGTGACTGTAGTCATCCTTTCATTCAAGGTGTTCTAGGTCTGCAAATTAACTCATCTGCAAATTGGTTCATGGTCCAAAATTCTCTACTGTTAAGATTCAATGTGTCCTTTCTTTCATTTGTTTGAGAAATTTTCTGTTTATACAGATTGACCAAACCATAGATTTTTCTTTTGGTCAATCTGTATAAACATTATATATAAATAATATATATATAAAATATATAAATATTTATAAAAATACAAATATATATAAAAATTACAATTTCTCTGAGCCTCAAAATCCCTTTATTAGCACTAAGACACAGGATATCAAATATCTGCAGCTCCTATTTTCAATAAGACATGACAAATGCTTCTGCCAACCAATCTAACAAGCTTATGACAGAATCGATTTTAGATGTTTGGATATCAAATTAAGAGTTTCTACTCAGTGTACCTTTCTTAGTTACTGATCTATTGCTGTGAAAAGACACCATGACAAATGCAACTTATAAAAGGAAACATTTTATATAATTTTTCACTTGTTTTGACTTATAGAGGGTTAGTCCATGAACATCATTGTGGGAACTATGATGGTAGGCAGGCATGGTGCTGAAGCAGTAGCCAAAACTTACATCTGATCTTAAAATAGAGTCAGAGAGAGGGAAACTTAGCCTGCCACACTTTCTTCAACAATGCCATACCTCCTCTACCTTCTAATCTTTCCCAATTAAATCACCAACTGGGAAACAATCATTCAAATATATGAACCTGTGTGGGCCATTCTCATTCAAATCATCACAGGGCACACATTGATAAGCTCATCTTGATCCAGTTTTATAATCTTTCCGTCATCTTCTCACATCTTTAAAATCTGTTTTCACATAGTTCCTAGGCTTCTGCTTCAGTGAATTAGCAAACACATTAACCTCTTTAGTGGTATAGTCACTTCCTTATGGACTGCACATAGGACCCTGTTTAGGCTTGAGTATGGTTACACATGTAGAGGCAACTATTAGTGGGCACTGAAGGATATCAGTATTGTATTGCCTTGGATCTCCTGACAGTACACTCCCTCCTCTACCTCTCCAGCCTGCTCTATGTAGCTTTTTGTGCCCTTGGGAAGGGGAAAGTAGCTGCTCATCTAGCCAAACTCAGAAAAAAAGGGGGAAGTTTCATTCCTTACTGTTCCCATGGTTTATGTCTGTATTTTAACCAATGAACTGTACTATTGAAAAACCCACCATTCACTGAAAAGAATAGAAAAAACTACCCTAGGGTTGGAAAGGAGGATCCCTGCTGTATAATTTCCCCAGATGCCCTTCCACCCCTGCCTGGTCCTTTGGGCTGGAGCAGACACAGAATCGGTCTGCTCCTGTCCTGTGGAGATACTGAATTCCGAGTCATCGTAGAAGAGCCACTGCACTCAGAGCAGCTGGTAAGAACTCCATCTCACTCCCTAAGCCCCACAGAAACATCTGGGAGCCAGGGACATTCAGGGCACAGCAGCTACCCAAACCCCGCCCCTCCAGAATTCCCTTCTGCCCCTGCCTGGTCCTTTGGGCTGGAGCAGACACAGAGTCGGTCTGCTCCTGTCCTGTGGAGAAACTGAATCCTGAGTCATCCAGGAGCCACTGCACTCAGAGCATCTGAAACTGAATCCTGAGTCATCGAGGACCCACTGCACTCAGAGCAGCCGAGGAGCCACTGCACTCAGAGCAGAAGGATTTCCAGATCCAAGAGGTGGCCTGAGTCCCAGGAGTTCTTCCACCCAGGAGATTAGAAGCATAAGACCACAGAGACATCTAGACTCCGAGGAGCTCTGCAATAAGCAAGATAACTGGAAATACAGACTCCACTCTTACACAGTGAGGGCAGGTACCACTAGAGTTAACCAGATGGTGAAAGGCATGCGCAAGAACATAAGCAACAAAAACCAAAGTTTCTTGGCATCATCAGTGCCCAGTTCTCCCAATATAGCAAGCCCTGAACACCCCATCACACCTGAAAAGCAGGATTCAGAATTAAAATCACTTCTCATGATGATGATAGAGGATTATAAGAAGGAATTAAGTAACTCCCTTAAAGAAATACAGGAGAGTACAAGTAAACAGATAGAAGTCCTTAAAGAGGAATCACAGAAATCCCTTAAAGAAATGCAAGAAAACACAAAAAAGGAATTAAACAAAAACATTCAGGATCTGAAACTGGAAATAGAAACAATAAAGAAAGTTCAAAGGGAGACAACCATGGAGATAGAAAACATAAGAAAGAGATCAGGAGTCATAGACGCAAGCATCACCAACCGAATACAAGAGATAGAAGAGAGAATCTCAAATGCAGAAGATACGGTGGAAAATATTGACAAAGTTGTCAAAGAAAATGCAAAATGCAAAAAACTCCTAACTCAAAACATCCAGGAAATCCAGGACACAATGAGAAGACCAAACGTAAGGATAATAGGTATAGATGAGAATGAAGATTCCCAACTTAAAGGGACAGTAAATATCTTCAACAAAATTATTGAGGAAAACTTCCCTAACCTAAAGAACAAGATGCCCATAAACATACAAGAAGCCTACAGAACACCAAATAGACTAGACCAGAAAAGAAATACCTCCCGTCACATAATAATCAAAACATCAGATGCACAAAACAAAGAAAAAATACTAAAAGCAGTAAGGGAAAAAGGTCAAGTAACATATAAAGGCAGACCTATAAGAATTACACCAGACTTCTCACCAGAGACTAAAAATGCCAGAAGAGCCTGGACTGACATCATACAGACCCTAAGAGAACACAATTGCCAGCCCAGATTATTATACCCAGCAAAACTCCCAATCACTATAGAGAGTGAAACCAAGATATTCCATGACAAAACCAAATTTGCACAATATCTTCCCACAAACCCAGCAATTCAAAGGATAATTGATGGAAAATGCCAACACAAGGAGGGAAACTACAACCTAGAAAAAGCAAGGAGTAATCTTCCAACAACCCCAAATGAAGATAACTATACAAACATAACTTTACCTCTAAAAACAAAAATAACAGGAAGCCACAATCATTTTTCCTTAATATCTCTTAACATCAATGGTCTCAATTCCCCAATAAAAAGACGCAGACTATCAGACTGGATACCCAAACAAGACCCAGAATTTTGCTGCATACAAGAAACGCACCTCAGTGACAAAGACAGACACTACCTCAGAATAAAAGGGTGGAAAACAATTTTCCAAGCCAATGGTCCCAAGAAACAAGCTGGAGTAGCCATTCTAATATCAAATAAAATCAACTTTCATCCAAAATTAATCAAAAAAGATAAGGAAGGACACTTCATACTCATCAAAGGAAAAATCTACCAAGGTGAACTCTCAATTCTGAACATCTATGCTCCAAATGCAAGGGCACCTACATACATAAAAGAAACTTTACTAAAGCTCAAAACACACATTACACCTCACACAATAATAGTGGGGGATTTCAACACCCCACTCTCAGCAATAGACAGATCATGGAAACAGAAACTAAACCGAGACCCTTTGGCATTAACAGAACTTATGAACCAAATGGACTTAACAGACATCTATAGGACATTTCATCGTAAAACAAAAGAATATACCTTTTTCTCAGCACCTCATGGTACCTTCTCCAAAATAGACCATATAATTGGTCACAAAACAAGCCTCTACAGATACAAAAAGATTGAAATAATCCCTTGCATCTTATCAGATCACCACGGAATAAGACTGGTCTTTAATAATGACAAAACCAATGGAAAACCCATGTGCACATGGAAACTGAACAACTCTCTACTCAATGATGACTTCCTCAAGGAAGAAATAAAGAAAGAAATAAAAGATCTTTTAGAATTCAATGAAAATGAGGACACATCATACCAAAACTTGTGGGACTCCATGAAGGCAGTGCTAAGAGGAAAACTCATAGCTCTAAGTGCCTACAAAAAGAAACTGGAAAGAGCACACACTAACAACTTGACTACACAACTAAAAGCTCTAGAACAAAAAGAAGCAAATACACCCAGGAGGAGTAAAAGGCAGGAAATAATCAAACTCAGGGCTGATATCAACCAAATAGAAACAGAAAGAACAATACAAAATATCAATAAAACCAGGAGCTGGTTCTTTGAGAAAATCAACAAGATAGATAAACCGTTAGCCAGATTAACCAGAGGGCACAGAGACAGTGTCAAAATTAATAAAATCAGAACTGAAAAGGGAGACATAACAGAAACTGAAGATATTCAAAAAATCATCAGATCCTACTACAAAGGCCTATACTCAACAAAATTGGAAAACCTGGATGAAATGGACAATTTCCTAGACAGATACCAGGTACCAAAGTTAAACCAGGAGCAGATAAACCATCTAAATAGTCCCATAACCCCTCAGGAAATAGCAGCAGTCATTAAAAGTCTCCCCACTAAAAAAAGCCCAGGACCAGATGGTTTTAGTGCTGAATTCTATCAGACCTTCAAGGAAGACCTAATACCAATTCTCTTCAAACTATTCGACAAAATAGAGACAGAAGGAACACTACCCAATTCGTTCTATGAAGCTACAATTACACTCATACCAACTCAACTCATTTTAATGCAGTCCCCATTAAAATCCCAACTCAATTCTTCACAGAATTAGAAAAGGAAATTCTCAAATTCGTATGGAATAACAAAAAACCCAGGATAGCGAAAACTATTCTCAACAATAAAAGAACCTCGGGACGAATCACCATCCCTGACCTCAAGCTGTACTACAGAGCAATAGTGATAAAAACTACCTGGTATTGGTACAGAGACAGGCAGGAAGATCAATGGAATAGAATTGAAGACCCAGAAATGAACCCACACTCCTATGGTCACTTGATCTTTGACAAAGGAGCTAAAACTGTCCAGTGGAAAAAGGACAGCATTTTCAACAAATGGTGCTGGTTCAACTGGAGGACAACATGTAGAAGAATGAAAATTGATCCATTCTTATCCCCTTGTACAAAGCTCAAGTCTAAGTGGATAAAGGACCTCCACATAAAACCAGATACACTGAAACTAATAGAAGAGAAGGTGGGGAAGACCCTCGAATACTTGGGCACAGGGGAAAAGTTCCTGAACAGAACTCCAATGGCATATGCTCTAAGGTCAAGAATTGACAAATGGGACTTCATAAATTTGCAAAGTTTCTGTAAGGCAAAGGACACTGTCAATAGGACAAAATGACAACCAACAAATTGGGAAAAGATCTTTACCAATCCTTCATCTGATAGAGGGCTAATATCCAATATATACAAAGAACTCAAGAAATTAGACTCCAGACAACCAAATAACCCTATTAAAAAATGGGGTATAGAGCTTAACAAAGAATTTTCAATGGAAGAAACTCGAATGGCCGAGAAGCACCTAAAGAAATGTTCAGCATCCTTAGTCGTCAGGGAAATGCAAATCAAAACAACCCTGAGATTCCATCTCATACCAGTCAGAATGGCTAAGATTAAAAACTCAGGTGATAGTAGATGCTGGCGAGGGTGTGGAGAAAGAGGAACACTCCTCCATTGTTGGTGGGAATGCAAGATGGTGCAACCACTTTGGAAATCAGTCTGGCGGTTCCTCAGAAAATTGGACATGGCATTACCTGAGGATCCAGCTATACCACTCCTAGGCATATACCCAGAAGATGCTCGAACATATAACAAGGACATATGCTCAACTATGTTCATAGCAGCCTTGTTTATAATAGCCAGGAGCTGGAAAGAACCCAGATGTCCTTCACCTGAGGAATCGATTCAAAAAATGTGGTATATTTACACAATGGAGTATTACTCAGCTATTAAAAACAATGAATTCGAGAGGTTCCTAGGTAAATGGATGGAACTAGAAATTATCATTCTGAGTGAGGTAAGCCAATCACAAAAGAACACACATGGTATTCACTGACGGATTATTGGATATTAGCCCAGAACCTTGAAATGCCCAAGATGCAACTCACAGGCCACATGAAGCCCATAAAGAAGGAAGACCAAGTTGGGGTGATTCGGTCCTTCTTAGAAGGAGCAACAAATTACTCAAGGGAGCAAATATGGAGACAAAGTGAGGGACAGAACTGAAGGAGAGGCCGTTTCAAGACCACTCCACCTGAATATCTATCCCATGTGCAATCACCAAAGGTAGAGGCTGATGTGGAAGTCAGGAAGTGCATGCTGATAAGAGCCTGATATGGATATCTCCTCAGAGGTCTTCAAGAGTCTGACATACTCAGAGGCAGATGCTCACAACTAGCCATTGAACTGATCATGGGGTTCTCAATAGAGGAGTTAGAGTAAAGACTGAAGGAGAGCTGAAAGGATTTGTGGCACCATGAGGAGAGCAACAATACCAACCACCACAGCTCCCAGGGTCTAAACCACCAGCCTGGGAGCACTTAGGGAGGGATCCAGTGCTTCAGTTGAATATGTAAGAGTGGAGGGCCCTGCTGGGCATAGGTGGAAGAAGAGAACCTTGACCACATGAAGGCTGGATGCCCCACGGGGTGGGAAGTTTGAGGGTAGGGAGGTGGGAGGGGGGGTGTAGATAGAGGTTACATCCACAGAGAAGAAGGAGGAGGGGTGAGGGGATTGGGGGTTCCTGGGTGGGTGGGGGATGGGGTAAGGGGATAACATAGGAAATGTAAATAAAACATCCATTAAAAAATGAATCTATTATAAAAATTCAAAAAAAAAATTCCCCAGATAAAATAGATTTTCCTTTCTTTCCAACACTGATCAAGGTAATGAGACTTTTGGACAATTTTAACAGGCCTGACAAATTTTTAATCTTTTTAGAAAAGAATTAAAGACAGTTACTAAAACCTGTTACTTTTGTTATACAGGCAGCCCCAGATATTAAGAAAACAATGTCAGAAGTTAAAAGGATTTAAGAATATCAATAGGTTTCAATTATTAGAGATTACTCAGAAGTTTACAATATACAAGAAATCCCAAGGAGGGAAACTGGGACAGGAAGAGGGAGGTTCCCTGTCCTCCTTGCCCAGGCACTGAAACCCTAAAACAGGCCAGTGGTCTGTCTGTCCAAAAGGCTTGATCATGTTTCAGTCAGGTGGTTGGCTTGTTTGGGCAGTTGCCACAAAGGTCACACTAATAAAAATGCTTACAAACTGACTTCGAGCCAGGAACTGTTTCTACCACCCAGCACTGTGTCATAGCCTTCCTGATGGAGACCCTAGAGAGATAGATGTATAGTACCCAAATAACTCATTGTCACAACAAAGTCCCTATCACCTCTCGCTCCTCTAGTCAGCAGGAACTTACAGCTCAGCTCATCCAGGCAGATGGCAATGTGAAAGCACCTGTGGCCATGATGAAAGATGGATTCAGCTCTCACATCAAAGAGGACCCAGGCCCCTGCTACTGCTTATGCTACAGCAGCAGATGCTGCTGCCTCTGCAACTGTTGCTACTGTTCTAGGTTTGGCAGACTGGTACTTTCCAGCATCACTGCTGATCTCCACTTAACTGAAATGGCAGATTGAAATACAATCTGAAAATGGCAAATGCAGTACAATCTATCAGATCTGTCCTAATATGTATCCCACTAAAAGAACCAAAGAGGTACTGTACATTGGTGGGAGGGGTTTTGTTCAAGATAAAATTATGTATGCAGTTGTCACCTTGCACATGACTATGTGGACCTATTCCTTAGCTGAGGAACTTTAACTCAAAGGGCTGAACTTCTAGCATTAACCCATGAACTTCTGAAGAGGTCAGGTCAAGACACTCTTCTCTCCAGATAGGAGAAGCTAATTAACATTTCTTGGTCAGGGGACACTTGCTCCCCCAGAAGGGAGAAACTGATTAACATTCCTCAGACTACAGGGGAGGGAACCCACCTACAGGTGGGGAAGGCCCAGAGCATGTAGACACATCCCGCAGGACAGACTAACCCTTGCCACCTACAGACAAGGGAGGTCCTTGCCACCTTATTCTCTAAAGACCAATCAGTTTAAAAAGGCACACTGTTCTTCCAACCACATTATGCCTAATGGCTACTGCCCTAAAAATTGTATAAAAACTGACCAAATGGGCCCAGGGTTGCCACCTCTCCTTTAGGTGCAGGATGACCCCAACACATTGGAACAATAAATTCCTCTTGCTTTTTGCATCAATTCTTGGCTCCACATGGTCCACTCATGGGGTCCCCAGTAAGCTAAGGCTCTCCAGAGTCTTCCAGAGTCATTTGGTTCATTGGCTGGGAATCCGCCTTTGTGTAGGAACATACTGGAGAGCAATGAATTGGAGATCTCAAGCAAGTATGCAGTTTATTTGTCTATCTCGTTGTTTGTCAAAGTTTGAACCTGTAAGCCTGTCTGAACTTTCAGTTTACTTGCAAGCATCCGGGGGCTCAGAAAGCCAACATTGTTTGGGGTTGTCAAGAGCACCGAGCAGACATGCCTCAATGTCATGACCATGGGGGACCTGAAGGACTCTACTCCTTTTAGAACCTGTTAGACTTGGTCAGGTGTAGGTTGGCCAACTCGTCTGAATCTGTTAGATTTGACTCTGGTGTAAGCTAGCTAAGTCACCTGGTTACTGGATTCTTCAGCCAATGGCAGGGGTGAGAACTATCTGTAAAACCTAGTTTCTGCATCTGTGGCAGGGGCGAGCTATCTGTGTGTTGATTCTCTTTCTGTGTTCTTGGCCTGGTGTTATTTTTGGACTGAATCTACCCTATTAAACATCCTAGTTAGAAAAAGAGTAGAAAACTTGTCAGTAGTAAAGAAGGGAAAGTTAGTTACTCTCTGCTTCTCCAAATGGCCCACCTTCAGAGTATGGTAGCCACCCATATGGACATTTGACTTACAGGTGATCAAAGCAATAGAGGAAAGAGTCTTTAGGCCAGGATCCCTCAGGCACCCAGACGACATGTGCTATATAGTTATCTGGATGAGTCTAGTAGAGGGCACCTCCCATGGATAAAAGCCTTTCTTCCCCAAGACCCTTGTAGGTTCTGGCCATCAGGAGTACTCTTCAGTACCGAAGAGTGAGAGAGGATGCCGGAAAGAATGTTCACTCAAACACAGGGGTACCATCAATTGACCAGACTGTGGTCGACAGTGGGTTTCTTCTAACTAGATCTGACTGGGACTTTAGTGCAGCAGATGTTAAGGGCCACCTAAAAGCCTACCACCAGACTCCATTGGCAGGTCTCAAGGGGGCCACATGAGGCCCCATCAATTTTGACCAAGGCAAGTGAGGTTAAGCAGGGATCAGATGAGTTACCCGCAGCCTTTCTAGAGCAGCTCATGGAGGCATTCTGTCAGTACACACTATGGCCCTTATAGACTAGGCTAGTAGATATCAGGAAAAAAGCTTCAGAGGCTAGAGGGCCTACAGGATACGTCATTAAAGGATTTAGTGTAAGTTGCTGAGGAAGTCTACAATAACAGGGAGACAGAAAAAGAGAAAGGAAGAAGATGAAATGGAGATGAGAAAAAAGGTGACAGAAAATGAATTTAGAGAAAATCTTGGCTACAATAGTTAGGGAAAGCAGAGAAGGGAGACTCTAATCAAAGAGAGACAGAAAACTCCTTGAAGAGAGCCAGTGCACACATTGCAAGGAGAGGGGCCTCTAGGTCCAACAGACAGAAGCTGGGGGAGAGAAATCCCAGGCCTTGGGGAAAGTACCCCCAAACGGCAAAGGTGTTAGCCCTGGGTGAAGATAGTGATTGAGGTAGTTGGGTTTTGGACCCCCTGAAGACAATGATTGAGGTAGTTGGGTTTTGGACCCCCTCCCCAAGCCCACTGTCCTGTCCAGCAGGACATTAAACAGGGGTCCGGGAGGTCACCTGAAAGAGAGCGGGGGTGGGGGGTGGGGGGAGCAGGCAAAAACAAAAGGAATCACGACTTGTCTATAATTTGATCAGATCATAATTTTTACTTTTGCACACACAGGTTATATACACAAAAAGGCAGGATGTGGGGAAGGGGATGATGCAGGAGCGTAGGTGTTCAGGGGGAGTACAGATCTCTTCCAGAACAGAGTGTCAGCTGGGTAAAGGTTCAGGAGACAGACCACTATGACTCCGCCTATGATTCACTTGTCTTTATCTAAGTTGGTACTATCCACCAAGGTTACCCACCTACAAGGCCTTATGACTAGGCTTGGCAGCCTTCCACCAAAGCTGTCTGTTTACAATAACTCCCAGCTATCTGTTTCAGTGTTTTTCCACAGAGACCCAAGACTTGGTGCGAGTAGGCATGTATGTCAGGCCTATTACTGATTTTAGGCCTTCAGTGTATAAGCAGGGCTGCCCCCGACAGCCCAGGGTAACCTTGAAAGTGGAGGGAAACCCACATAATTATTGGTGGACACAGGGACTCAACACTCAGTTATCCTCCAAGCCGATGGCCCCATTTCCAAGAAAAGATCTTAGGCTGAAAGAGCCACTGGCACCAAAATGTATTTATGGACTACCTGAAGAACAGCGGACCTAGGGATGGGCCAATTATCCCATACATTTATGATCATCCCAGACTGTCCCTACCCTCTGTTGGAGTGAGATTTATTCTCCAAAATGGGGGCCCAGATATACTTCCTGCCTGATAGGCTGCAACTAACTGGCCAAAAAGGAGAACCCATGGGTGGAGGAAAGACCTCTCCAACTGACTACTGCAGGGAGCTGAGGCTACCTGCTTTACAGATGAGAGCAGTTTTCTCCATGCTGGTCAGAGACAAGCTGTTGCTGTTGTGGTGGATGTGTCATCTTGGCTGAACCTCTAATCCCCAGGTATGTTGGCACAGAAAACAGAATTGGAACTTGGGGCCAGCAAGAAAATTAACATCTATACAGTAGCAGGTATGCCTTTGCCACAGCCCAAGTCCACAGGACTATATACGAAGAGAAAGGACTGCTCACATAAGAGAAAATCTTGGATTTTTTGGATGCCCTGATGAAGCCAGCAACTGTGAATACTATTCATTGCCTAGGACACCAGAGGGGAAGAGACTTAGTGGTCCAAGGCAATAACCAGGCAGATCAAGTGGAACGAGAAGTGGCTATGCCTATCCCAGTTATGGGCCTGCAAGAGACACCCACTGGGGAATGGAAATAGACTAAGGGATGGCCTCACTTAAAACATATGGAAGAAAAAAAGACTCAGATTGCTAACCACCCAACCAACTATTACCTAGAGAAGGAAGAGTGATGGCACACACAAGAAGGGAGAACTATAATCCCCAGAAAACAAGCAGAAGACTTATTAAGCCAAATGCACAGATGGACTCATTTAGGGAATAAGCTTATCCAAGTAGTCAAGGGATCTAAGATATATATAATAGACCTCAGGTTTTGGGCCAGAGAGATAGTAGAACAGTGTAAGGTATGCCAGCAAGTAAATGCTTATGTGGCCAAGAGTAAATATGCCAGAAGACCTAGGGGAGAACAGCCTAGAGTATATTGGGAGGCTGATTTTGCAGAAGTTAAGCCAGGAAAATATGGGCACCCTCTAGTATTTGTAGGTACTATCTCTGGATGGATTGAGACTTGCCCCACCAAGCAGGGAACAGTTACTATGGTAGCCAAGAAGATATTAGAAGAAATCTTCCCAAGGTTCTGAGCACCTGATGTAATTGGATCAGATAAAGGTCTCACTTTTGTTTCTAAGGTAAGTCAGGGATTGGCAGAGATATTGGGGACTAATTGGAAGCTCCATTGTTCATACTGTCCCCAGAGC
Organism: Grammomys surdaster; assembly: GCF_004785775.1. Taxonomy (NCBI): domain Eukaryota; kingdom Metazoa; phylum Chordata; class Mammalia; order Rodentia; family Muridae; genus Grammomys; species Grammomys surdaster. The sequence continues at coordinate 360,794 of NW_021620966.1, forward strand.
TCAGGGCAGGTAAATAGAATGAACAGAACCTTAAAGAGAGACCTTAACTAAATTGCCTCCGGAAACTGGTGCTGGTTGGGCGGTGCCCTGTCCCCTGGCCTGGCCCTGTTCTAAGCCTGGAACACTCCTCCTATGTGGGACCCCATTCCCTTGATACTGACTCTTGACCACCCCCTCAGAGGTGATTTTTCAGGCTGATAAGGATTTTATGGCTCTATTGCAAGCTTTCTGATCAGCCACCAGGAACTGTGGCCTACACTTTGTGCCCTGTATAATGCAGGTACCTCAGAGGTTCCACATGAGTAAGCAAAGTGGAAAGGGTCATTCCTGGTGTTGCTGACCACCCTGACCTCCATTAAAGTGAATGGAGTAACTACCTGGGTTCACATAACTCACATCAGACCAGCACCTGCACCTGATGGCAACTGGAGAGCAGCCAGACACCTGAGCAATGGGTGATGGTTCTTGCTAGACAAGGGACTCATATTCCCTGCCATTTTTGGAAGACAGTCACCAAACTCCACCAGACCACACATGTTGGAGCAATTAAAACTACTGAGTTACTCAGACCTAAATTATTCCTTGATTTGGATTGTCCTTCTACCAGAGGTCTTATGATAGCCCAACCTTCATAGCCAATGTTTCCCTCAAGCTGACAAAAGTGTTAAATGTTAATTTAAAACAACAATGTGCCTATAGGCCACACATCTCAGGACATGTAAAAAGGATAATAAAAAATTATTTAAAATATATCTTTGAGACTGCTGAAAATTGGATCAGCCTCCTATATTTTGCTCTCCTACAGGGCACATGCACCTCATGTTGAGTTCATAAGACAAAAATTACTAACAATTCCCTCCTCGAGTCATTATGGATGGTTCAAGAGATTGTACCCTAGGCTGTGTCTGAGCCTATTCACAATTTCCAGCCTTACTTGGGTAAAGAAAATGCCAAACTGGAACAATGATGAGGCTTGCTGATGTCACCAGTGGATCCACCACTCCCAGCAAAGAAGGCTATAGAAGACTACAACAGATGGTTCATCACCAGGTCCTCCAACCTTCTAAAGATAGATTAACAGAGATCCTATAATTGTCATTGTCCTATTTTATCTTTTTGTCTCCCCATGAGAAAAGGGCTGAAATTCCCATAAGCCAAGACCTTGGGTATAGAAATTAAGAAAGACTGAAACTAGGAATATCATAGCAAATTTTTCTACTGAGACACAAGCCATTGTCCAGGTACATTTATGTAAAATATTGCATGCAGAGGCAATTGGAAATGGTTCTCTCACTTCGGGGGAGGAGCAGGCCCTTGGGGCTATGGGTCTACCAATGCAAAGAAGGTTCTTGTATCTAGTATAATACCTACTCAGCTGATGAACCGACAAAGTTGCCAGAAGCCAGGAAAATAACATTATGCCCCGTAGGGTTACAAAACCAAATCCACCAGGAGGCACACTGATCCCTTTATACTACCCACCTGTGGAGACAGGCAATGTAATCCTATATTCATAAAAGTTAGGACCTGGAAGAAAGCCTATCCACCCAAACTGACTATCTGGGTACACTCAGAATATGAGACTCCTAAGATGGCAAAATGTCAAACTCCAAATTTCTGGAGAGTTCCATTGGCAGTCTCAATGATAAAGGCCCAAGAAGTGGCAGATGTCTGCTCCTCAATGTCCTGAATGCTAAAAAAGAGTATATCAGTTCTGTAATCATTCTTTTTTTTAATTGAAAACTTTATTTACATTTCAAATGTTAGCCCCTTTCTTGCCCCCCCCCAGAAATCCCCTATCCCACCCCCCTGCCCTTACTTCTATGAGGGTGTTCCCACACCCATACAATCACTCCTGCTTTCCTGTCCTAGCATTCCCCTACACTGTGGCATTGAGCCTTCACAGGGCCAAGGGCATCTTCTCCCATTAATGCCTGAGAAGGCCACCCTCTGCTACATATGCAATTGGAACCATGAGTCCCTCCATGTGTACTTAAGTTAGAGCTGCTGTCTCTTCCAGAACCCAAAGATTGGATACAATGTTGGAAACCAATCAAACAAATGATGAGCTCTACTTCCAACCCTAATGGCTGTAAATGAGACTAATTCACATTGATTAATGTTGCAGTAGAGAGAAAAGCTCACCAAGATACTAAGCCTTAATTTTCTGTAGGAGCAGAGGGGTTAGGCCTTCTTGGAAAAGACTGACACCCAGCTAGTTCACTCCAGTTATTCTATTCAAACATTATACAAGGTTCATTGTAAAAGCAGATGGCCTACACAAATCTCAGTCTCTTTTGACCATGACTAGCCATAATAAAATGTAATAGCTCCAGGATTTCCAGTAGTACCTTAGGACCAAGGTTGGTGCAGCTACAAGTTCTCAAATAGCACCAAGTGCAGATTCTCTAGAGAGACACATTTCTTCAAGGTTCAGACAGTCTCAAAACAATTTCTCTGCCTCTACTAATTGACACAAACATAGCAAAAATTTTGCTGAAATGTTTCACTTAAAACCAGAAACAAAGGCTTTAAAATACATTTCATTTAAAGCCAGATATATTTACACATGTACTACAAATCCAAGTTTACACTGGAATCTCTGGGGGAAAGGTGCCTGTATTTTGATTGTGTGTTTGTTTTTGTTTGCTTGGTCCATAGACCATTTTTATTGGGTAGTTGTTGTTGTTGTTTTAGTCTTTTATTTATTTCCATTTACTTATTTGCTTATTTATTCACTTTACATACTGATCGCTCCCCTACTCCAAGTGCCCCCTCATACTGTCCCGCCCTTCCCCCTGCATATTTAACCATTCTTGTGAATCAAGTCTATGCAGGGCTAAGTGTGCCCACTCCCACTAAGGCTAGACAAGGCTGTTCAGTTAAGGGACTGGGTTCTACAGTCAGTCAACAGCTTTAGGGATAACCCCAACTACAGTTGTTGGAGGACCCACATGAAGACTGAACTGCACATTTCCTACATATGTGTTGGAGCCTAGGTTCAGGCAATGCATGCTCTTCAATTGGTGGCTCAGTCTCTGAAAGCCTACAAGTGTCCAGATTATTTGAGTCTGTTGGTCTTTATGTGGAGTTCCTATCCCCTTCGGGTCTCTCAATCCTTCCCCCAACTCTTCCATAAGACTCCCGGATCCTATATTTGCCTGTGAGTCTCTGCATCTGTTTTAAGTCAGCTACTGGGTGGAGCCTCTCAGAGGACAGTAATTCTAGGCTCCTGTCTGCAACCATACCAGAGTGTCATTAATATTGTCAGATATTGGTGCTTGCCTATGGTCTCAAGTTGGGCCAGTTATTGGTTGGAAGTCCTCTCAGTCTCTGCTCCATCTTTGTCCCTGAATTTCTTGTAGACAGGACAGTATCTAGATTGAAAAATTTATGGGTGAGTTGGTATCCTTATCCATCCATGAAGGTGGGGGGTCCCACCTGGAAAAATAAATTTACCCCTTCAGTAACCCCACTGCTAAGATTCTCAGCTAAAGTCATCCCCATAGACCTCTGGGAGTATCCCTTCTCCCAGATCTCTGGCACTTTCTAGAAATACTACCCTAACCTCACCCTTTCCAGCTGTTAATTTCCATTTATTCCTGTGGCCCTCTGACCTTCTTTCCTGTCACTCCTGATACCTGATCCTGACTCTCACCCCATTGTCCTCCCCATCCCTTCTACCAAGAAGTTTGCTCCCTTCTTCTGCCTCCTATGATTATTTTATTCACCCTTGTAAGTGAGATTCAAGCATCCTTGCTTTGGATATCCTTCTTGTCTAGCTTCTTTGGATCTTAGGAGTATTATATGAGTATCCTGTACTTTATGGCTAATATCCACTTATAATTAAGCACATGCCATACATACCCTTTGTGCCTGGCTTACCTCACTTGGGATGATATTTTCTAGTTCCTTCCATTGCCTTCAAAATTCATGATATCCTTGTTCTTAGTGGCTGAGTACTATTCCATTGTGTAAATGAACCACATTTTTTTGTACCTGAGGCATTTGATTGAGGGGCATCTGGATTATTTCCAGTTTTTTTTTTCTAGAAATTACAAATAAAACTGCTATGAACATAGTTGAGCAAATGTCCTTGTGATACAGTGGAAGAACTTTTGAATATATGCCCAGGAGTAGTATAACTTGGTCTTGAGGTAGAGCTAGTCTCAATTTTCTGAAAAATAGCCAGATTAGTTTCCAGAGTGGTTGTACCACTTTGCAATCCCACCAGCAATGGAGGAGTGATTCCCTCAGTTTGAAACCTTACCAGCATGAGCTGTCACTTGAATTTTTGATCTTAGCCATTCTGATGGGTGTAAGATGGAATCTCAGGGTTATTTTGATTTGTATTTCTCTGATGACTAAGGATGTTGAATATTTCTTTAAATTCTTGACCAATCAAGATTTTTCTGTTGAGAATTCTCTGTTTAGCTGTGTACCCAATTTTTAGTGTTTTATTTATTTATTTATTTTTGGTGGTGTCTAACTTTTTGAGTTCTTTACTTTATATGCTTTGGATAAAAGTCCTCTGTCAGGGAGAGGAGCAAGAGAGAGGGGAACATGGAAGCGGATGTTCACGTGTCTGTAGCAGTCAAAGGTAGTTGGTATATCTAGGTTGGGTACTGGGTTACACTTCTGATTGTATGGGCATCTTGTTATTGATCATTATCAAATATATAAGCTTTTGGATAATTTAAGAATTAGAGTCTAATTTTCCTACTGGGCCTGCGTGGATGGCGGAATGGTTTGGGCAATGCCCAGCCTTGCAGAGACAGCATGGAAGATTGGCAGAACAATCTCCCATGCTGACATCTTGTGAGTGTCAGGGCTGGTGTTCCTAGCTGGCCATTTCTACCTGCAGCAGACTTATGGCCTCTGGCCAAGAAACATGCAGCTGGGCTAGGCAGAGCTGCTGCAGCTTTGTCCGTTTGAACAGTGGCGGATTTTACCTATTTACCTCAATAAAGTGGTGCACCAACTTCAGGAACAAATTCGCTAGAAATTTAAGTCTATTCACCTGAGAGTAAAAGTGGTTTTTGTTTGTTTGTTTGCTTGTTTGTTTGTTTGTTTGTTTTAAAGAAAGTGAGTGAGTGATTGGCGTTGATAGAAGTCACATGACTTCCATCGAGGGAACTGTGAACAAAGAAACTACTGGCAGGCAGGTCCTCTGCTGAGAGAAAATAAAGGCTGCTCTGAGCCTGAGCCAAGAGAGCCAAATAAATAATCCTCCATTGTGGAGAAGTTACTGATTTAAGTATAAAGTTAAAATATAGGGATTATTTGCTTTTATCAATATTTGTTTGAAATATTTATAAACATATTTGACTGAATCATGTGTGAATTAGCGCCTGTGGTTTGGAACTTAGAGAAAATTGTCACTGGCTCTAGAGTAAAGAGTATAGTTTATAGTGGAAGCTGCTCAGGAGTACAGACCCAAACAGATAGATGGTATAAAAAAGAACTGTTCTAGGCAGAGGGTTGAATAGAAAGATACTGTATATCAGGTGTATTCAGATGATATAAAGTTATATTGCCTCACAGGAGACTTGGGTTCTGTCTAACATGGGCCCCATGAAAATTCTGGGTTCCTTTCCTGCTTGGCAAAATAGGGAAGGCCTAAAGAATAGGCACATACACTATTTTAGTTATTATGTTGATTTTATTTTCAAAATGAGTGTGATTTTCAGTTTTGTAGTTATATTTTTCCTCTGGGAAAGAGGTCAAGATAAAAGTTTTCCTGGTTATTGGCTCAAGGAAATGTTGTTTGAGGAAAAAGGTTTTGTCTGTGTGTTTTCAGAAGAGAAGATTAAGGTACTTCTACCTCCCAGAGTTATATGGATTACAAATTAAAGAGGCAGGCCTCCAGAAGACTAGATTCCAGAATTCAAACATAAAATTATCTTGATACTAAAATTTGTTTTGAGAATTGTATATTGCAGAATACACAGCCTTGGTGTATCTACTCATCAAGCAAGCTCAGCAGACCTACTCAAACCTCTGAAATCCTGGAATTTCAGCTGCATGCAGTGAAGACACAGATATCAGAGGCTTATTAATTTACCTTTCCCCTGCCCCTCTTCTAATATCTCAACACCCATAATCAGCATGAAGAAGTTAATGAAGAGTTGATTCCCCTATTCCCTGGGCTTGGGGACTGAGGTGGTTAATATTGGGCTGTCTTTCTAGGGAAAAGTAGTGGTTTTGTTGGAACAGGGAGGAATAGCTAATATTTATTGCATAGCCATAACGTATTGATAGAAATCTGTTTAATTGTTATTAAGCTGAAGTTATAATTTCTTAAATGGTACAAAATTTACTTTGATTTCAAATTTAAGGTTTTCATTGGTATGAGTTTCTTATTGATATAAAAGTGAGATTAATATTGTTACTCTCATAGGCATTGTGCCTATATAACACATTTAGGAGTACAAGGCTTAGACCCAGTCCTTCTTTAACTTTTTAAACTGATTCAAGATGGTTAGCCTGTGAGTTAAGGGCCTATAGCAAATTCATGGCTCTGAATTTATTTTAGGGTGTTTTCTATATCTTGTTTAGAACTAGCTGAGAGGAATTAACAGACAACAGTCCAGATTGCCTTACATGGATAGTTGGATTTCAAAATGTCAGAAGTCCACAGAATTGACGTTACAAACATTTCTGTATTAATGCTCATTTTGATTAGAGACCTGTCTGCTCCTGACAGTTTCCCTGTCTTTGATTCTAAGAAGAAATTGAGCGTCTTTGGAGTTACTCCAGTTGTGGTGAGACAGCCACTAGGCAAGAATTGCCTCTTTTCATCTACAAACAAATTACTCTCCAGAAAAGGACACATTTAAAGAATAGTCAACTGATTATGTCTGCCAATACAGAGTAATCAGCCCTTAATAATTCTGCATTACTAGATCTGTCAGATGATCCTGGGCCAGAAGGCTGAAGATCTGATGTTCCAACGTTTTGATCGGATGTTCCAATGTTTTGAAGTATAGGGACTGTCCAGGTGCTCAGCTGTCTCTATAAATTGGCTAAGTTTTGGAAGCTATGCTTTGTTCTTACTGTAATTTCAGTTAATTTGGTCATTTTGGATTTCTGACAGGGTTGAAGACTTACAGTCTCATAGCCAACCCAGGCTATTTACATTGAGAGAACAGATTTGAGAGGATGGTTTTCAGCTGACATTCACTCTAAAACCAGGACATAAGCCAGGTTTAGAACTAAGTCTTTTAGTTAGGAGATATGACAGAGGTTCTGTTTAGTCAACAAAATGATGGTCTGGGTATTAGGTCTATCTTGTACCTTACTGATACAAATTGTAATGGTTATGCTCTAATTGTATTTTGAGAGAAGGTTTTTTTTTTATTTTAACAGGAAGGGTGATACATAGGAGGAGCTAAGGTGGGAGGAGTAAGGAGAGAAAGAGGAGGAGTGAGGAGGAGAAGGAAGAAGAGGATCTAGAGTGAGGAATGAGAGAGAGGGGGAACGTGGAGGTGGATGTTCACATGTCTGTAGCAAAGTTAGTTGGTATATCTAGGTTGAGTATTGGGTTTCACTTCTGATTGTATGGGCATCTTGTTACTGATCATTACCAAATATATAAGCTTTTGGATAGAAAACAAAAGTCTTCTATCATATGTAGGGTTGATAGAGATTGTTTCCCAAGTTGTAGATTGCAATTTTTTTCCTATTGACAGTGTCCTTTGCCTTACAGAAACATTTGAGATTCGTGAAGTCCCATTTATCAGTTGTTCTTTGTTCCTGAGCTGTTTACATTTTGCTTAGAAAGTTGTCTTCTGTACCAATGAATTCAAGGCTATTTCTCACTTTCTTTTCTATTACATTTAGTGTATCTGATTTTATGTTGAGTTATTTGATCCACTTGGACTTGAGTTTTAAGCACAGTGATAAATATGAGTCTATTGGAATTCTTTTGCTTGCAGACATCCAGTTAAACCAGCACCATTTATTGAAGATGCTTTCTTTTTTCCATTGTATAGTTTTGGCTTCTTTGTCAAAAATCAAATGTTCATAGATGAGTGAGTTTATTTCTGGGTGTTTGATTCTATTTCATTAATCAACCCTTTGTTTCTGTACCAATACCATGCAATTTTTATTACTATTGCCTTGCAGTACAGCTCGAGGTCAGAGATGATCATGATTCCTCCAGAAGTTCTTTTATTGTACAGGATTGTTTTAGCTATCCTGAGCTTTTTGGTTTTCCATGCAAAGTTGAGAATTGTTCTTTCAAAATCTGTAAAGAATAATCTTGGAATTTTGATGGGAATTGCATTGAATCTGTAGATTGGTTTTGATAAGATAGCCATTTTTATTTTCTTAGTCCTACCAATGCATGTGCATGGAATATCTTTCCATCTTCTGATATCTTCTTCAATTTCTTTCTTCAGAAATGTTAGTTCTTGTCGTACAGATCTTTCAGTTGGTTGGTTAGATTACAATGTTATTTTCTTTTATACTATTTGTGGCTATTATGAACCATGTTATTTCCTTGATTTCTTTCTCAGCCCATTTATTGTTTGTATAAAGGACTACTCATTTATTGTTTGTATAAAGGACTTATTTATTTATTTATTTATTTATTTATTTAGAGTTAATGTTGTTTCTGGCCACTTAATTTAAGGTGTTTATCAGCTGCAAAAGTTTTTTGGTACAGTAGAATTTCTGGGGTTACTTTCATATATTCTCATGTCATCTGCAAATAGCAATACTTTTGACTTCTTTTTTTTCAATTTGTATCTCTTTGATTTCCTTTAGTTGTCTCATTGCTCTACCTAGAAGTTCAAGTATTATATTGAAGAGACAAAGTGAGAGTATACAGCCTTGCCTTGTGATTTTAGTGGAATTTAAGTTTCTCTCCATTTAATTTGATGTTGTTTATTGGCTTGCTGTATATTGACTTTATTAAGTATGTTTGTTTAGGTATGTGTCCTGTATCCCTAATCTTTCCAAGACTTTTAACATGAAGAGGTGTTGAATTTTGTCAAAGGGCTTTTCAGAATGTGATTTTTTTCTTTCAATTGGTTTATATGTTGGATTACATTGATATATTTTGATATTCTGGACTACCTTTGCATCACTGGGATGAAGACTACTTGATCATAGTGAATGATTTTTTTTATATGTTTCTGGATTCAGTTTGGAAGTATTTTCTTATTTGTGCATCAAAATTTATAAGAGATATTGATCTGAAATTCTCTTTCTCTGTTGAATCTTTGTGTAGTATAGGTATCAGCTGACTGTGACCTAATTCTGTTTGTCAGTATTTCTTCTGTTTCTATTTTGTGGAATAGTTTGAGAAGTATTGGTATTTTCTCTTCTTTTAAAGTCTGGTAGACGTCTATGCTAAAACCATATGGTCTTAGACTTTATTTGATTGGCAGATTTTAATGATTGCTTTTATTTCCTTAGGGATTATAGAACTAAATAATATTTATTTATTTATTTATTTACACTCCAGATTTTGTTCCCCTCCCCATTCACTCTCCAACTGTTCCACATCCCATACCTCCAATCAATACCCTGCTTTCATGAGGTTGTTTCATGGAGCTTTCAGTCTCTTGAGAATTAAGTGCATCATCTCTGAATGAACACAGACTCAACAGTCCTCTGCTGTATACGTGTTTGGGGCCTCATGTCAGCTGGTGTATGCTGCCCTTTTGGTGGTACAGTGTTTGAGAGATCTCTAGGGTCCAGATTAATTGAGACTGCTGGTCCTCCTATAGGGTAGCCCTCCTCCTCAGCTTCTTTCAGCCTCTCCCTAATTCAACCACAGGGGTCAGAAGCTTCTGTCCATAGATTGGGTGCAAATATCTGCATCTGACTCTTTCAGCTGCTTGGTTGGGCCTTCTGGAGGGCAGGCATGATAGATCCCTCTTTTTGAGCTCTTCATAGCCTCAGTAACAGTTTCAGACCTTGAGGTCTCCCTTTGATCTGGCTCCCACTTTGGTCCTGTCACTGGATCTTCTTTTCCTCAGGCTCCTCTCCATTTCCATCCCTGTAGTTCTTTCTTTTTTTTTTATTTTTATTTTTTTATTGGATGATTTATTTACATTTCCTATGTTGTCCCCTTACCCCATCCCCCACCACCCCCTCGGAACCCCCAATCCCCTCGCCCCTCCTCCTTCTTCTCTGTGGATGTAACCTCTATCTACCCCCCCCCACTCCCACCTCCCCATCCTCAAAATTCCCACCCCCTGGGGCATCCAGCCTTCATGAGGTCAAGGTTCTCTTCTTCCACCTATGCCCAGC
>NW_021620966.1:371066-466433 GCF_004785775.1 Grammomys surdaster
ATTTGGTTGTCTGGAGTCTAATTTCTTGAGTTCTTTGTATATATTGGATATTAGCCCTCTATCAGATGAAGGATTGGTAAAGATCTTTTCCCAATTTGTTGGTTGTCATTTTGTCCTATTGACAGTGTCCTTTGCCTTACAGAAACTTTGCAATTTTATGAAGTCCCATTTGTCAATTCTTGATCTTAGAGCATATGCCATTGGAGTTCTGTTCAGGAACTTTTCCCCTGTGCCCAAGTATTCGAGGCTTTTCCCCACCTTCTCTTCTATTAGTTTCAGTGTATCTGGTTTTATGTGGAGGTCCTTTATCCACTTAGACTTGAGCTTTGTACAAGGGGATAAGAATGGATCAATTTTCATTCTTCTACATGTTGTCTTCCAGTTGAACCAGCACCATTTGTTGAAAATGCTGTCCTTTTTCCACTGGACAGTTTTAGCTCCTTTGTCAAAGATCAAGTGACCATAAGTGTGTGGGTTCATTTCTGGGTCTTCAATTCTATTCCATTGATCTTCCTGCCTGTCTCTGTACCAATACCAGGTAGTTTTTATCACTATTGCTCTGTAGTTCTTTCAAACAGCAACAATTATGGGTCAGAATTTTGACTGTGGGATGGCAACCCTCTCCCTCATTTGATACCCTGTCTTTCTGCTGGAGATGGGCTCTGTAAGTTCCCTTTCTCTCCTATTGGGCATTTCATCTACAGTCCCTCCCTTTGAGTCTTGAGAGTCTCTCACCTCCCAGGTCTCTGTTGCATTCTGGATGGTTTCCCCAACCTCCCACCTCCTTAGGTTGCCTGTTTCCATTCTTTCTTCTGGCCCTCAGGGCTTTAGTCCTTTTTCCTCACCTAATACCAGGTCAGGTTCCCCTTTCCCCCCCACCTCAACCTCCATCAACTTTCCCTTCCAGGTCCCTCCCTCCCCACTTGTGATTTCTTTTTCCTCCATCCCCAGTGGTACTGAGGTGTCCTCACTTGGGCCCTCCAGTTTGTTGACCTTTTTGAGTTCTGTGGAATATATCTCAGGTATTCTGTATTTTTGGGGGGGGGCTAATATCCACTTATTACTGGGTACATACCATGCATATACTTTTCAGTCTGATTTACCTCACTTAGGATGATATTTTGTAGTTCCATCCATTTGCCTGAAAAACTCATTCTTAATAGCTGAGTAGTATTCCACTGTGAAAATGAACCACATGTTCTGTATCTTTTAGTTAACTTGGCTGTTTGTCTATCTTGTTGATTTTCTCAAAGAACTAGCTCTTGGTTTTGCTGATTCTTTGTATTGTTTTCTTTCTTTGTAATTGATTTTTGCCCTGAGTTTGATCATTTTCTGCCATGTAATCCTTATGGATGGGTCTGCTTCTTTTGTTCTCCTAGAGCTTTCTTCTATACATTTAAATCATTAGTAGGAAAATACTCAAATTTCTTTATGAAGGTACTTAGTGCTATGAACTTTCCTCTTAACACTACTTTCATTGTATCTCATAAGTTCGAGTATGTTATAACTTCACTTTAATTGAACTCTAGAAAGTCTCTGATTTTTTTTAATTTATTTTTCTTTGACCCAGTGGTCATTGAGTAGAAAGTTGTTCGGTTCCCATGAATATGTAGGCTTTCTATTGCTTCTGTTGTTGAAGTCCAGTGATGATTAGATAAGATGCAAAGGGTTATTTCAATTGTGTTGTTTCTGTTGAGGCTTGCTTTGTGGCCAAGAACATGGTCAGTTTTGGAAAAGGTTCCAAAAGGTGCTGAGAAGACAAGGATTGTAAGTAGATTTGTGGACTAGAAAATAAGGAACACAGGGGATGGGGCAGAATTCAGGGCTTCTGAGTTTGCTGGAGGCCCAGTAAGTGGAGTATTTGTGGGTGGGTATCTAATCTGGTAGAGTTTTTGTGGGTGGGTATCTGACCTGGTTTTTTCAGGTGGCAGCAAGCTTCCAGGATGCAGACTGATCTGTCAAGCCAGGGAACAGAGTACAAATCTTGGATTGCCAGAGTGTTTGTTTAATGTCACCAAAATGTTCCCCGGGTAGTTCCCCCTATGCAGATTTCTTTAGCCATCCACAACACATTAATTCCAGGAATAATGGTTGAACATATTTCTAGGCACCAGAGACTAACTTGCTGGCACTGAGCTAACCAAGTGTGCATTTGCTGAATTATTTGCCCTAGAGGAAAGCCTACTACTCTGCAACGCTATGCATGAAAGACCAGTTGTTCTCCTGGACCCAGTGGTTAATTATTCTACTTATGGCCATGGTTTGGCTGTTAATTCTTTTCCTTCTAACTCTCAATATAGAAGCCTATTTGCTCTGCCTACTTAACTTTATAAGACAAAACAAAATAAAATTCTGTTAAACTATGAATGTTAAGAGGACAATTTAACCTCTGCCCAAAATGAGTCCATGATTTTATTCATGGCTGTGGAACCAGTGGGGAATGTAAGAGGTCCCCAGATTTTAGTCCAGCTGACAGCATGATGGAAGTACCACACAGGGCATTAAACTCAGCACATAAACAGTACCCTCTGCCAAAACAAAAACAAATACCTCCATCAAAGTCTTGGATAGTTCTTGGAAAGTTTCCAAACTTGCTTTGTAGCTTTTATACCTCTGCTTCTGATAGTTGTTCTTGCTAAGTGAGGTATGTAAACTGAGGTGTGATGCTTTATGCTTAAAAGCTCACCTTGAAAAATACTTGGGACTGCACTCAGGTCACAAAAAACCAGTGTAGTCACTAGAAAACTAATAGAGACTTTATATTAGCTTAAATCCATGTCTGAGTAATCTTCTCTAGTCAATAGCACTACACCTACCAAAATGGGAAAAACAGAAGATTTAGTCCATAGTGCCAGGAAAATCGCCAAGTAAAAAGTCCCTAAATGTATTAACCTTGATTTTTATCTTTTAGAGTTCTGATTCATGCTAACTGAAGTGTGCCAATCAGGAATGATTTTTGTGCATAAAGGGCAAACAGTTGTAAGGCTTGGGCTGCATAATTTGGGCAAGTCCCCTGTGCAGCCAACGATAATGACTTTCTTTTAGCATTAAGAGTGTACTTGTGGTGGTCTCTGGTAGGTTTACCTTGCACTATTAGTTTTCTTTTCTTTCTAATTTTATTATTTATTGAAAATAAAGATATGTTCATACAATGTGTTCTAATCATGATTTTTTCCCCTCTCTCATCTCCTCCCAGATCTATCCCATCTCCCCACACTTCAAATTTCCTATCTTTTCTTTGAAGTGGAATAAAGTAGAAAAAATACAGTTAGAAACTGATGTACTGATTTACTTTGTGGCTTACTTAAAGCACCTCTTGCACTGCCCATTTCTAAACATGACTTAACTTTCTACTTGGAACAGAATGACCCGGAGAATTAACCAAATAAATAGGACCCAATGTTTTGGGGTCCAATGAATATTGGTTTAGATAATAAACAAGCATTCATTATCAAGGTGGTCCAACAGATGTTCCTGTCAGTAGTATTGACTTTGAACTTGTACACACAGCACTACCACCAATTGTCAAGCCAATTATTCTGAAGAACAACTTTGTCCCAGAGAAATTACAGTTCCTGGGGACCATAAATATAATTGGCCCCCAGGGGAATTCAGTCTTATTTCCTTCATATGGTACTTCTACTGGGAAATGGGCCATCCATGGGTCATCCTTTGAATCTCATCACACTGCTATGGGACTCTCAATGCCAGGAAAACAAACTAATTCTTTTTGGAAAGCTCCTTAGCTAATGATAACATATGGACAAGTGACCAGAGAATGAAAGAATGATTGTGGGAGAACCTATTTGTCTTACATTAAATACAGGTCATGCATGGACATTGACAAAAAAAAGGCCTGGTTATGCTTTCCTGAGCAATAGTTGGGTCTTCTTTGATTTGAGTAGAAAACTGGATATGCTAAACTTGTTGGATTAGTACTAGTAGACATGGGCACTGTCAGGGCCAGTTCTAGCAGAACAGGTACAAGTATTTTCTTTTTTCTTCAGTATAGGGGATGTTGGTATTGCTGAGTTCCATTTCCCAGGTTCAACAGGTAAGTGGGTGGCCAATAATACCAGTTTGGGTAGTAGGTATAAATACCCTTGGGAAAGGTAGATAGTGTACTATTAGTATCTACTTCCCTTTTAACTAATCTGGTACATCCATTTTCAGTTTTAACATATTGAGCTTTTTTTTTTTAACCTAAATGGGTGGACCAGTTAAACATCACCCTTTTGTGATGTTAGTCAGCCTTTGGTTAATCATTCTGTACACAACCTCTGTGGTTAATCAGATTGTAATGTGCCTATAAGTCTTAAAAGCTAATATCCATATTTGTCTTTTTGGCTAAGGGTTACCTCTATTCAGGAGCATGGAATAACTTTCCATATTCAGAATTTTATTTTAAAGAATTAAGTAATATTCCATTGTGTAAATATACCACATTTTTATCATCCATTCATTTGTTGATATATACATATTATTTCTGATTTATAAGTATTATGAATAGAGCAGCAATGAACATGGATTTGTGTCTATGTATAGAATATAGAGTCCTTTGAGTATAGACCCAAGAATGATATAGCTGAATTTTGAGACATGTTAATCCCGAACTTCCTGGCAATCCATCATACAGATTTCCATAGTGCCTGAACAAGTTTTCACTACCACCTGCAATGGATGTGTTTTCCCCCTACCCCACATCATTGGAAACATGAGCTTTCATTTGGTTTATTAATCTTCACCCTTATGAGTTGTGCAAAACAAAATTTTAAATCAGTTTTGATTTGTGTTTTTTTGATGACTAAGAATCTTGAACATTGTTTTAAATGGTTTTCTTTTAGTTGTTTTTCTGTGCCAATGAGTTCAAACTTATTCATCATTTTATCTTTCATCAGGTTCAGAGTATCTGGTCAAATTTTGTGGTATTTGATGCACTTGGAGTTGTTTATTCATGCTGCATGAGTATGAATATTTCTGTTCTTCTATATGTGGCCATCTAGTTTGACCAACACCATTAATTGAAGATACTGGCATTTTTCCCCAGTGTGAACTTCTCCTTTTACTGTCATTTTTTCCCCAGTGTATATTGTATATTTCTGGTTTCTTTATAAAAAAATTATGTACATACATACATATAAACACACACATATTTTTATACACATACACACACACATATATATATACAATATATATTATATTATTATAGACAATATATATATGTGTATATATACATATACATATACATATACATATACATATACATATACATATATATATTGTCTATATACGCAGCTTTATTCCCTGATCAATGTTTGTATTTTATGACAATACTATGTTTTTATTAGTATAGATGTCATAAACTTGAGATCAGAGATGATAATACCTGTATACCTGTAGCAGTTCTTTTTATTATTTAGGATTGTTTTTCCTATCATCCTGTTAATTTCTATAAAGAGTCATGTTGAAGTTTTAATAGAGATTACATTGTATATCTTTCATGTATAGACTCACATTATATGCAAATAAAGATAATTGGACTTCTTCAATTTCTCTCTACCTCTTGATCTTCTCAGTTGTCTTAATACTGTAGCTAGTTGAAGTATTATCTTGACTACATATGGAGAGACTGGACATTCTTGTTTTTATTTTCTTAATTTTGGAGGAAATGCTTTGAGATTGTCTCTATGTTGGTGTTGGCTTTATGGAGTTGAAATTTATGGTTGTTTGGAAAGTTGGTTATATCAAAGGATGCTTTTTAGAAGTAGACATGGGTGAAAGGATGTTTTGTTAAAGTAAATCCGTAAAAGAATATATGATGTTAAGGACTTAATAGACAGTGGATGATGTTAGTTGGTATTAGTACACCTTGTCATTCCTTAATGGTCATAATTTTTTGTCATGACTTCATAGAAAGAAACCCACCAAAGAAACATCTGGTTGTGTTCAGGTGGCTTTTGTGGACTTGGACTGATTGACAGAATGATGGCAGTTGTTACAGACTCACATAGAATTTTGCTAAGACAGACTCACATGGTAAGACAAGACTTATGGGAGGACAGGTTTAGAGAAAATATAAGTAGGACTGAACAGAAAACAAGGGCTGCCTTACATAGCTAGCTTTGCAATGCTTCTTTGTCTTGTGACTTTGGTGATTATCATTTCAGAGGAAGGGCAGAAAACTTTTCTTGGCATCCTTGCTGGTTCTGGTTCCTCCTGCTACCTCTTGCTGATTCAGTGGAGGCCTAGCTGTATCTGCAATATCATACCACCACTCCTGATTCATGCTTGCTATCCCCAAACTATTCATCTGCGGTGCTGGTATATTTCTGAAGTGTTTGTGAGTGGATTGAGCTGTCACTTCTAATTCCTGTGAACTAAACTATTGATTTCTTGACAACACAGATTAGATTTGCTGAAAAGAACAGTTTCTAAATAGGTCCACTTCCTCTGTATCCTAATAATCTTTCTTTTTCATTACTCATGGTGGGCTAGAAGAAAGGTTGTAGTATTTAATAATCTTTATTAAAAATAAGTTTTAAAAATCAAAGTCTACAGCTGTGGGCTTGATGCAAATCACTTTTATTATGTTGAGGTATGCTATTTTTATTTCGAGTCTCTTTAGGACTTAACATGAAAGGATGTGGGATTTTGTCAAAGGCCTTTTCCACATCTAATGAGATGACCGTGTGATTTTTGTTGCCTTTTAGTCTGTTTATGTAATGGATTATGTTTATTGATTTACTTATGTTGATGGATCCATATGTCTCTTAGCTAAAGCCATCTTGACCCTTGTGGGGAATCCATTTGAACTCTTCCTATATTCTGTTTGCAAATATTTTGTTAAAAATGTTTGCTTCTATGTTCCTAAGGATATTGATCTGTAATTTTTGTTTTTTGTTGAATCTTTGCATGATTTGGATATCCTCATAAAAATAATTAGGCAACATTCCTTCTGTTTCTTTTTGAGGCACAATTTGGGGAATACTGGTATTAACTCTTCTCTGAAGATCCGGTAAAATTTTGAGAAAAATCAATCTGGTTCTGTGCATTTATTTGTTTGAAATATTTTTACTTACTGCTAGTTCACTGGAGACAATGGGTCTGTTTGAGTTGCTTATCTGATCTTGTTTTAACTCTGCTAGGTTGTGTATAGCAAGTAATTTATCCATTTATTTTATGCTTCCCAGTTCAATAGAATAGAGTATGTCCTTACAATTCTCTATATTTTCTATATTTGCAATGTCCTCCTTTGATATCCACCTTTTAGACAGAGGGTATAATTTTAATTTGGACTCCCATTTTAGTTAATATGGCTATAAGTCGATCAGTCTTCTCAATTTTCTCAAAGAACTATATTTGTTCCATTAATTCTTTGTATGCTTTTGCTGCTGATTGGTTGGTTGGTTGTGGTTGTTCCTATTGATTTCAGCTCTGAGTTTGATTATTTCTTGTTGTTTATTTCTTTTGAATGTTAGGTTTCTTTTTGTTCTAGATCTTTCAGATGTGCTAGTAAGTAGTTAATATGGTATCTCTTCAATTTTTCTGATGTAGACACTTAGTGCTAAAAACTCACTTTTTAAACCCAGTTCATTATGTCCCATAGATTTGGGTATTTTTCACTTAATTCTCAAAAGTTTTTAATTTCTGTCTTAATACCTTTCTTGGTCTATTTTTCATTCAATCTTGAATTGTTCCATTTTCATGAGTTTTAAGTGTTTGGTTATATCCAGCCTTAATCCATGTTGATCAGATAGGATGCATGGTGTTATTTCAATTTCCTTGCATCTATTGAGATTTACTTTTTATTCAAGTCTATGGTTGGTTTTGGAGAAAGTTCCATGAGCTGCTGTATTTGGATAAAATCCTCTGTAACTATTAGTGAGGCTCATTTGATTTGTGATATTATTTAATTCTAGCACCTTTCTGTTTAGATTTTATATGAATGACTTTCCTATTGGTGAAAATAGAGACCTGAAGTGCCCCACTATTACTATGTTAGGGTTAATACATGATTTTAGCTGTTGTAATCTGTTTCTTTTATGAACTTTTTACTCTTGTTTGTATATTAATGCTTAGGATTACAGCATCTTCTTGGTGAATTTTTCCTTTGATGAATATGTAATGTCCTTTTCTATATCTCAGGATTAGTTTTGAAGTTTATCTTATAAATTAAAACCTTCTTAGGTCCATTTGCTTAAAATATTTTCTTACATTCTTACATGCAAAGGTGATGCCTACACTTACTGGTAAGATATATTTCTTGGAAGCAACAGAAAGTTTGATACTATTTTCCATTTTAATCTCCTACTCTGTGTCTTTTTATTAGGGGATTGAGGCCATTAATATTGAGAGCTATTAATAAATAGTGTATATTGATTACAGTTGGAGAACCCTGCTATTGAGGTCACAGTCCCCCATGACTGGATGGGGGACTCATTTTCTCAGCTGGGCTTCTCTGCCTCTGCCTCTGTCTGGAGAGTCTCTTTGTCTGGAAAGTGTCTCTGAACACAGATGGCTGCCTTTGTCTTAAAGTGACCTTGTACAGAGCTCTCTATACAGCTGTTTAATGCAGCACACAGGTTCAGCTCTGGTTCCAGCCTGTATCATAATTAGATATTGTATTATAACCAATCAGCCCTTCTTGCGCACTTGATGCTATGACCAATTAGCGCTTTCTACCCATACACAAAAAGAGCCCTTATACACCCTATTTCTGCAACAATAAAGTAGACTTGTCTCACTGTGGCAATCTATGGATGTCCTTCTACCATATTCACATCCATCCTGCTCACCAACTCTGCTCCCTTTGTTCTCATGAGCTGGTGACCACCAGCCTCTGAGGAGGAAAGGGGGCACACATTATTGTTATTTTGTTGTTAAGGTGTGGGTCTTTTCTTCGTCTTTTAATTTTCTAGTCTGGGATTATTTATTTCTTGCATTTTCTTGGGTGTAGTTAATTTCTTCAGATTAAAGTTTTTTTTTTCTTCTACTATCTTTTGTAGAGCAGGAATGATAGTGGATGCCACTTAAATTTGGTTTTATCATAAAATGGTTTTCTTTCTCCATATATTTTTGATTGATAGTTTTCTTGGGTATAGTAGTTTGGACTGGCACTTATAGTCTCTCAGAGTTTGTACATCTGTCAAGGCCCTTCTGGTTTTTAGAGTCTCCATTGAGAGGTTGAGTGTTATTCTAGTGGGTCTGCCTTAATATGTTACTTGGTATTTTTCTCTTACAGTTTTTAATATTATGATTTTTTTCTGTATGCTTTGTGCTTTGACTATTACCTATTGTGGAGAATTTCCTGTCTGGTCCAGTCTGTTTGCTGTTCTATATGTTTTGTGTACCTTAGTAGGCACATACATCTTCAGGTTAAAAAATTGTTCTTTTATAATTTTGTTGAAAATATTTTCTGTGCATTTGGCTTGGGTTTCTTTTCCTTCCTCTACTTCTAACATTAATAAATGTGATCTTTTTACAGTGTTCCAAGTTTTCTGCCTGATTTTTTTTATTTAATATTTTTTGACTGTGGCATGTATTTCTTCTTCCTTTTGTTGAACACTCAGATTCTTTCTTCCATGTCTTCTACTCATATGTTGAGGCTTACCCCTGAGGTTTTTGTTAGACTTCATGTTTCACTTTTAGTTTTATCTTAGTTTTGGTTTTCTTTAGTGATTCTATTTCTGTTTTCATGTTTTGAACTGTTTTAATTCCACTGTTTGTTTGTGTTTTTAAACTTTATTAAGGGAATTATTGATATCTTTCTTAACGTCCTTGAACATATTCATGATTGCTATTTTGAAAGCCTTGTCTTGTGCTTCAGTTACATTACATTTCTTAAGATACAGTTCAATAGGGTTACTGGCTCTGGGAGAGACATATTGCCCTGAGTGATATTGATCGTACTGTTATGCTGGTGACTAAGCATCTGGTGTTAGGAAGATTGAAATTATTTTAGGTGTTAACATCTGGTCTTGTCTTCATTGGGTGGGTGTTATATTCCTAGGTTTTTGTTATACTCTTTGAATGTTAGAAAAGTGTGGTAGTTATGGGTTTCCTGGTAGAGAAGAGTGCTTCTGCTAGTTGGTGGGTGGCAGACAGGAATAGAAGTGAGCTAGGAGAAAAGGCTGAGGGGAGTTTAAGAAAGAGCTAAGAGGATCTCGTTACATTTGTGGGCAGGGTCCCCAAGGAGTCGGAGATGGGGTGGGAAAAGTAATCCCACCCAGAGGTTGTAGTAAGATAATAAATAATCTGGAAAGACAGGAATATAATGCCTAGGGGGACTCTGGGTCAGAACCAGTACTTGGAGCCTACATTGAATGGAGTTGAGGTGAAAGGAGGGCCATCTGTAGGAAAGTTCTTTATTGTGCTGAGAATCAGAGTGGAAAGTTCATTAAAAGGTATAGGGAGAATGATGTTATTCACCTACTTGATTTCCTTCCAGTTATAACTAGTGCAAAAGAAGGAGAAATCCAGAGTCTATAGCAAGGTTCACCAGAGTTCCCAGAGAATGGAGCTAGTGAGAGAAGAGAGGCCCCTTACAAACAGTCTGCTACAGTAGAAGGCTGGAGAGGAGCACATGGAGGGAGGGAGCTAGAAGGATGGGGGAATAGGAAGGGAAATAGAGAGGAGAATGGGGGCATTCAGGATCAGATGTGCAGAAGAACAGAAGAGATGGCTAAGTGTCCATGAAAATCTGTAACTGACAGGGGTGAGGAGGTGGGGGGCATCTCTAGGATGAGTCAGAGATCTGTGATAAGGGAGACACCCAAGTATCAATGGGGGTGGCCTTAGCTGTGATTCACAATATTGGGGATATGGAACCTGAAGAGCCCACCTCCCATAGTAAGACAGGAACCCCAGTGGAGCAATAGAAACTATCCTACCCACAAAACTTTCAATCCAAAATTTATCCTGTCTACAAGAAATGGAGACACAGAGGATGGAGCAGAGACTGAGGGAATGACCAACCAATAACAGGCACAACTTTTGTCCTATCCCATGGGCATGCACCAATCCATGATGCTATTAATGATATTCTGTTCTGCTTGTAGACAGGAGCATGTTTTCCTCTAAGAAACTCCACCCAGCAACTGATTCAGACAGATATAGACAGACACCCACAGCCAAACATTGGATGGAGCTTGGGAACTTTTATGGAAGAATAGGAGGAAAGATTGCAGGCCCGGAAGGGGATAGGAACTACACAGGAAGACCAATAGAGTCAACTAACCTGAATCCTTGGGGCTCTCAAGAGTCTGAACCACCAACCAAAAAACATACCCAGTCTGGACCTAAGTCAACCTGTACATATGTAGCAGCTATGGAGCTTCATCTTCCTGTAGTTTGGAACAACTGGAACAGGGGTTATCCCAAAAGCTGTTGCCTGTACATAGAATATGTTCTACTAGCTGGGCGCCCTTGTCTGCCCTCAGTGGGAAAGGAAGTGCCTAGCCTCACAGAGACTTGAAGTGGCTTGTTGGCTGGATACCCAGGCCCTCCCCCTGGCTCAGAGGAGAAGCGAATGGTGGGGCGTGGGGGAAGGATTATGGGAGGGATGACCAGGAAGGAGGCAGTATGTGGTATGTAAAGTGAATAAGTAAAAACTAAAATTAAATTGAAAAAAAAAGAAAAAAGAAGTAGTCACTATATGCATCAAGCCTACTAACTTCTGTAATCCTTACTAAAACTACTAGACCCTAAACATCTACATCTGGGAATTGATGAGTCTCTACATTCTCTAATATTCTATAACACAATGAACTAAAAGCTTATTTTCAAGCTTGTAAAAGTTTAGTAGCTCTGTCTCAGACATCAGAGCGAATGTTTGAACAAGGTGCCTAACACAGATATCTTCTTTAAACTTCTGGAGGAAGTCATGAGAGATGGCCTTTAAAAAAAGCTGCATATGAATTTTAGAGTTGCTCTTCCCAAGTCTTTGAAGAATTGTGTTGGGATTTTGATGGGGAGTGTGTTGAATCTGTAGATTGCCTTTGGTAGGATGCCTATTCTTACTATGTTAATTCTGCCAATCTATGAGCATGGGAGATCTCTCCATTTTCTGAGATCTTCTTTGATTTCTTTCTTGAGAGACTTGAAGTTATTGTCATACAGATCTTTGATTTGTTTGGTTAGAGTTACCCCAAGATATTTTATACTATTTGTGGCTATTGTGAAGGATATTGTTTCCCTAATTTCTTTCTCAGCCTGTTTATCATTTGTATAAAGGAAGGCTACTGATTTATTTGAGTTAATTTTATATCCAGCCACTTTGCTGAAGTTGCTTACCAGCTAAAGAAGTTCTCTGGTAAAATTTTTTGGGGTTGCATATGTATACTATCATATCATCTACAAATAGTGATACCTTTACTTCTTTTCCCAACTTGTAACCTCCTGATCTCTTTCTGTTGTTTTATTGCTCTATCTAGAAATTTGAGTACTATATTGATGAAAAGCAAAAAACTCAGAATAGAAAAACAATTCAGAACAATTAAAGAACTTCTCAAAGAATCAGCATCCCTGACCTCAGGCTACACTATAGAGCAATGGTGATAAAAACTGAATGGTATTGGTAAGAGACAGACACACTGATCAATGGTATAGAAATGAAGACCCAAAAAGAAAACCACACACTTATGGACACTTGATCTTTGACAAAGAAGCCAAAAATATACAATGGAAAAAAGGAAGCATCTTCAATAAATGGTGTTGGTCTAACTGGCAGTCAGTATGTAGAAAAATGAAAATAGATACATATTTGTCACATTGCACAAAGCTCATATTCATGTGGGTCAAGGACCTCCACATGAAACCAGATACACTGAATCTAGTAGAAGAAAAAGTGGAAAAGAACCTCAGACTCATTGGCAAAGGGGAAATTTCCTAAACAGAACTCCAATGGCTCAGGCGCTAAGATCAAGAATTGATAAATGGGACCTCATGAAGCTGAAAAGCTTCTGTAAGGCAAAAGACATAGTCAATAGGACAGACTGGCATCCTAGATATTGAGAAAAAATATTCATTAACCCCACATCTAATAGAGAGCTAATATCCAAAATATATAAGGAACTCAACAAGCTAACCATCAATAAACAACACAATCAAAAAATGGGGCACAGAACTAAACAGAATTCACAACAGAGAAATCTCAAATGGCCACAAAGCATTAAAGAACTATTCAAAGTCCTTAGTGATCAGGGAAATACAAATCAAATCGACCCTGAGATTCCATCTTATACCGATCAGAATGGCTAAGATCAAAAACTCAGTTGAGAGATCATGTTGGCGAGGATGTGGAGAAAGAGGAACATTCCTCCATTACTGGTGGGATTGCAAAATGATGCAACCACTTTGGAAATCAGTTTGAAAGCTCTTCAGAAAATTGGAATAGATCTACAAAGATCCAGCTATACCACTCTTGATCATATACCCAAAAGATGCCCCACCATGCCACAGGAGCATGTTCTCCAGTATGTTCATAGCAGCCTTATTTGTGATAGCAAGAAGCTGGAAACAACCCAGATGTCCCACTGACAGAAGAATGGATACAGAAAATATGGTTCATTTTCACAATGGAATAGTACTCAGCTATTAAGAATGAGGATATCATGGGTTTTTCAGGCAAACGGATGGAACTAGAAAATATCATCTTGAGAGGGGTAACTCAGCCCCAAAAGGACATGCATGGTATGTACTCAGTAATAATTAAATATTAGTCACAAAATACAGAATACCCAGGATACTGTAGTGTAAGGAGAGGAAGAGGAGGAGTAAGGGGAGAAAAAAGGAGGAGGAGAAGGAGGAGGAGGAGGAGGAGGAGGAGGAGGAGAAGGAGGAGAAGGAGGAGAAGGAGGAGAAGGAGGAGAAGGGGCAGAGATGTAGGCACCATGGATGACCATGCATGTACTGAGAGCAATCCTGGGTAACAACTTATATCTAGGTTAGTTAATTGGTTAACACTTCCAATTGTGTGGGCATCTTGATATTTGAGCATTGCCAAATATATAAAGCTATTGGATAATCTTTAAACTTTAGAGTCTCATTCCTACTAGAGTATCGTGTGGATAGTGGGATGCTCTGGGCTCAGCTCATCCTTGTGGAGACAGCATGGAAGATTGGCAGAGCCATCTCCCACGCTGGCATCTCGTGGGTGGCAGGGCCAGTGCTTCTGGCCTGCCTGAACTGGTGGCCTGAGCTGAAGCAGCAGTGAGAACATGCCACCACTCATGGCCTTAGGCCTAGGCTAGTCGGGAACATGGCTGCTCTGCAACACAAGACAGATTGGCTGCCACCATTTTTAAACATGACTGCAACAGGATACAATCCAGAGAACTCAAGAAGGTTAACAAGCCAAAGGAGATGCCTCAATCCTAGTTGGGAGGGAGAAGAAGACAATCACAATGAGGGGAGAGGGAAGGGGGAACCTGGGTGGGAGAGGAGACAGTGAGTGGGAAAAGGGGAACCTGACCAGGTATTAGAGGAGGAACAAGACTGAAGCCCTGAGGGTCAGCAGAAAGAATGGAAACAGGAAATCTTAGGAGTAGGAGGTGGGGGGGGTGATCTTCTAGAATATACCAGAGAACTGGGAGTTGAGAGACTCTTGGGACTCAAGGGGAGGAACCATAGATGAACCATAGATGAAATGGTTCCTACAGTGTGGAGAGGAAACTTATAGAGTCCACCTCCTATAGAAAGGTAGGACATCAAATCAAGTGATAGGGTTCCTATCACACAGCCAAACACTCTGACCCAGAATTGTTCCTGTCTAAAAGAAATGCAGGGACAAAAATGGGGAAGAACCTGAAGGAAAGGAGGTCCAGTGACAGGCCCAAATTGGGAGCCATCTCAAAGGGAGCCTTCAAGGCCTGACACTATTACTGATGCTATGGTGTGCTTATAGACAGGAGCCTAGCATGGCTGCCCCCTGAAAGGACCAACAGTCACCTGAACATGTCAGATACAGATACTTACACCCAACCAATGGTTAGAAGCTGGGGACCTCTGTGGTTGAATTGGGGAAAAGGTAGAAGCTGAGGAGGAGGGCAACCCCATAGGAAGACCAGCAATCTCAACTAACCTGGACCCCCGAGATCTCTTAGACACTAAGCCACCAACCCGGCAGCATACAAGAGTTGGTTCAAGGCCTCTGACACATATACAGCATAGGACTGACTGGTCTGGCCTCAGAGAGAGAAGAGGCATCTAACCCTTGAGAGACTTAAGAGCACAGGGAGTAGGGAGGTCTGGTCTGGTGGGGGTAGGTAAGGTGGGACATCTTCTTGGAGATGGGGGGCAATGTATGGAATGAGGAACAGTCAGAGGGTGGACCAGGAGGGGGATAACAACTGGACTGTAAAAAAAAGAAAGATTAAAGTATAATAATAAAAAGTAAATAAATGTGATTATTCTTTGTAAAAAAAAAAAAAGGGGGAACAGATCTAAACAGAATTCTCAACAGAGGAACATCAAATGTCTGAGAAACAAAGATATGTTCACCTTCCTTAATCATCAGGGAAATGCAAATCAAAACAACTGAGATTTCATTTTCCTCCTGTCAGAATGACTAAGATCAATAATGCAAGAGACAGCTCATGCAGGTGAGGCTGTTGAGCAAGTACCCTCCTCCATTGCAGGTGTGACTTCAAAAATGTATAGCCACTATAAAAATCAATATGGTAGTTCCTCTGAAAATTTAGAAATAATTTACCTCAAGACACTTCAAATGATAGCCCCCTTTCTAGTTACCCCTAAACAACCCCCATCTCATCCCCCTCCCCTCTCCCTTTACCTCTATGAGGGTGCTCCTCCACCCACTTGCCCACTCCCACCTCACAGCTCTAGCATCC
The DNA here is from genome assembly GCF_004785775.1 of Grammomys surdaster. Lineage (NCBI taxonomy): Eukaryota > Metazoa > Chordata > Mammalia > Rodentia > Muridae > Grammomys > Grammomys surdaster. The sequence continues at coordinate 386,915 of NW_021620966.1, forward strand.
TCCTACTCTGGAGCATCAAGCCTTCCTTCCCTCCCATTGATGTCAGATAGGATCATCCTCTACTTCATATGTATCTGAAGTTCTGGTTCCCTCCATATGCACTCTTTGGGTGGTGATTTAGTTCCTGGGACCTCTGGATTGTTCAGTTAGTTGCTATTGTTATTCTTCTGGTGTTGCAATTCCCTTCAGCTCCTTCAGTCATTCCCCTAACTCTTCCATTGAGGTCCCCAGGCACATTCTGATGGTTGGCTGTGAGAATCTGCATCTGTATTGGTCAGGTGCTTATAGAACCTCTCAGGGAACAGCCATATCAGTCAGCAAGTGCTTCTTGGCATCATCAATAGTATGGGGGTTTGGTGTCTGCCGATGGAAAGGATACCTAGATGGAGAAGTTTCTGGATGGCATTTTGTTCAGTCTCTGTTCCATTTTTTGTCCCTGTCTTTCCTTTGGGCAGGAACATTTCTGGGTAACAAATTTTAAGATGGGTGGGTGGCCCCATCCCTCAACTGGGAGCCATGCCTACTACTGGAGGTAGTCCCTACAAGTTCTCTCTCTTTCTCTCTTTTATTGTACATTTAGGCTAAAGTCAACATCATTGGCTCCTTGGAGCCTCTTGCTTCCCTGGAGTCTGGGACTTTCTATTAGCTACCCCCAGTTCACCATCCCCCACTGCTACATGTTTCTATTCAGTTTTCTGACTCTCTATGCTGCTCTCCAGTCCCTTCCAATACCTGTTACTGACTCCTCCTTTTTTCCCTTTCCCTTCTTTCTCCCTCACAGGTCCTTCTCTCCTTCTACCTCCTGTGATTAATTTGCTCCCTGTTCTATGTAGGATTGAAGAACATACACTTCAGTCTTCCTCCTTCTTAAGCTGCATACGGTTTGTGGGTTGTATCATGGATGTTCTGAGTTTTGGAACTAAAATCCACTTATTAGTGAGTATATACTATATGTGTTCTTTTGTGTCTGAGTTACCTCACATAGGATGATATTTTCTAGTTCAGTCTATGTGCCTGAAAATTTCATGAATGTGTACCTCTGGCTGGGCAGGGGTTCCTGTGTCCCCTGGGCCTGGGAGGGTTCCCAGTTATGCCAGGTATTGGGGGAATGTTGCCCCCCCCCGTGATCTTGTTGTGTCAGAACTCCTTGGAGTCAAGCTGCCTCTCAACCTAGATATTTCTTAATCAAAGAATAGATAAACAAATCAAATCATGGTCCACTTGCACATTGGAATATTACTCAGCAGTAAAAACATGATATCATGACATTTACAGGCAAAAGGGTGTGTCTAGAAAGAAAAACCATACTGAGAAAGGTATCCCAGATATAGAAAGCCAAATATGACACATATTCACTTTTAAGTGGACTTTAGCTGTTAAGTAAAAACAGTCTACAGTCCACAGACTCAGATAGGTTTAGTAAAGTGGAGGGCCTTGGAGTGGGACATGGCTCTCTCTTAGAAGGGGAAATAGAGTAGGTTTTGCACTTGGACTGAGGCAAAGTGGAGATGAGAATGGGAAGAACCAGGTGCAGGGGAGAGATGGAGTAAGAAAGTGCAAGGAGAAATAGCTAGAATTGGGAGTACATTTAGGAGGTGGTCTGAAAGCCTAATGCAATGAAAATTTCCTTGAATGTATGAAGTTGATGATAGTAAGGATGCCTAGTAATAGAAGACATGGAATATAAACTGGCCATGTTTTTGTAATCCGGCAAAGCTTCCAATAGAGAGTCAGGATTGCATTTGGTCAATTTATTAGCCAACTGTATCCTGTGGAGATCCCCAAACAACCAAGGCTGATGCTAGGACAAAGGATTGCTCTCCAAAAATGTACATCATGGGTTCCTATTGTGGAGGACAATATCCACACAGCAAACTGAACCTAGAGAAGTTGAGCTGGTACCTGCATGGAGGCTCCATGCCTAAATTCTGAACTCTTTGATGAAAACATGTACTCTGCAGACTACAGAATTAGGTACTTAGACATCAACCTAGCCACAAAACCTTTAATCTACAATGTGTCCTACCCAGAAGATGTGGCAGGGCAATACTGGCACAGAACTTGTGGGCATGCCCAACCAATGACTAGTTTAACTTGAGGTCCATGCCATATGAGGAAGCCCATGCTTCCTATGCTGCCTAGATGGACAGGTCCTGGAGACTGAATAATCCCAAAGACTTAGGGTAGAACCAAACACAACTGACTAAAACCAACCAACCAAATAAAAAAGCAAAAGACTAAAATAAAACATAAACAAAATCAAGCATCATCAACAACAACAACAATGAAATGATTCCTAATGATATTCTTCTCTACTCATAGGTCTATGTCTTGTCCAGTAATTATCAGAGAGCCTTCCTCCAGCAGCAGATGGCTGAGGATAGAGATACTCATTGCCAGACACTATGGGAAGAGAAAAAGAGAGGCAGAACAGAGAGAGACAGAGAGAGGGGAGAGAGAGGCAAAGAGAGACAGAGAGAGGGGAAGAGGGAGACAGAGAGAGAGAGAGGAAGAGGGAAAAGAGACAAAGAAAGACAGGAGACAGAGAGAAAAAGAGACTTAATTGGAGGACTCCATTGGGTCTTTTCCCTTAGAGCTCAGGAAAAGATCATATGAGTCAGAGGAAATGGAAGATACCTGGACAACATGGCCCACTGACTCAACTAAGCCTGGTTCATATGGTCTCACAAAGATTGAAGTCAAGCACTGGGTCTACACCAGGTCCTATGCACATATATTACACCTGTTAAGTTGCTGTTTTATGGGAAAACAGCATAAAACACGTGTTTATGGTTTTTTTTAATTGGATATTTTATTTATTTACATTTCAGATTTTTTTGTATTTGTTTTTTTCGAGACAGGGTTTCCCTGTGTAGCCCTGGCTGTCCTGGAACTCACTGTATAGACCAGGCTGGCCTCAAACTCAGAAATCCGCCTGCCTCTGCCTCCCAAGTGCTGGGATTAAAGGTGTGCATCACCACTGCCCGGCTTACATTTCAGATGTTATCCCCTTCCCCACCCCGCCCCCAGAAACCTCCTGTCTCATCCTCCTCCTCCTTTTTTGCTTTTATAGCATTTTAATTACATGTACGTATTGTCAGTTCTAGGTTGAGGAACTAGCAATACAGTAGATGCAAATAGTCAAGGAACAAGCAAGACAATATACACAAATAGTCAAAGAACAGGCAAGGCAATAAACTAAATTTCATGATCACTCACAGGATCACTATTTCTAAGGAATTATCAGGATAATCAAAATATCTGAGCCTATTTCCCTGTTCTAGCTCAAACTCATTTTCATGCCTGAAGCCTACTTCTTTGTCCTAGCCTAAGATTTCGATTCCTGCCTAAAATTAATTCTTTGTTTTAGCCTAATGTCAGATTCCTGCCTAACGCCCACTTTCTTATCCTTGGCCAGTGTAAAATTCTTGCCAAGCAGTCCCAAAAGTTCTCTGCCTCTCCCCCTTTTTATTTCATAAACAAGACTAAGCCTGTCTTAGGTTGTTCTGACAAGAATGACTTCCTTACCCGTCATGAAATATGCATTATAAAAATCAATGCACTTCTGTCATAGGTTGGTAAGGCTCTGTGAAGAATCTTACCAGTCCTTGGCTTGCCAGCATGTCAATTTAATAACTCTGTCTGCGGGTCCATTTTCAGGTTCAAGTAATGTACTTTGGCTGCCAACCTAGTGATGTTTTTAAAGACAAGTTTTCACATGATGGGCAGGAATAAAAGTATTCCCAGGGCCAAAAGGGCTAGCATGTTCAAGCTAAATATGACATTCTTGAAGCTTGACCAAAATAGAAATACTGACTTCGGGCCATGGGTAATTTCAGCAGCAGCATCTGCCACATCAATGCACAGCAGAGCAGCATTCTTTAAATTCATAGGTTCACTATGCAAAGTTAGAACATCCAGAGAGGTGTCAGAATTATGCCAAATACACTCTAAGTGTTTTTAAACTATTCCTAATTATAATGACTATCATTGTAAATTTTAGAGTAACACAAGTCCAATGGTATTTGGCATGACACTCAAGTTGGCTCCTTACTCTTAAACTCTGAACTTCCTTCTAGTAATTTGAATATGATAAAGAACATCAATCCATTCTTCCACACACCTATCTAAATACACTTGTACACTCAACATGTTAGTAACACTTTTTACTAAGTGATTAACAAAATTAACTGTCTTAACTAATTATGTCAAAGCTTTTGCAGAAGCAGTGGTGCTAGCAATTAATGCAATTAAAGCTGTTATACCAACAATAATCAAGCCCTCTACCCTCTTACTTCTGCTTAAAGCCTGACTCACTTCTTCCAGTACTTGCAATCTTTTTTCAGATTACCAAGGTTCTGTAATATTCAGGGCAATAAAACAAATACTGGTTGATAGTCCTCCCTAACAGATATGCCATGTTTCAACACACTAACACAATTATAAAGTTTACAATCAATGTAACTTACATTATATACTGTAGAAGAAACAAAAGTTTTTTCTTCTTTTTTTCCAGTTCTTATTACTTCAAGTGTAATGTTTGATTTTCAACAACAGAACTCACAGATACACGAAAATTCAAAAACAAACATCACCAGCAAAGGAAATACATTTGGAGAGGTAAAGCAAGGATGAAATGTGACCTCAGTACTAATACAGATATTGTAATTCAAACTATGCTAAATGTGCCAAGCAATTTAGTTTTTTTTTTTTGTCTTTTCACGTTCCTTTTTTTTCTGTTTACTTTTTTTGTAATGATATAATAATTTTTACTTATTCACACAAGGGTTATAAACACAAAATGGCAGGATGTGGGGAAAGGGATGACACCAGAGTGTAGGTGTTCATGGGGAGTACAGATATCTTTCAGAACAGGGTATCGGCTGGGTGAAGGTTCAGAGGACAGGTCACTATGACTCTGCCTATGATTCACTTGTCCTTATCTAAGTTGGTACTATCCACTAATGGTACCTATTTACAAGGTCTATGACTACTCAGGCTGGTAAATTGTCACAAAAGCTGCCTGTTTACAATAGCTTACAACCATCTGCTTCAGTGTTTTTCCACAGAGACCCAAGATTTTGTGTTAGCATGCATGTATGTCAGGCCTATTGCTGATTTTAGGTCTATGGCTGATTTTAGGCCTTCAGTGTATAAGCAGGGCTGCCCCTGACATCTCCTTTCTCCAAGTATAGAAGGGCTGTGGCAATTCTAATCTTGTGAAGGCAGAGATAGAGGCCTAACAAAAGTATTTTTAACTTGACAATTAAAAGAGCCTTAACACATGTACTAACAATTGTTTGAAATCCAGATCCTGTCCCAAGTTTATCTCTTGCTAAAATCATAGAGAACTGCAGTTACCTTCCAAATATGTCTTTGTAAATGTCCAGAACCAGCCTTCCAAATGAAGACTATTATTTCCAATATTGGATTCATTTCTAGACCAGTCCACAATTGAGTCCAACTGACTGGTCCCATTTAAGGAAAATAAATGAGTCATTATAACTTCTCTTTTTGACTCTCTTTTGCACAGAGTCTAAAAATTTGAGGCATGGCAGCTTGTCCCATCTGAGCTATAGGCAAGTGAGTCAGGAACATATGTCTAATACAGCTTCTCTATCACCATTGTTAGGGTACTCAGCAAACTCACTGGTCAGCATCATTTTTTGTCCTAGTCTCAGCATGTTTCACCTGTCACTCTGGCAGTCTCCATGCTCCTTCAGCATCCTGCAGAAAAAAATCAAACATGCCCTCTTCCCCATATTAAATACCTGATCTGGATAATGCCATATGACTGTAAGTGGATCCTTCCCTTTCACCTAGGCATAAGTATGCCTAGTTGTAGGATGCTATAGACACTCAGAAGAAAGTTTCTTAGCATCTAATTTTTTTTTAAATTTAAAGTATAAAGAACATGATTTAAATAAATTTGTGGTGTACATGGATATACCTTCCCCTTTTTTATTTTACAAAGACATTGTTTTAAAGTTCCTTGGGCCCCTTCCACAGTTTCTTGTCCTTGAGGATTATAAGGAATCCCAGTAATATGAGTAATATTAAATTGTTGACAAAACTCTCGGATGTTTGACTGCAATAGCCAATTCCATTACCTGTTTTATTATTATTATTATTACTATTATTATTAGACAATTTATTTATCTACATTTCAGATGTTATCCCCTCTCCCCATTCCCTCTCCCAATAAAACCCTTATTACATTCCCCCTCCTCCTACTTCTATGAGGTTGTGCCCCCCCGACTCACTCCTGCCTCCCGCTCTCAAATTCCCCCACACTGGGGCATCTAATCTTCACAGGACCAAGGCCTTTCTCTCCCACTGGTGCCTGACAAGGCCATCCTCAACTGCATATACAACTAGAGCCATGGGTGGCACCATGTCTATTCCCAGGCTGGCTGTTTAAACCCTGAGAGCTCTTGTTGGTTGGCATTGTCACTCTCCCCATGTTCCCCCAAACTCCTTCAACTCCTTCAGTCTTCTTTCTAACTCTTCCATTAGGGACCCCATGATGTTTCTCTGTGAGCATCCACCTATGTATATGTCAGGCTATGGACGAATGTCTCAGGAGGCAGCTATATGAGGCTCAGATTCCTTTTAGCATGTACTTCCTGGCATACACAATAGTGTTTGCATTTGGTGATGTCACATGGGATGGATCCCCTGGTGAGCCAGTTTCTGCACAGTCCCTCCTCCAGGCTCTGCTCCATACCTTGTCTCCATATTTGCTCCCATAAGTATTTTGTTACTACTTCTAAGGAGGACTGACACACTCACACTTTGGTCTTTCTTCTTCTTGATATTCATATGATCTGTGAGTTGTATCTTGGGTATTGTGAGCTTTGGGACTAATATCCACTTATCAGTTAGAGCATACCATATTTTCTGTATCCATTCCTCTGTTAAGGGACATCTGGGTCCTTTCCAGATTCTCCCTATTATAAATTAGGCTACTATGAACATAGTGGAACATGTGTCCTTGATATATGTTGGAGCATCTTTTGGATATATGACCAGGAGTGGCATAGCTGGATCCTTTAGTAATGCTATATCCAATTTTCTGAGGAACCACAAGATACCTTTCCAGAGTGATTGTACCAGTTTACAATCCCACCAACAATAGAGGAGTGTTTTTCTTTCTTCACATCCTTGCCAGTGTCTTTTGTCACCTGAGTTTTTGATCTTAGCCATTCTGAGTGGTGTGAGGTAGATTCTCAGGGTTGTTTTGATTTGTATTTCCCTGATGACTAAGAATGTTGAGCAGTTCTTTAGGTGCTTCTCAGACATTCGATATTCCTCAATTGAAAATGCTTTATTGAGCTCTCTACCCCGTTTTTAGTAGGGTTATTACATTGTCTGGAGTCAAATTTCTTAAGTTGTTTGTTTATTTTGGATATTATCCATCTATCAAATGTAGGATTGATAAAGATCTTTTTCCAATCTGTTGGTTGCCATTTTGTCCTGTTGACAGTGGCCTTTTCCTCACAAAAGCTTTGCAATTTTTTTAGGTCTCATTTCTCAATTCTTGATTTTAAAGCATAAGCCACTGGTGTTCTGTTCAGGAAATTTTGCCCTGTGCCCATGTGTTCAAGGCTCTTCCCCACTTTCTCTTCTATTAGTTTTAGTATATCTGGTTTTATGTGGAGGTCCTTGATCCACTTGGACTTAAGCTTTGTACAAGGAGCTTTATAATGGGCATAGGTGGAGGAGGAGATTCTTGGTGCCATGAAGGCTGGATGCCCCAGTTTGGGGGAATTAGAGGGTGGGGAGGGGGAGTGGACAGGTGGGTGGGGGCACATCCTCATAGAAGCAGGAGGAGGGGTATGGGATAAAGGGTTCCTTGGTGGGCAGGAAAGGGGAAAGGGGATTACATCTGGAATATAAATAAAATATCCAATAAAAAATAAAAGAATGTGTCGGTTTGCATTCTTCTACATGCTGTCCTCCAGTTGAACCATCACCATTTACTGAAAATGCTTTTTACAACTGGATGGTTTTAGCTCTTTTGTCAAAGATCAAGTGACCAAAGGTGTATGGTTTATGTGATGCTGATTTAATTTTGATACCTGGTATATATCTAGAAAATTGTCCATTTCATCTAGATTTTCCAGCTTTGTTGAATATAGGCTTTTGTAGTAGGGTCTGGTGATATTTTGAATTTCTTCAGTTTCTTTTGTTATGTCTCCCTTTTTTAGTACTGAATTTATTATTAATTTGGTTACTGTCTCTGTGCCCTCTGGTTAGTCTGGCTAAGGGCTTATCTATCTTGGTGATTTTCTCAAAGAACAACTCCGGGACTGATGATTCTTTCTATAGATCTTTTTGGTTCTACTTGGTTTTGGCCCTGAGTTTGATTATTTTCTGCCATCTACTCCTCTTGGGTGTACTTGCTTTTTTTTTTTTTTTCTAGAGATTTCAGATGTGCTGTCATGCTGATAGTGTATGCTCTCTTCAGTTCCTTTTTGGAGTTACTTAGAGCTATGAGTTTTCCTCTTAGCACTGCTTTCATTGTGTCTGAAAAGTTTTGGTATGATGTCTCTTCATTTTCATTAAATTCTAAATAGTGTTTAATTTCTTTTTTTTTTCTGACCAAGTTATCATTAAGTAGAGCATTGTTTGGCTTCCATGTATGTGGGCTTTCCATTGTTTTTGTTGCTAATGATGACCCACCTTAGTCAATGGTGATCTGATAGTGTGCATAGGATTATCTCAATCTCCTTGTATCTGTTGAGGACTGTTTTATGACAAATTATATGGTCATTTTGGAGATGGTATCAAAGTTGGAAGTTGTGTGATGTGCAATGTGTGCTTTCTGCTTTAGTAAAGTTTCTTTTATGAATGTGGGTGCCCTTGCATTTGGACCATAGTTCTTCAGAATTGAGATTTGATCTTGGTTGATTTTTCCTTTGAGTATATAGTGTTCTCCTTTATCTTTTTTGATAACTTTTGGATTAATGGTTGATTTCATTCCATATTAGAATGGCTACTCCACCTTGTTTCTTAGGACCATTTGCCTAGAAAATTGTTTTCCAGCCTTTTATTCTGAGGTGATATCTGGTCTTGTAACTGAGGTGTATTTCCTGTAGGCAGGAAAATATTGGTTCCTGTTTATATATCCAGTCCATTAGTCTATGTCTTTTTATTGGGAAATTGAGTCCACTGATGTTAAGAGATTTTTTTAAAGTGATTTTTGTTTCCTGTTATTTTTGTTGTTAGAGGTAGTTATGTTTATATGGCTATCTTCTTTTGGGTTTGGAAGAGGATTACTTTCTCGATTTTTCTAGGGTATAATTTCCCTCCTATGACGGCATTTTTCCCCTGTATTTTCTTTGTAGGGCTGGATTTGTGGAAAGACATATAAATTCAGTTTTGTCATGAAAGAACTTGGTTTCTCCATTTATAGTGAATGAGAGTTTTGATGGATATAGTAGCCTGGGCTGGCATTTTTGTTCTCTTAAGGTCTGTATGACATCTTTCCAGGTTCTTCTGGCTTTTACAGTCTCTGTTGAGAAGTCTGGTGTAGTTCTGATAGGTCTCCCTTTATAAGTTACTTATCCTTTTTGCTTTACTGCTTCTAATATTGTTTTTTTGTTTTGTGCATTTGGTGTTTTGACTATTATGTGATGGAAATAATTTCTTTTCTGATCTAGTCTATTTAGAGTTCTGTAGGCTTCATGTATGTTCATAGGCATCTCTTTCTTTAGGTTAAGGAAGTTTTCTTTTATAATTTTGTTGAAGATATTTACTGACCCTTTAAGTTGGGAATCTTCACTCTCATCTATACCTATTATCCTTAGGTTTGGCCTTCTCATTGTGTCCTGGATTTCCTGAATTTTGGGGGGTTAAGAGCTTTTTGCATTTTGAATTTTCTTTGACTGTTGTGTCAATGTTTTCCATGGTATTTTCTGCACCTGAGATTCTCTTTTCCATCTCTTGTATTCTGTTGGTGATGCTTGCATCTATGACTCCTGATCTTTTTCCTAGGTTTTCTATCTCCAATTTATTCTCCCTTTGTGATTTCTTTATTGTTTCTACTTCCATTTTTACATCCTGGATAGTTTTGTTCAATTTCTTCAACCATTTGGTTGTGTTTTCTATTAATTTTTAAAGGACATTTTTGCTTTTTTTTTTAAGGGTTTCTACCTGTTTATCTGTGTTCTCCTGTATTTCTTTGAGGGAGTTATGTTCTTCTTAAAGTCCTTTATCATTAACATGAGAAGTGATTTTAAATCAGAATCTTGCTTTTCCAGGGTCATGGGGTATTCAGGACTTGCTATGGTGAGAGAACTATGTTCTGATGATGCCAAGTAGCCTTGGTTTCTGATGTTCATGTTCTTTCGCTTGCCTTTTGCCATCTGGTTATCTCTTGTGCTACCTGCATTCACTGTCTATGACTGAAGCCTGTCTCTTCTGTTATCTTGGTTGTGTCAGAACTCTTGAGTCCAGATGTCTCGGTGTGCCTGTGATCCTGAGATCCTGGGTGTAAGAGATCCTGAGAGTCAGGCTGCTTCTGGGCTCCTGAAATCCTGGTTTAACCAAGCTCCTGAGATCCTATGATCCTATGTTCCTGGGTGTGTAAGAGCTCCTGGGAGTCCAGCCACCTCTGCGGGTTCTGGGATTGGGTTCAAAGCTGGAGCCCTATATCTACTAAGAGCACCAAAGCAGACCGGAAGGAGCCCATCCAATTGCCTGGAGGGATTTCCTGGGTCGAGGAGTATCCCAGTTATTCTTCATGTCAACGGACATGGGGGGTTGTCACAGGCTCCTCACCTAAGATCCTGGGCTTGTCCAGCCTCCTCATTGGTTTCTGGGATTGGATACAGAGCTGGCACCCTAAGTCTGTTGAGGGCACTGGTGCAGACTGAAAGGCATGTGATTATGTTTTATGTAAGTTCCTAACAGTGGAAGTAGCTTTTTCCTTTGATCCTATGCCTGCTTTGGGGGCTCTTTTTCTCCTATTGGGTTACCTTGTCTAGCCTCCATATGAGGTCTTATGATTTGTCTTATTGAATCTTGTATTTTTTTATTTAGTTGTGTTCTCTTGGAGGTCTGCCCATTTATGATAGGAAACAGAGGAGAAGTGGATCTGGGGGACAGGTGAAGAAGAAGGGAGCTGGGAGGAGTGCATGAAAGGGAAACTGGTCAGGATGTATGGCATGAGAGAGTAATCTAATTTCAATAAATAAAAAAAATACTACTCAAGAAGAAAAACAACTATATGCATGTAAGCAACACTGAATGGACCCGAGAGAGAGAGAGAGAGAGAGAGAGAGAGAGAGAGAGAGAGAGAGAGAAAGTAAAATTATACAATATATTTTGATCTTGTTTTTTCTCTCCCAACTTCTCTAAGATCCTAGCCTCTAAACTTTATGTTCTTTTTATCTGTTTTTAAAAAGCAACCAAGCAAAACAAAAACAAAAAATGCATTAAAAAGGCTACAAAAACAGAAGCCAAAATATACAAGCAAAGGACTAATAAAATACAAAGAGACTACAAAAACACCATTGAGTTCATTTTGATTAGCCAACCACTCCCAACCACTCCTGGACATGGGGCCAGCCCTGGAGTATGGCTGATACACACAATGAGACTCCATGGGGAAAAAAACTAATTCTTCCTTTGCAAGAAGGGATCAATTTATCATTTTTAGATAGCTTCTTGGTTATAATGAGACCCCATGTTCATTTCCCTTTTCAGTACTGGGACACCATTTGATGACCTGTGCAGGCCCTCCGTATGGTGCCAAATTGTTGCTTATATGCATATGTGTATCAGTTCCATTGTGTCTAATGGATACTGGTTTTTGTTGTTTGTTTGTTTGTTTGTTTGTTTGTTTTATCACCCATACCTTCTGGCTCTTCAAATTTTTCTGTCTCCTCTTCCACATAGCTTCCTGAGTCTTGAAGGGAGGGTTTGGAGAAGACATCTCATTTAGAACTTAATTGTTCTAAATTTTCTCACTATCTGCAAATTTTTCAGTGGTGGGTCTCTGTATTAGATCCTTTCTACTGGAAGATAAAGCTTTTCTGATGGTTGCTGAGTGAAGCACTGATCTACGAGTATAGCAGAAGGTCATTGTGTCATGTTATTGCTATATGCCTTTAGCAGAATAATAATATCTGGCTTTCCTTTATTACACATAGCCCACCAGGGATAATCACTCAGACATAGTTTATAGCCAATTGAAAGTCTTTACTCCAGCCAGCTGAGATCACACACACACACACACACACACACACACACACACACACACATTTGGGGATTGAGTTGTGGTGATAAGGGTTGAGAATACAGGGTTTCTGAAGGCAGAAACCATATCCTGATATCTTACTTGATAGCTTGGGAGTGGAGGGCTTCATAAAAGCAAGAAATTTGACAGAAGCTGAGATAAGCTGTTAAGATAAATTGTAGGAGGTTCCACACAAACTGGTAGTTTAACATAAACTAAGAACAGTTACTTGTGGGTTTTGTAAAAACAGGCTAAGATATCCTGACCTTGGGTTCCTAGAACAGATTTGTGTAATTTTCTATGGGATTCTCCATCAAGGAGATCCCAATCTATTTAAACCTGGAATGGCATCAGCAAGAACACAAGATGGAGGATCCTTTGTATTGCCGTACCATGTCACATTTAACACCAGTTCTGTGAGCAAATTTCAAATCATTGACTTCTTGAGTTCTAGGAGTGCATACTTGGTCCTAAGAACCAGGAACTTCACTGAGTTTATTCTGTTTGATATAGTTGACCATGCAGTTGAGGATGCATGGTCCCACTGTTAGCCTAATAAGGATAATAATTAATGGTTTGGGTAATGCTGACAGTAAGGTGGTCAGCCATATGGACCATACTGACAGCTCCAGCACTGCTATGGTACTGAGCTCGGGTATAGGCCTGGTGGATTAAAGAAAGACTCAGACTCGGGTATTCATTATGAGGGAATGCCAATGCATTTACTGGACAGGTTTAATACATACACCATACCAGGGAAGGAAAAACACAAACTCAGGAAAAAACAGGAACTCAACTGGGGGGCAAAAGGATGTCAAGTGTAAATTTGCCTCCTGGGGGATCATGCCTTAGTCAGGATGTTTTTGATCTTAGAGAAACCCCAGAAAGTTTCTTAGTAGACAGCAGCTCATGGAAAGTTGTGGCCAGGGCATAGTAGCCCTTCAGGGTCCTACAAGTTCCCCATTTTAATTTTATAGGCGAATAGCATCTGTCTTAGGTCACCTTCAATAAATACCAATTACCCATCATTAGGAATCTCTGCTAGCCTCAGGGCCCCTGTCTTAGGTAGGTAAGGACTGCAAAGGAGTTGCCCATCATTGACTAACCATTCTCAGTAAAGGCTGAGACAAACCTGGGCAGAAGGGTTCTCTCGTACCAGCAACATGAGCACCTGCTTAGTAACTGCCTGGAACTGGATCTGCTGTCTGTGAAAGCAGTAAAGAAATATCAATCCTGCTGTGGCTACCCAAAGGCTAGGACTCCCAAAGACAAGGACCTCTAGCCCATCCTTTAAGGAGCCTTCTGGCCAGTTTGAGTACTGCTAGAAACTTCTCTCCATAGAGAGGCTGCACACAAGTAATATTAATAACTGATGAGTAACATGAAGAAATTGTTGGTTTCTCAAAATTAGCAGCAGTCCTTCCAGTAGTCTTGTTGCGGGAACTATGACTGGCCAGGTCGAGCTCCTTATTCCCATTGACATCAGAACTTAGGGGTTCTTCACAAGGCTGCAGTAGATCTCCACTTGGATGAGGCAGCATAGTGATAGGGCACACACAACACTCAGGAATCAAAACAGAACTTTCAGCATCTTTAGGAAAAACACAAACAGAACCTCTCACCCTGACTAACACAGGATCAGGGCCTTTCATACACCCAATGACAATTCTTTCCATTTCACTAAGCCCAGTGCTTCTGGGCTCGTTTCCAATGTCTGTCTGCTGCAGACAATGCATACTTATCAACTAATAAAAAATTTAAAATATATAAAAGAAAGGATAACCTTGCATGGGGTGAGGTAAACTCCCCCTTTTTTGTTTTTTCAAGATAATTTTTCAAAGCTAAATGTGCTCTTTCCACTGTAGCCTGGCCTTGTGGATTACACGGAACCCCAGTCTTATCACAAAATTTATTAAAGAACATGTCACCATAGGCGTGGCCATTATCAGTCTTTATTTGATGGGGAACCCCAAAATAGGCAAAGGTCTGTAGGCAATGGTTCTTAACATCTTTCATTTTTCCCAACTGTGAGCCAAGGCAAATATTATACCAGAAAAAGTATCAATGGTAACATGAAAAAAGGGTAATTTCCCAAATGAGGAAATATATGTAACATCCATTTGCAAAATATCTCAACTCTTCCTTGTGAAACAACTGCAGCCCTACCACTGGAGGATCCATCAGCAAATACTAGACAAGCCTGATTCAAGGGCTGATTGGAAACAATTTTTGGAACAAGCACCGGGAGGAGCTTAAAAAACTAACATATCTTATTATCTGGATAATGATTATTAAATTGGCTATTAATGGTACAAACAAACAAGGCCCAATCAACATAATTTTGAGATAAAATTTGGATCTGATCCTTATTTTAAGGGGTAATAAACATCTTTGGTTCTTTACCAAATGTTTGTAGGCTTACTTTATGGGCTTTAAACAACAAGGAAACTACTGCCTGTTGATAAGACAAAATACCCTTGGAGGGTGAAGCTTGCAAATAAACCCATAAAATACGGCCCTCCTGCAAAAAGGCACCCCGTTGAGAAATGTTTTGATGCAAAAAACACAAGTAACAGCTTCCTTGAATAGTCTACATGATTTAAATGAGTTTGTTCTAGAGATTCCTATATCATTTTCAAGCATTCCCTGGCCTCTTAATTTAATTGTCTGGGGGAAGTGGGTGATACATCTCCCTTAAGAATATCAAAGAGAGTTTTTAACTGTCCTGTGCTTAATTGTAAGGAAGGTCTTAACCAATTTTTGTCTCCTAACAATGTTTGATAATCATTTAAAGTTTTCAGAGTATCTATTCTAATTTGTAACTTCTAAGGACGAATCCCCTTTTGTAATAATTCATGCCCTAAATATTGATATGGAAAATTCTTTTGAACCTTCTTGGGGGGCAATCAATCCAACAGCTTGCAGTTCAGCACAGGCCTCATAAAGCTCTTTTTCTTCCCTAGCTCCAAGTAGAATATCATCCATAAATGGATTATATACATGTACGGCTGTCTTTTCCTTAATGATTGAAGAGCAGTTACCACATAGACTTGAGACATGGTGGGACTATTAGCCATCCCTTCGGGCAGCACCACCCAATGATATCTATGGGATGGTTGCTTAAAGTTGACTGAGGGATCACAATCCTGAGGATGCAAGGGTACGGTAAAGAAACTATCCTTCAAATATATCACCAACATGTGCCAATTTTTTGGAATAGCAATTGGTGTAGGCAATCCAAGTTGAGTAACCCCCATTGTCATCACAGTTTTATTAATTTCCCTTAAATCTTGTAATAATCTCCATTTTCCTGATTTTTTCTTAACAACAAATATAGGAGTATTCCAGGAGTATGTAGATGGGATGATATGTCTGGCCAAAAGTTGTTCTTGTACCAATAAATGAGCTGCCTCCAATTTTTCCTTAGATAAGGGCCACTGTTCAATCCACACAGGCTCATTGGATTTCCATGTGATTGGTAATGGTTTAGGAGGCTCCACAGTGACCCTTAATAATTTTCTATTTCAGTTTTGTCTTTATGGTGTCTGACTATCTGACATCCTTTGGCCACACTATGGAGTATTCCTTATAAATATTTCCCTAATCCTTTCCCAGGAATATATCCTTGCTTTTTCATCATGCCCTTAACTGGTTGGATTGTGAGAACAGCTCCCATGTTGTTAAGTACCTCTCGACCCGATAATTAATGGGGAGATGTTTCAAGACAAATGGTTGAAACCATCCTTCATGTCCTTCCTCATCTTGCCATTTCAAGATCTCACTACTCTTGAGGGCTGTGGCACCTGTCCCCATTCCTTGTAAGGTGGAAGAAGACCTATCCAGGGGCCAGCTACTAGGCCAAGATATTTTAGATATCACAGTAGTATCTGCACCAGTATCCAGAATTCTTTCATAGCGTTTCCATCAACCCAAAGGGTAAGTAAGGGTAGGGTGGTCCTCAAGGGTAGAAACCCAGAAGGCAGCAGTCCCTGTGGATCCAAATCCTTCATCACCTCTAGTATCTTAATTGTAGCATGTTTAGTGGGTAACTGCTGCAAGAGAACTAGCTGAGCAATTCTATCTCCCTGGGGAAAAACTACAACTCCCCTATCCACAGTAACCATAATTTTAATTTCTCCAGTAAAATCTGAGTCTATCACTCCCGGAAGGATCCTAATTCCTTTCAACAAGGCACTGCTGTGTCCTAGGAGAAGACCTATACTCCCTGAAGGGATGGGGCCATACACTCCAGTACCTAATGCTTGAGGGCCCATTTGAGGTGTCAGTACTGCTCTGGCAGAGGAATGGAGGTCCAATCCTGTGCTTCCTGGGGTATCTCTGACAAGATCTTTGACATAAAGGGGTTGGTTTGAGGCACAAACCGAACTGGAATAGGGGTAATAGTGGTATTCATGGTTCCATACACTTTGGTTGTGGGCCCTGGAACAGGCCCCGCTGCCCATTTCTCAGAGTGGGGAGAGGGTAGCTGTCAGCATCTGATTTTGACCTGCATTCATTACTCCAATGATGGCCTTTTTGGCATCAAGGGCACAGGTCAGGACCCATAATCTCCTTGTTCCCTGGAAAATTCCTCTTAAAATGTCCAGCTTGGCCACATCCAAAGCAAATTTTATTCTTGCTAGATCCCTTTTGCACGGTAGCTGTGAGTACTTGTCCCATAATAAAATTTCCATCAATTTCCTTGCAAACTCTAATGTAATCATCTAAGGTTTTTGATCTATGTGGTCTAATGACTTCTTTGCACCATTTATTAGCATTTTTGGAAGCTAACTGTTTTTCTATGGGCATGGTGATATCAGTGTCCCCAAATAATTTTTCTGCTAACTGGAGTAATCTATTCACAAAATATTGGAAGAGCTCAGAGGGTCCTTGAACCATCCTAGATAGTTGATCTCCAGCTGCCTTATTAGGTAAAGCTTTCCAGGCTGTAACAGATGCAGCATCAATTTGGGTATAAACAACAGGATCATAATGAATCTGCTGATGGAGAGCAGCATATTGTCCTAATCCAGTTAGCATTTCCAGATTTCTTTGGGGCTTCCCTGCCTGTGCAATTGATCTTGCTAAGGTAACATATTGCTCCTGATATTCTCCCCTCCACAGTAAATAGTCTTCTCCACTCAATGTCACATGGCATAGTTGTTGCCAATCTCCTGGTGTTAAATTAAAGGTGCTATAGGACTCAAAAATTGTCAAAGTAAAGGGTGCCAAGGTCCCATAGGAGGAAACTGCTTCTTTAAGGCTCTTTAATTCCCTAAAAGACAAAGGCACATGCTGCCTAAGCATTTGACCAGGGTTATTAGGGTGAGGGACTTCTATTACAGGATAAGTGTGATTGGAACCTGCTTTAGAAAAAACATCACCCCCTTCTTAGGGAGGGGCTCCTCTACCCACCAACCCCTTACGGAGCATTCATCATATGCTGGAGGAGCAGCGGCCTCTGTAGAATCTACAAAAGGGTTTTTACTAGGTGATCGCTCCTCTTTCCAATCCACTCCCTTTTGGACCTTGCATTTCTTTAATCTTTCATTGAAATAAGCTATCTCCTTTTCTAAAGTTTCTTCCTCACTCTCAGAGCTGGAGCTATTCTCTGCCTCATACAAGGATTTGTTACCTGCATCATGCTGTGCCAATACTCATAGGAAGGAACTCACAATTCCCATGGCGTGATTAAAGCTCACACTCATGTAGTGCTGCTATCAGTTTGATTTCGCACTGCTTCTCCAATACATTCCACTCACTGCACCAGCCAGCTGGCTCCTTTCAGGAATGATCTCATAAGATTTTCCTCGCTTTCCTGATCTCAGTGGGACTTCCACTTGATAGCTCCAGCGGTGCCGGTACAGAGCTCTGGTGTAGGTCTGGGGGATTAAAGAAAGACTCAGACTTGGGTCATTCGTTATGAGGGAATGCCAATGTCTTTACTGGGCAGATTCAATATGTACACCAAGCCAGGGAAGGAAAAACACAAACTCAGGAAAAAACAGGAACTCAACTGGGGGGTGGGGGTGGGCAAAAGGATGTCATGTGTAAATTCGCTTCTTGGGGTACCGTGCCTTAGTCAAGATGTTTTTGATCTTAGAGAAACTGCAGAATGTTACTTAGTAGACAGCATCACATGGAAAGTCTCAGCTAGGGCATAGCTGCCCTTCGAGGTCCTACACATATAAACAGACTGACAGCAATTATCTGATCTATGTCTTCTTACTTTCCTTCAAGATTTTCTCTTTCTTTCTTTCTAGTCTTGCTGTTGCATTCATTTTTCTTCTATTACTATCAATTATTATTTTTCCCACTCTTACTCTCTGACTTCTTTCACTCATCATTCCTCAGTACTTCCTACTTTTAATGTAGTTGTCTGTGTATGTGCTCCAGGGCACTGCCATTCAGATCTCACGTTCTCTCCCTCACTCCTCCCTCCTTCCTTAAAACAATAAAGCGCAGAACCACAAGAAGCCTACTGAATGTAAGACCTGGACCAGGAAATGGGCTTTATTTCCAGTGCACAGAACATTAGAAGTCTCTGTGTATAGATGAAAAGTCCCACACAATCACCCAGCAGGGGCCCTACCTCTTGCAGGTTCTGTTGTTTTTGTTGTTGTTGTTAATAAAACTAGACAGAGCCATACCCAAAAAGAAATGCAAAATGTATTCACCATGAGAGCACAACCTTGTCCTATCCCTTATTTTAGTGTAATTGATTAAAATTTCTCTCCATTTAATTTAATTTTGGCCACAAGCTTGCTGTATGTTGCCTTTAGTGGGTTTAATTATGTGCCTTTTATCCCTGATCTCTCTAAGATGTCATGAAAGTGTGTTTAATTTTGTCAAAGGCCTTTTCAAAAATCTAATAAGCTGATAGGATACTTTTCTTTTCAGTTTGTTTATGATTTTTTGGATTCCCTCATTGTATATTGTTATTTCTCCTTTTTTCCTAATTTTGTTAATTTGGATATTCTCTCTCTGGTTTTTAGTTTGACTAAGAGTTTGTCTATCTTGTTGATTTGCTTAGTTTTGTTGACTATTTGTATTATCTTTGTTTTAAATTTGTTGATTCTCTCTGAGTTTGGAGATTTCCTGGTATCTACTCCTCCTGAGTATATTTGCTTCTTTTAGTTCTAGATCTTTAGTTTGCAGTGTTAAATCTATAATATGGGATCTCACCAATTTTATGCTATGAATTTTATTCTTAGAACTATTTTCATTGTGTCCCATAAGTTTATGTATGTTGTAAATTCATTTTCATTGAATGCTAAAAAGCTTTTACTTTTTTTTTTTATTGATTTCTTGACCCAGTAGTCATTGAACAGGGAGTTGTTCAGTTTCCATGAGTGTGTAGAATTTCTGTTGTTTTTGTTGTTGTTGAAATTCAGTTTTAACCCATGGTGATCTGATAAGATACAGGGGTTATTTAAATTCTCTCGTGTGTGTTGAGGTATGCTTTGTGACCAAGTATATGGTTAATTTTGGAGAAAATTCTGTAAGATTCTAAGAAGGTATATTCTTTTCTGTTTGGATGAGATATCTGTTCAATCTATCTGTTAGTTTCATTATTTCTGTTTACTGTTTATATTTAGATAACCATGTTTATTGGTGAAAATAGAGTGTTGAAGTCTCCCACTACTAATGTTTAAGCTTGGGTATGTGAGTTAAGCTTTAGTAATGTTTCTTTTTCTTTATTGGATATTTTTTTGGGGAGGTGAAGGCAGTGAACATTTATTGATTGTATTTGAGAGAGTAGGGAGGGTCCCTAGACTCCTTCTGTTGTTATGGGTGTCTGGGAAGAAAATTGTGAGGGAGATGCTCAGTTTTGGGGACAGGAACTTCTCATCAACTGAGGGCCTCTCTCTTGCTCTCAATGTCCTTTCTGGGGTGAGTGGTCCAGGGTTTCTTACACCTTGGAGGCCATGTAGGCCATGAGGTCCACACCCTTGTTGCTGTAGCTGTAGTCATTGTAATACCAGGAAATGAGCTTTATAAAGTTGTCACTGAGAGCAATGCCAGCCCCAGCATCAAAGGTGGAAAAGTGAGAGTTGCTGTTGAAGTCACAGGAGACAACCTGGTCCTCAGTGTAGCCCAGGATGCCCTTCTGTGGGACCTCAGATGCCTGCTTCACCAACCTCTTGATGTCATCATAGTTGGCAGGTTTCTCCAGGCGGCCTGTCAGAACCACAATGAATATATTGGGGGTAAGAACATAGAAGGCCATACTAGTGAGCATCCCATTCAGCTCTGGGATGACTTTGTCCACAGCCTTGACAGCAGCAGTGGATGTAGGGATGATGTTCTGGGCACCCCCACAGACATCACATCATAGCTTTCCAGAGGGGCCATCCACAGTCTTTTGAGTGGCAGTGATGGCATGGACCATAGTCATGAGCCCTTCCATGATGCCAAAGTTGTCATGGATGACCTTGGCCAGGGGGGCTAAGCAGTTTATGGAGCAGGATACACTGCTGACAATCTTGAGCAAGTTTTCAAATTTCTCGAGGTTCATACCCACCCATCACAAACATTGGGGCATCAGCAGAAGGTGGGGAGATGATGACCCTTTGGGCTCCACCCTTCAAGTGTGCCCCAGCCTTCTCCATGGTGATGAAGATGCCAGTAGACTCCACAACATACTCAGCATGAGCATCACCCCATTTGATGTTAGCAAGATCTTGCTCCTGGTAGATGGTGATGGGCTTCCCATTGATGACAAGCTTCCCATTCTCAGCCTTGACCACGCCATTTAATTTGTCATGGATGGAGTCATACTGGAACATGTAGACCATGTAGTTGAGGTCAATGAAGGGGTTGTTGATGGCAACAATCTCCACTTTGCCAAGTGCACAGCTGAAGGCAGCCCTGGTAACCAGGGGCCCAATATGGCCAAATCTGCCCACACCAACCTTCACCATTTTGTCTACAGGACGAAGCTGGCACTGCAAAAAAGATGCAGTTGTCGCTGGGACAGGGAGAAGCCTTTATTGTATATTTTATTTATTTAAATTTCAGATATCATCCCCTTTCCCCATTACCCACCCCCCAGAAACCCCCTATCCCATCACCCCTCTTCTTTTTTGCTTTTATACCATTTTAATTACATATAAGTATTAAGGTCAGTTCTAGGTTGAGGAACTAGCAATACAGTAGATGCAAATAGTCAAGGAATAAGTAACACAATAAACACAAATAGTCAAAGAACAAGCAAGGCAATAAACAAAGTAATGTTTCTTTTAAGAATGTGGGTTCCCTCGTATTTTAGGAATAGATGTTTAGATTTAGATGCCCATGGTGGATATTTTCGATACTGAGTATGAAATGTCCTTCCCTGTCTCTTTTGGTTAACTTTTGTTGAAAGACTATTTTATTAGATATTAGAGTGGCTACTCCAGCTTGTTTCTTGGGTCAGTTTGATTGAAAAAAACTTTTTCCAGCCGTTTAATCTGAGGCAATGTCTATCTTTGATGCTGAGTTGTGTTTCTTGTATGCAGCAGAATGATGGATACTTTCTTTCATCCATTCTGTTAGTCTGTGTCTTTTTATTGTAGAATTGAGTTTACTGATGTTGAAAGATGTTAAAGAACAGTTACTGTTATTTAATGTAATTTTGATGTTGAGGGTGGTTTTGTGTGTGTGTGTGTGTGTGTGTGTATGTGTGTGCTTCCATTCTTTTCTTTTTCTGGTGTAAAATTGTTTTCTGTGTTTCCTTGTGCATAGTTAACCTCCCTGAGTTGGCATTTTCCTTCTATTATCTTTTATAGGGCTGGATTCATGGATAGATATTATTTACATTTGGTTTTGTCAAAGAATATCTTATGTTTTCATCTATGTGGGTTGTATGTTTTTCTGAGTATAACAGTCTGGGCTGGTATCTGTAGTCTCTTAGAGACTACAAGTCATCTTCCTGGGGCCATCTGGCTTTTAATGTCTTAGGTGAGAAGTTGGGTATAATTCTAATAGGCATGCCATTATATGCTACTTGCCCTTTTTACCTTACAGGTTTTAATATTCTTTCTTTTTTCTATACATTTAGTCTTTGGATTATTATCTGGTAGGATGATTTTCAGTTTTGGTTCAATCTGTTTGCTATTCTATAATATACATGCACAACTCTTTAGGTTAGGGAAAGCAATGATTTTGCTGAAAATATTTTCTGGGCCTTTGAGCTGAGAATCTTTTTCTTCTATTCCTATTATTCTTAGGACTGCTATTTTCACAGTATCCGAAGTATCCTGGATGTTTTGGGTCAGAATCTTTTTAAATTTACCATTTTCATTAACTGATGTATTCTTCTACACTGCCTACAATGACTGAGATTGTCTCTTCCAATTCTTATTTATTTATTTATTTTTTTGGAGATGTTTGTGTCTGTAGTTTCTGTTCTCTTACCTAGGTATTCCATCTTCAGAATTCTCTTAGTTTTAATTTTTGTTTGTTTGTTTTTTGTTTTGTTTTGTTGTAATTCTAGTTTCAGGTCTTGAACAGATTTATTCATTTGTTTCACCAGTTTGTATTTCCATCTATTTCCTGAAGGGATTTATTCCTTTCCTCTATAAAGACCTCTATCATTTTCATAAAATTGAATTTAAGTAATTTTCTTATGCTTCAGTTTACAAAAGTAGTATAGTTAGACTCTAGCGGGCCATATTGCTCTATTGGTTGTTGATTTTGTTCTTACATTGGCCTTTTGCCATTTGGGTTTTATGATTAATATAGGTTTTATGTGTTGAGTTATGAGTTTATCTTTGTTGGATGAATGAACTTTTTTGGAACTTTCCCCCATGGTTTCTGTTTTCTCTCTATCTTCTGACCCGAGTAACCTGGGTTTCTGGTAACTAGTGGTTCTTCAGGTATAGTAGATTGTCTCCTCTGGAGGTTTGCTTGTTTGTTTTGTTTTCTTCCTTCCTTCCTTCCTTCCTTTCTTTCTTTCTTTCTTTCTTTCTTTCTTCCTTTCTTTCTTCTTTCCTTGTTCCTTCCTTCCTTCCTTCCTTCCTTCCTTCCTTCCTTCCTTTCTTTCTTTCTTTCTTTCTTTCTTTCTTTCTTTCTTTCTTTCTTTCTTTCTTTCTTTTTGTAGTCTCTGGAATTTTAGGTACTAATCTTGCCTCTGGGATCCCTTGTAACAGAATGATCAGAGGATACTGGAGCCAGAATAGCTTCCAGTAAAGCAAACAGAGTTGTGGGCCAGAAAAAGTAGTGAAGAGGACAGGGTGCAATTTATTGCTGCTGGGTGTATCCTAAGAGGACCTGGCAGGCAAAAGGCTGGAATGGGGTTCTATGTGTTTGTCCTTGATGTTGGCAAGCCTCCAGCAATACAGGAAGAGCTATGGACTTGGAACTTACTTGGTATTTTTCCATTTTTCCATTATTCATTTCCTCCTTAAAGTCCATGCACATATTCTTAATGGCTATTTTACAGGCTTCATCCCAAGGGATGCAGGGAAATTTCAACATATGCAAGTACATCAACATAATCTATTATTTAAAAAAAACTCTAAAAAAATCATCACACTAGATGCTGAAAAAGCCTTTGACAGTTTGGTAGAACAACATGAATTCTTGACATGAGTTGCAGGTAGTTTAGAAATGTGAGTAACATAAACCTTGTTATCTAAATGTCAGGTTTCTGCATCTTAATATGTCCTAGCTGTTTTGTATCATTGAGGTAAAATCACAGAGGATGATCAACATTGTTGTAACTATTGATGATTGATGTGTCTTTCTCTAGAAAATTCTTTATTATTATTTATTCATGTGTGTATGTATGTATGTGTGTGTGTGTGTGTGTGTGTGTATTTGAGTGCAGGTGTGAATGATCTACTGCATATATGTGGAGGTTAGAGAACAACATCTGACATCAGCCTTTGCCTTGTTTAAAAGAGCTTCTCTCTTTTGTTGATTTTCTATATAAATTCAAGGCTATATTCCTGTATATTTTCAGGTATTCTCCTACCTCTGCCTCCCATATTGGGAATTTGAAGTCTTATACTGACATTTGTGCAGTACATGAGACATCTTCTCAGCCCTAAATTTTTTTTGAGTTTTATTATCTTTGTTTTACATACATCTTAGTTATACATTGATAGAACTTAATTTCATTCAAGTAAAATGTATACAACATAAAATTGATCATTTTAAGTTGTGCAATTCAATGACATTCAGTATATTCAGAAAGTGGTGTAACAACAATCTATAGCAAATCGCAATTTTTTTAAAAATGTTAATCAATGGCTATATAAGTTTGGTAATGCTCAATAACAAGAATGCCCATACAATCAGAAGTGTAACCCAACACCAAAACTAGATATACCAACTCTCTTTGACTGGTGGAGACACACGAACATCTGCCTCCATGTTCTCCTCTCTCTCTCTCTCTCTCTCTCTCTCTCTCTCTCTCTCTCATCTCCTAGCTCCTCCTCTCTTTCTCCTCCTCTCCTGCCTCCTCCTCTTCCTCTCCTTACTCCTCTCACCTTAGCTTCTCCTACATATCACCCTTCCTGTTAAAATAAAAAAAAATTTTTTCTCTCAAAATACAATTAGAGCATAACTATACCAATTTCTTATCAGTAAGGTACAAGATAGACCTAATACCCAGTCCATCATTTTGTTGACTAAACAGAACCTCTGTCGTCTTTCCTAACTAAAACACTTAGTTCTGAACATGGCTTTTTTTCTTGGCTTTAGAAATGTTATCAGCTGAAAACCATCCTCTTAAATCTTTTCTCTCAAAATAAATAGCTGGGATTGGCTATGAGACTATAAGTCTTCAACCCCATCAGAAAACCAGAATGACTGAGTTAACTGAAATTATTGGAAGCACAAAGCATAGCTTCTAAAACTTACCCAATTTATAGAGACCACTGAACACCCGGACAGTCCCTATACTACAAAACATTGGAGCATCCAATCTTCAGCCTGCTGGCCCAGGATCATCTGACAGACCTAGTGATGCAGAATTATTAAGGGCTGATTACTCTGTCTTGCAGATAGAATCAGTCAACTATTCTACAAGAGTGTCCTTTTCTGGACAGTAAAATGTCTGTGGATGAAAAGAGGCACTTCTTGCCTAGTGGCTGTCTCACCACAACTGGAGTAACTCCAAAGATGCTCAATTTCTTCTTAGAATCCAAGACAGAGAAACAGTCAGGAGCAGACAGGTCTCTAATCAAAATGAACATTAATACAGAAATGTTTGTAACATGAATTCTGTGGACTTGTGACATTTTGAAAACCAACTATCCATGTAAGGCAATCTGGACTGCTGTCTGTTAATTCCTCTCAGCTAGTTCTAAATAAAATATAGAGAACACCCTAAAATAAACTCAGAGACATGAATTTGCTATAGGCCCTTAACTCACAGGCTAACCATCTTGAATCAGTTAAAAGAGTTAAAGAAGGACTGGGTCTAAGCCTTGCATTCCTAAATGTGTTTTATAGGCACAATGTCTATGAGAGTAACAATATTAATCTCACTTTTATATCAATAAGAAACTCATACCAATGAAAACTTTAAATTTAAAATCAAAGTAAATTTTGTACCATTTAAGAAATTGTAACTTCAGCTTAATGACAATTATACAGATTTCTACTAATAGGTTATGGCTATGCAATAAGTCCTAGCTATTCCTCCCTGTTCCAACAAAACCACAACTTTTCCCTAAGAAAGACAGCCCAATATTAACCACCTCAGTCCCCAAGCCCAGGGAATAGGGGTTCCAACTCTTCATTAACTTCTACAAGCTGATTATGGGTGTTGCTATATTAGAATAGGGGCAGGGGGAAGAGTAAATTGATAAGCCTCTGATGTCTATGTCTTCACTGCATCCAACTGAAATTCCAGGACATCAGAGGTTGAAGCAGGTCTGCTCAGCTTGCTTGATGGGTAGATACACCAAGGCTGTGTATTCTGCAATATACAATTCTCAAAACAAATTTTAGTATCAAGATAATTTTTTGTTCGAATTCTGGAATCTAGTCTTCTGGTGGCCTGTCCTGTCATGTCTAATCCATATAATTCTGGGAGTTTCCATGAGTGTGTGCTCTCACCATCCTCCCATTCTCGCCTCCCTGCTCTCGAATTCCCCAACACTAGGGAACCCACACTTTCAGGGCACCAAGGCCCTCTACTTCCATTTGTGCCTGACAAGGCCACCATCAACTACATATACAGGTGGAGCCATTAGTTCTCCCTTTGTGTTCCTGGGCTGGAGGTTTTAGAATGGTTACTACAGCTTTTTTCTTAGGACCATTTGTTTCAAAAATTGTTCTCCAGTCTTTTACTCTAATGTAGTGTCAGTCTTTGTCACTGAAGTGGGTTTCCTGTATGAAGGAAAATGTTGGGTCCTGTTTATGTATCCAGTCTGTTAGTCTATGTTTTTTTTTTTTTTTGATTGGGGAATTGAGTCCATTGGTGTTAAGAGATATTAAAGAACAGTCATTGTTGCTTCCTGTTGGTTTTGTTATTAGAGGTGGAATTATCTTTGTGTGGGTATCTTCCTTTGGATTTGTTGGAAGAGAATTTCTTTCTTGCTCTTTCTAATGTATAATTTCCCTCCTTGTATTAGAGCTTTCCTACTATTATCCTTTGTTGCTGGGTTGTGGAAAGATATTGTATAAATTTGCTTTTGTCATGGAATATCTTGGTTTCTCCATCTATGGTAATTGAGAGTTTTGCTGGGAATAGTTGCCTGAGCTGGCATTTGTGTTCTCTTAGGGTCTGTATGATATCTGTCCAGGATCTTCTGGCTTTTATAATATCTGGTGAGAAGTCTGGTGTAATTCTGATATGTCTGCCTTTATATGTTACTTGGACTTTTTCCCTTACTGCATTTAATATTCTTTCTTTGTTTTGTGCATTTGGTGTTTTGATTATTATGTGATGGGAGGTATTTCATTTCTGGGCTATTTTGTGTTCTCTAGGCTATTTGCATGTTTATGGGCATCTCATTCTTTACATTAGGGATGTTTCCTTCTGTAATTTTTCTGAATTTATTGGCTCTTTAAGTTGGGAATCTTCACTCTCTTCTATACTTATTATCCTTAGATTTGGTTTTCTCATTGTGTCTTGGATTTCCTGGATGTTTTATGTTAAGAACATTTTGCATTTTGCATTTTCTTTGACAATTGTGTCAATATTTTCTATGGTATCTTCTGCACCTGAGATTCTCTCTTCTATCTCTTGTATTCTGTTGGTGATGCTTATATCTATGACTCCTGATTTCTTTCCTAGGTTTTTTATCTCCAGGCTAGTCTCCCTTTGTGATTTCTTTATTGTTTCTACTTCCATTTTTATATCCTCAGTGGTTTTGTTTAATTCCTTTACCTGTTTGGTTGTGTTCTCTTGTAATTAAGGAATTTTTGCATTTCCTTTTTAAGGGCTTCTACCTGTTTACCTGTGTTCTCCTCAAATTCTTTGAGAGTGTTATTTATGTCCTTCTTAAAGTCCTCTATCATCATCATTATAAGTGATTTAAAATCTGAATCTTGCTTTCCTGGTGAAACGGCTAATTCAGTATTTTCTAATGTGAAAGAACTAGGTTCCAATGATGCCTAGTACCTTGGGTTGCTGTTGCTTATGTTCTTGCACTTGCCTTTCACCATCTGGATCTCCTTAGTGTCACCAACCCTGTCTCTAACTGGAGGCTGTCTTTCCTATTATCTTGGTTGTGACAGAACTGTGTGTGGTCAGTGTTACTACTCAGGTGAGAGCTGGGGCATAAGATCTGCTCAGTGCTCAGGTACATACAGGAAGGAACCAGTGCTCCAGGCCAGGAGTGAATTCTTGGGTCCTAGTGGGCCCCAGTTACTCCCTGTTTGGGGTGGTTGTTGCTGTCTCCTTACTTAAGATACTGTTTAGTTTAGAGCTCCTGGGAAGTCTGCTTCCTCTGGGTTTTGTGATATTGGGTGCAGAGCTGCCACCAGGGATCTGCTCAGTGCTGAGACACCGACTGGAAGAAACCTCTAAATATTTTTTGATGTTGGAACAATAATCATAAACGTGTTAGAATCTTTAGAATTCCACTATGTTTGTCCAAAAATATATTCAGGCTCAGAAAAGACATTAATATAGCACATTAAATTATTCAATAGTGTAGAGACACATCACAACAATAAAAACACACAAATACAAAACCCTTCAGAAGAGAAAGTATCCAATTCTCACAGTTTCCACAATGTAGGCTTCAAATTTCTCCTTTCAACAAAATATCAAGTTAAATAATGAAACAGTAACAGATAACAATTAAAAAATAAAATAGCCTGAGGACCCTTGCAGAACTCCAAGAGTGTCCTCATTCCCTCTAGAGGCCTGCTGGGTCCAAAGAATATATAGCTTTGAACACACTTCACTCATCTCCTTACAGTCTTGTCCACTGGAGCATATTCAGCAGAGATTCCCGTGGTCCCTTGATCTCCATTAACTGGCGCTAGGCTTGCCTTTCTCCTTTCCCAAGGAGACCTGTAGGTCCACAAGAGCATCCTGCTTCCCTGTGGAGGCCTGTTGGAGTGGAGGGGCAAGAATACCCAGGTTGGTAACCTGTCCTACCTATCCGATAGCAGTCTGTTTCACTGGAGCACAGTGAGTTTAGTTTGCCTGAAACACAGCCAGCAAAGAGCCCTTTAGGGGTGCCAAGAATTATCATCTTGGAACATTCCTCTCATTAATCCCTTGCCAGTGAGGTCTGCCTGAGTCATAGTTAGAAGAGTTGGGATCTCTGACTTTCATTTTCTGACCCACAACTCTGCTTTCTTAAGAAGTTCTATCTTCATCAGGATTATCCAGCCAATACTAGGATAAAAAACAAATGCTGAAAGAACAGAATAAGAACAAACTCAACAAGAGCCAGGATAATTTGGCTCCACCAAAGCCCAGATATCCTGCTACAGCAAGTCCTGGATATCCTACGGAAACTGAATCCTGAGAAGATGACCTTAAATCCAATCTTATAAAGATGATAAAGGGCTTAAAAGAGGAAATGAATATATCCCTTAAAGAAATAAAGGAAAATCCATTCAAACTAGTAGAGTCATTAAAAGAGGAAACAAATAAATATAAAGAAATGCATAGCCTTCCAGTTTGTATCTGTGCAAAGGGGCAGAGCCTGTGCTCCAGACCTCCTTCCACTCAGCTCACACCTGAAAAGATTGACACAAAGGAGTTCTGACACATCCAGAATCAAAGGGGATGCAGGTACCTCCACCCAAAGAGAGACACAAGGTCTTTCCAATTTGCACCTGCACTTGGGAGTGGAGCCTGTGCTCTGAATCCCAACCCACTCAGCCCACACCCAGAGACAACTCAATACCTATGAGTACTGATACATCCAGGATAACAGGTGAGGCCCCAACCCCCACCCCAATACCTGACTAACTGGGGCAAAGGGGATGGTAGAACCCCTGTCCACCCAGTGGCAGATGTTCCTTTAGGTTTGCACTTTTACCTGGGGTGGAAGCTGTGTTCCTGCCTCTCCCAACACACCCACAGCCAGAGGTAGTTTGACCCTCAGGAGGTCTGACAAGCCTAGGATCACAGGTTCACAGGAGAGAGAGGCTGCAGTCAGAGACAGCAAAGCCAGTTAGCAACAGTGATAACTAGATAGTAAGAGATAAGCACAAGAATATAAGCAACAGAAACAAATGCTACATGGCAATATCAGATCCCAGTTCTCCTACCACAGCAAGCTCTTGATACACTAACACACCTGAAGAGCAAGATTCAGATCTAAAATCCTACCTCATGAAGATAATATTGGGCTTAAGTAGGACATAAATAACTCCCTTAAAGAAATACAGGAGAATACAGGTAAATAAGAAGCCCTTAAAGAGGAAACATAAAAATACCTTAAAGAATTGCAAGAAAACAAGATCAAACTAGGGAAGGAATTGAACAAAACTGTCCAGGATCTAAAAATGGAAGTAGAAACATTTTTAAAAAACACAAAGGAAGACAACTCTGGAGATGGAAAACTTAGGAAGGTGAACAGGAGTCACAAATATAAGCATCACCAATAGAATACAAGAGATAGAAGAGAGAATCTCAGACATAGAAGATGCGATAGAAGACATTGACACAATAGTAAAAAAAAAAAAAAAAAAGACAAAAAGCAAAAGGCTACTAACTCAAAACATTCAAGAAATCCAGGACACAATGAGAAAAACAAACCTAAGAATAGTAGGTATAGAAGAGAGCAAAGATTCCCAACTCAAAGATCCAGTAAATATCTTCAACACAGTTATAAAAGAAAACTTCCCTAACCTGAAGAAAGAGATGGCCATAAACATACAAGAAGCCTAAAGAATGCCGAACAGATTGGACCAAAAAAAAAAAATTCCACCTGTCACATATTAATCCAAACACCAAATGCACAGAACAAAGAAAGATTATTAAAAGTGGTAAGGGGAAAAAAGGTCAAGAAACATGTAAAGGCAGACCTATCAGAATTACACAAGACTTCTCAACAGAGACTCTAAAAGCCAAGATGATCTTGGGCAGATGTCATACAGACCTCAAAAGAACAAAAATGCCAGCCCAGGATACTATAAGAAGAAAACACTCAATTAACATAGATGGAGAAACCAAGATGTACCACGACAAAACCAAATTTAAACATTTATCTTTCCTCAAATCCAGCCCAAGAAAAGGAGGGAAACTACACCCAACAAAAAACAAGAAATGAATCTTCTCACAACAAGTCCAAAAAAAGAGAACCACACAAACATACTTCTATCTCTAACAGTAAAAATAACAGAAAGCAAAAATTATTGGTCCTTAATATCTTTCATAATCAATGGACTCAATTCCCCAATAAGAAGACATAGGCTAACAGACAGGATACGTAAACAGGACTCAGCATTTTGCTGCATACAGGAAACACACCTCAATGACAAAGACAGACACTACCTCAAATTAAAAAGTTGAAAAAAATTCACAGAAAATGGTCCCAAGAATCAAGTTGGAGTAACCACTATACTATCCAATAAAATAGACTTTCAGTCAAAACTCATCAAAAAAGATGCGGAAGTACACTACATATGCATCAAAGGAAAAGCAACTCTGCCCCAAACACAAGGGCATCCATATTTGTAAAAGAAATGTTACTGAAGTTCAAACCACACAATAATAATGGGAGACTTCAACACCCCACTCTCACCAGTGGACAGATCATTAAAACAGAAACAAAACAGAGACACAGTTAAACTAACAGAAGTTATGAACCAAATGTATTTAACAAATATCTCCAGAAAATTTCACTCTAAAACAAAAAAATATAAAACCCTTGAAGAAATGCAGGAAAATATGAATAAATAGAAGTCTTTAGAGGGGAAATAAATAAATCCCATGAAGACAAATAGGAAAATACAATTAAACAGGTGAGAGAAATAAAACTGTCAAGACCTGAAAGTGGAAATAGAAGCCATAAAGAAAGCACAAACTGAGGAAATCTTGGGATGGAAAATCTAGGAAAGTGAACAGAAACAGTAGATGCAAGCATCACCAACAGGATGGAAGAGAGAATCTCAGGCATATAAGTTGCAATAGAAGAAATTGATACATCTGTCAAAGAAAATGTTAAATCTAAAATTTCCTGATAGAAAACATACAGGAAATCTGGCATACCATGAAAAGACCTAATCTAAAAATAATAGGAATAAAAGGAAGTGAAGAGTCCAAACTCAAGACCCCCAAAAAAATTCTCAACAAAATCAGAGAAGAAAACTTTCCCAATCTAAAGTAAGAGATGCCTTTAAACATACAAGATGTTTATAAAACACCAATTAGACTGAGCCAGAAAAGAAAACCATCCATACACATAACAATCAAAATACAAAATCTAGAGAACATAGAAATAATATTAAAAGAGACAAGGGGAAAAGGCCAAGTAACATACAAAAGCAGACCTATCAGAATTAGAATTATACCCGACTTCTGAATAGAAACTCTTGGGTTAGAAGGGCCTAGTCAAACATCTTGCAACAACAACAACAACAAAAAAACCCACAGGTACACAGCCAAACTATTATACCCAGCAAAATTCTCAATCACTGTTAATGGAGAAAACAAGATATATCAAGACAAATCCAAACTCAAGCAATATCTATCCACAAATTCACCCCTTCAAAATGGACTAGAAGGAAAACTCCAACCCAAGGAGGATAAACACATCACACACACACACACACACACACACACACACACACACTAACACCAGCAACATCAAATTAACAAGAAATAACCTATTGTCATTGATATCTCTCAACATAAATAGACTCAATACCCCAATAAAAAGACACAGGCTAACAGAATGGATATGAAAACAGGATCTATCATTCTGCTGCATACAAGATACACATGAAGAGCAAGCTGCACATCCACTACATAAGTCCATTCCATGTGTGTTTTAGGTTGGTGGTACAGTCTCTGAGAGCCCCAAGGATCCAGGTTAGTTGACTGTTGGTTTTCCTGTGGGGTGCCCATACCCTTAGTGGACACAATCTTTTCTACTGTTTTTCCATAAATGGAGTCCCCAAGCTCCATTCATTGTTTGGCTGTGGTTGGCTATCTGAGTCAGTTGCTGGGTGGAGTCTCTCAGAGGACAACATGCTCCTGTCTGCAAGCATAACAGAGTATCTTTAATAGTATCATAGACTGGTGCTTGCCCATGGAGTCAGTCTCAAGTTAGTCCTGTTATTTATTGGCATTGCCTCAGTCTCTGCTCCATCCCCT
This sequence comes from Grammomys surdaster, assembly GCF_004785775.1. NCBI lineage: Eukaryota > Metazoa > Chordata > Mammalia > Rodentia > Muridae > Grammomys > Grammomys surdaster. The sequence goes on from NW_021620966.1 coordinate 419,887, forward strand.
GTGCCAGCAAATTTTGGGTTGAAAGTTTTGTGGGTGAGTTGGTGTCCCTATTGCTCCATTGGGGTTCCTGCCTGGCCTCTGCAGGTTTCATGTTCACAATTCTGTGAGTCACAACTAAGGATACCTCTATGATTCTTGGGTGTCTCTACTATGCCAGGTCTCTGTCACTTCCTGGAGATGCCCCCTACATCACCACCCCTATCAGTTGCAGATTTCCATTCATTCTCATGGCCACCTGGCTATTGCCCCTGCCCAACCCCTAATCCTCACCAACTCCCCTCCCTATTCTCTATCCCACCCAGTTTCCTCCCTCCATCTGCCTTCCATGACCATTCCATTTCTCCTTCCAAGTGATACTCAAGCATCCTCATTTGTGCTTTCCTTCCTGTCCAGCTTCCTTGTATCTGTGGAGAGTAGCATGGGCATCCTGTATTTTATGGCTAATATCCATCCACTTATAAGTGAGTACACATGATGCATGTCCTTTGGGAACTGGATTACCTCAATCAGGATGATCTTTTCAAGTTTCATCCATTTGCCTGCAAAAATTCACAATGTCTTGGTTTTCAATATTTGAATAGTATCCCATTGTGTAAATGTACCACTTTTCTTTCCATTCTTCAGCTGAGGAACATTTAGATTGCTTTTTAGTTTCTAACTATTACGAATAAAGCTACTATGAACATAATTGCTCAAGTGTCTTTGTTGGATGGTGGAGCACCTTTTGGGTATTTGCCCAAGAATGGTATAGCTGGGTCTTGAGGTACAACTATTTCCAGTTTTTTGGGAAACCATCAAATTGATTTCCAGAGTGGTTGTACAGGTTTCTACTTCATACAGGAGTGTTCTCCTTGCTCCAATCCTTGCCATCATGTGTTATTAATTGAGGGTTTTTTTTTTAAATCTTAGTCATCCTGACTGGTGTAAGATGGAATTCCAGAGTCATTTTAATTTGTATTTCCCTGATGTCTAAGGACTTTGAACATTTTTTTACGTGTTTCTCAGTGATTCAAGATTCCTCAGTTAAGAACACTGTTTAGCTCTGTGTCCCATTTTTAAATTGGGTTATTTTGAGTTGTTGGAGGCTAACTTCTTGTGTTCTTCATAAATCTATGAGATTTATGATCTATCAGATATAGGATCAGTGAATATCCTTTTCCAATCTGTAGGCTGCTGTTTTTTTTCCTATTGACAGTATCTTTTACCTTACAGAAGCCTTTCAATTTCATGAGGTCCCATTTAACTATTGTTGATCTTAGAACCTGATCCATTGGTATTCCGTTCAGGAACTTGTCTCCTGTACGAGTACACTCAAGGGTATTTCTTACTTTCTCTTCTATGAGATTTAATGTATCTGGGTTTATGTTGAGATCCTTGATTCACTTGGAATTGAGTTTGGTACAGGGTGATAAATATGGATCTATTTTTTTATAAAGAAAAATGAAAGAGGGAATAGAAAGATGTTTCATTGGTTGAGTGTCTTACAGAGAATCAAAATTCCTTTCCTAGCACCCATACCAGGAAGCTCACAGCTACCTGTAATTCTAGCTTCATGGAAATCCAATGCTATTTCTGGCCTCTGTAGGCACCTCTACTTGTAGGTATATATCTACACACAGACATACTTGTGAAAATTTACTATTAATATATAAATTAAAAAGTAAAATAAGGGCTAGTCAGATGACCCAGTGTGGTGGGATGAGCTTGCTGCTAATTCCTATGATCTGAGTTTGATTCCCCATAACCCACATCATAGAAGGAGACCTCTGCCAACTTCAAGTTCCTTTTACTTTCTCATGTATGCCACAAACAGGCACATGTACATGCACCCACTCCCATATACAAAATAAATCAACCAATATAAAAACATTTAAAGTTCAGCTAAGATAAAATTATTTTTTTGTAAGGCAATTATTTTTTCAAAAAGAGAGTTGGGTAGAGGCTAAAACTCTTATGGTACATCATTATGTGTACCTACATACATACTACATGAATTTTGGAAGAAGGAAGACAGAGATGGAGAAAGAATAGTTGAAGAGCTAACAGCTAGTAACATGTTAATCCAATAAATGCTGGCCATCACTGAAAAGTCCAAGGACCCAGAACTTGCTCAATCCATGAGGCTGGATGTCTCACCTGGTTTTTATTAAATGTTAGAAGCCTGACAAAATAGGCTCTAATGATAGTGAAGGAATAGTCTTGCTAGCAGGGTATAACAAGTAGGCAAAGAACAAACTTTTCTTTTTTCATGTCCTTTTATAGGTTTCCAGTAGAAGGTGTGGCCTGTATTAGAGGTGAGGCTTCCTACCTTAAAATATCTGGATTAAATGTTTGTCTTCCTACCTCATAGATCTATATTAGAAGCAGATCTTCCTACTTCAATCTAAGCAAAATTCTCTGGTAGATATATCCTCAATTTGGAGTTTAAGTTAATTCCAGATACAGTCAAGTTGTCAACCAAAAATAGCTATCACAAGTCCATCTCTTGTCAATTTGACACAAAATTAAATCTTATGCTGTGATTTTCAAATAAAAACAATAACCAGGTAATAATAATAACTAATCATAATATAACTTTCCCATATACAACTGGAAACTTGTATATTTGATGAGGTCATAATTATAACTAAAATGATATAACTATCCCTTGTACAACTGCATGCATTATAAATTTAGAATGTCTTTTAAGTGACATTCTTGTAGTTTCTCAATCTTAAATACAGTAACTATTACTAGTGATATTCTCCTAATTAATGTTATATCACTTGATAAAGAACTTGATTAGTGAAAACACAGATATCTGTACAAATGCATTCTTAACAAAATGCAACAGAAACACATATCAATTATAGTCATCATTTATGCAACTAGTCACATGGCCCTAACTGATATTTTCAACTCATTTTCCCTGTTTCTGTATTTCCTTCACCATTAGCAATCATATCAAGCAGATTTCATCATTTTTTTTCTGGAAGGAGTGACCCATATCTTCATTCCTGATGGGTCTGTGTCCTATCTGCATTAGGCTGTTGTAGTTCCCCATTGACTTAAATCACAGACATAGTAGTAGCAAGAGACACCCTAAAGAATCTTGAACACTCCAGATTTGAACTTTCCTATCTCCATTGTGGAGAAGCAATACAATTTCCTCATGGTAATTTGAATCAATAACCCCTTCTAACACCATTATTCCTTTCTTAGACTTTTGGTTAAGGGCATCAAAAGTCCAAAGTGGCTAGGGGAAATCTGAGCTCCCAGGTTAATGGAATGTTTGTTTTGGCTCTTACTAGGCATGCTCCTCACTCTGGAGTCAATATTTTTACTCCAGCAGAACTTACAGTTCCTGGAACAGGAAACAAAACTTTTTTGTGTGGAACAGTAGGAGTGATAGTAAGTGCACCTATTTCCTTTCCCACCCCTTAATTCCAGAAACAATAGATTCTGGTTATAGGAGAAACTATACCATATATTGGACACAACTCAAAGTATGTACTACCTTATGGGAAACCATGCACCAGCTCTCAAGGCTGCTACCACCTAATTTGATGCTATTACTGTGTCTTCAAGAGGCCATTCCATCTATCTATGAAGACACCTGCTTCAGGCTTGTGTGGAACATGGTAAGACCAGTAGATTCCATGATTGTGGCCCACTGTCACAATTCTCTGGCTGTGAAGTGATTTACCTGGCCAGAAGCAATATTGTGTGGAATACTATGATGCTGGATAAAGGCGTTATGTAAGTCCACACAATGTGATTTTGGCAGAATCATTATATGCTGAAAAATCAATCCACAATCAGAATAAGTATCTACTGCAGTATAGACAAAGCATTAATCATCCTTTCCATGGAGAAAGTGATACAATTTAGGCAACCTGCCACTAGGTTGCTGGCTTGTCACTTAGGAGACTGGTGCCATATATCTGGGGCTCAGGGTTGGTCTCTTCTGTTGACTGATCTGGCACTCAGCAGCAGATGTAGCCATATTAGCCTTGTTTAGTGTAAATCCATATTATTTGAGCCCATTTCTGCCACCATGGTCACTTTGTCATTGGCCCAATTAAGCAATCACAGGAATACCAAGTTGGTAGCGAGTCTGTCCTCGGAACAAAGAATCTTATCTACTTGATTATTGAACTCCTCCTTTTGATGAGAAGTTTTACGTGGGACACATTATCTTCACATCCTTTACCCATTTAAAAAAAAATCTATTCAGCCGGGCAGTGGTGGTGCACGCCTTTAATCCCAGCACTTGGGAGGCAGAGGCAGGTGGATTTCTGAGTTCGAGGCCAGCCTGGTCTACAGAGTGAGTTCCAGGACAGCCAGGGCTACACAGAGAAACCCTGTCTCGAAAAACCAAAAAAAAAAAAAAAATCTATTCACATCTTCCCCGGATGTTTTTCTCACCAATTTTTCAACCACACTTTTACCAAGTCCATAATCTTCTAGCTAATACATTGGCCATAGTCTCATGACTCTGTGGATAATCACACACCTGGCTATTTCTCCTTCCAAACAAAATATATGACCATGTGTAATGTTCAAAGGAATTCCCACAGTGAAGATTTACTTTCATTTGTGTCTTTCAGGATTGTCCCAGAAAGGGATTATAATGTTGCAACTGTCCAGCTTTTGTTGGTGCCTGAATAATATGAAGAGCCACTAGTAAACCAGGATCTAGTCTTCTCTTCCTCAGTCAGTTGATCATAGGGCACACCTCATGAGGCTATAGGTGCATGTGTGGTGGTGGACAGCATTTTAACATGAAGAGAGACCACAGGCATGTGGGCAATTTCCTTAAGTAACTTTCTTATGCCTTCAGGATCTGGTGATGCACAAATGGATATATGCCATTTCCTTTTGATAAGAGATTGCTGCTGTGGATGCCCCACTTTATGGCTTGCTAGATCAGATAACACCCAGATCATAATGAGGAGCTCAGATCACATGGTAACTTGGAAGCCTACTATCAAATGTTCAGTTTCCATTAATGTCCAATATCAGGACAAGAGCTGTTTTTCAAAAGGAGAATGATTGTCTGCAGATGATAATAGATTCTTGGGCTAAAATCCCAAAGGTCTCTTCTATGATTTATCTATAGGAGATTCACAAAGGCTCGAAGTAGCATGCTGTAGGACCTGGAAGGGCTGCTATGTCCTGGCTGAGACTTTCCCTGTGCTGCTGTCTATTAAGTAACATTCTGCAGTACCTCTAAGATCAAAAACATCCTGACTGAGGCATGGTAACCCAGGAAGTGAATTTACAGTTGACATCCAACAAAACATCCTGTTGAAGGATGATGCTCCAGAAAGGGAATTTACACTTGACATCCCATTACCCCCCAGTTGAGTTCCTGTTTTTACCCTGAGTTTGTGTTTTTCCTTCCCTGGCTTGGTGTATATATTGAACCTGCCCAGTAAAGGCATTGGCATTCTCTCATAATGTATGACCCGAGTCTGAGTCTTTCTTTAATCCCCCAGGCCTACACCTAAACTTGGTACTGTGGACAGTGCTGGAGCTGTCAACTGGAGGTCTGACTGAGATCAGGAAAGAGAGGAGAACCTGATGGGATCATTCCTGGAAGAATCCAGCCAACTGGTGCAGTGAGTGGAATATATTGGAGAAGCAGGATCAAACTGATAGCATCGCTATGTGAGTGTGAGCTTTGATCGAGCTAGAGGACTTGTGAGTTCCTTTCTATGAGTATTAGCCCAGGATGATGCAGGTAAGAAATCCTTGTATGAGGGACTCTTCTGGTCTGGGCCCGAGCACAGAGCAGATCCCAGGCCTCAGCTCTGTACCTAACCACACAAAACCCAGAGGAAAAGGGCTTCCCAGGAGCTCTAACCCAGGGAGGATCTTAGGTAAAGAGACAGAAACAGCTGCCCCAAACATGGAGCAACTGGGACCCACTGGGACCCAGGAATTCACTCCTGACCTGGAGCACTGTTTCCTTCTGGTCTCCACCTGAGCACTGAGCAGATCTTCGGCCTCAGATCTAACCTCAGCAGTAAAACCCATCCAAAACAGTTCTGACACAACCAAGATTATAGTTAAGACAGTCTCCAGTCAGAGACAACACAGATAGCACTAAGGTGATCCAGATAGTTAAAGAGAAGTGCAAGAACATAAGCATCAGCAACCCAAGGTACTTGGGATCATCAGAACCTAGCTCGCCCACACTAGAAAGTCCTGAATTCCCCATATCACCAGGAAAGCAAGAGCCAGATCTAAACTCACTTCTAATGATGATGATAGAGGACTTTAAGAAGGACATAAATAACACTCTCAAAGAATTTGAGGAGAACACAGGTAAACAGGTAGAAGCCTTAAAAAGGAAACAAAAATTCCCTTAAAGAATTACAAGAGAACACAACCAAACAGGTGAAGGAATTGAACAAAACCATGCAGGACATAAAAATAGAAGTAAAAACAATAAAGAAATCACAAAGGGAGACTAGCCTGGAGATTAAAAACCTAGGAAAGAAATCAGAAGTCATAGATGCAAGCATCACCAACAGAATACAAGAGATAGAAGAGAGAATCTTACGTGCAGAAGATACCTTAGAAAATATTGACACAACTGTCAAAGAAAACACAAAATGCAAAAGTTCTTAACACAAAACATCCAGGAAATCCCGGACACAATGAGAAGACCAAACCTAAGGATAATATGTATAGAAGAGAGTGAAGATTCCCAACTTAAAGGGCCAATAAATATCTTCAACAAAATTATTGAGGAAAATTTCCCTAACCTAAGGAATGAGATGCCCATAATCACACAAGAAGCCTACAGAACACTAAATAGACTAGATCAGAAAAGAAATACATCCTGACACATAATAATCAAAACACCAAATGCACAAAACAAAGAAAGAGTTTTAAAAGCAGTAAGGGTAAAAGGCCAAGTAACATATAAGACAGACTTAGCAGGATTACATCTGACTTCTCACCAGATACTATAAAAGCCAGAAGATCCTGGACAGATGTCATACAGACACTAAGAGAACATAAATGCCAGCCCAGGCTACTATGCCCAGCAAAATTCAATTACCATAGATGGAAAAACCAAGATATTCCATGACAAAACCAAATTTACACAATATCTTTCCACAAACCCAGCACTACAAAGGATAATAGGAGGAAAGCTATAATACAAGGAGGTCAATCATACCCTAAAAAGAGCAAGAAAATAATCCTCTTCAAACAAACCCAAAAGAAGACAACCACACAAACAATGCCTCCACTATTAGCCAAAATGACAGGAAGCAACAATCCCCTCTCCTTAATATCTCTTAACATCAATGGACTCATTTCCCCAATAAAAAAGCATAGGCTAATGGACTGGATATGAAAACAGGACCCAGCTTTTTGCTGCATATGGAAACAAGGACAGACACTACCTTAGAGGAAAATGTTGGAAAACAATTTTTCAAGCAAATGGCCCTAAGAAACAAGCTGGAGTAACCATTCTAATATGAAGTAAACTTGACTTTAAATTTAAAGCTATCAAAAAGGATAAGGAAGGACATTTCATACTTGTCAAAGGAAAAGTCAACCAACATGAACTCTCAATTCTGAACATCTATGTGCCAAATGCAAGAGCACCCACTTTCATAAAAGAAACCTTACTAAAGCTCAAAGCACACATTGCACCTGACACAATAATAGTGGGAGACTTCAACACTCCACTCTCAACAATGGACAGATCATGGAAACAGAAACTAAACTGAGATACAGTGAAACTAACAGAAGTTATGAACCAAATGGACTTAACAGATATCTAAAGAACATTTGACCATAAAGCAAAAGAATATACCTTTTTCTCAGCACCTCATGGTACCTTCTCCAAAATAGACCATACAATTGGTCACAAAACAGGCCTTGACAGATACAAAACACCTGAAATAATCCGATGCATCCTATTAGAACTTCAGACCAATCTCCCTTATGAACATTGATGTAAAATTACTCAATAAAATTCTAGCAAACCAAATCCAAGAACACATCAAGACAATTATCCATCATGATCAAGTAGACTTTATCCCAGGAATGCAGGGTTGGTTCAATATACAGAAATCCATCAATGTAATCCACTATATAAACAAATTCAAAGAAAAAAACCACATGATCATATCACTAGATGCTGAGAACGCATTTGACAAAATTCAACACCCCTTCATGATAAAAGTCTTGGAAATGTCAGGAATTCAGGTCCATACTTAAACATAGTAAAAGCAATATACAGCAAACCAGTAACCAGCATCAAACTAAATGGAGAGAAACTTGAAGCAATCCCACTAAAATCAGGGACTAGGCAAGGCTGCCCACACTCCCCCTACCTATTCAATATAGTACTGGAAGTCCTAGCCAGAACAATTAGGCAACCCAAGAAGGTCAAAAGGATACAAATTGAAAAGGAAGAAGTCAAAATCTCACTATTTGCAGATGATATGATAGTATATTTAAGTGACCCCAAAACTTCCACCAGAGAACTCCTAAACCTGATAAACAGCTTTAGCAAAGTGGCTGGATATAAAATTAACTCAAGCAAATCAGTAGCCTTCCTCTACTCAAAAGATAAACTGGCTGAGAAAAAAATTATGGAAATGACACCCTTCACAAAAGTCACAGATAATATAAAATACCTTGGTGTAAATCTAACCAAGCAAGTAAGGGACCTGTATGACAAGAACTTCAAGCCCCTAGAGAAAGAAATTGAAACAGATCTCAGAAAATGGAAAGATCTCCCATGCTCATGGATTGGAAGGATTAATATAGTAAAAATGGCTATTTTGCCAAAAGCGGTCTACATATTTAATTCAATCCCCATCAAAATTCCCACTCAATTCATCACAGAGACGGAAAGAGCAATCTTAAAATTCATGTGGAATAACAAAAAAAAAAACCAGGATAGCAAAAACTACTCTCAGCAATAAAAGAACTTCTGGGGGAATCGCCATCCCTGACTTCAAGCTGTACTACAAAGCAATAGTGATAAAAACTGCATGGTATTGGAACAGAGACAGGCAGGAGGATCAATGGAATAGAATAGAAGACTCAGAAATGAACCCCCATATCTATGGTCACTTGATCTTTGACAAAAAGCTAAAATCAACCAGTGGAAAAAAGACAGCATTTTCAACAAATGGTGCTGGTCCAACTGGAGGTCAGCATGTGGAAGAATGAAAATTGATCCATGCTTATCTCCTTGTACAAAGCTCAATTCCAAATGGATTAAGGACCTCCACATAAAACCAGTTACACTGAAACTAATAGAAGAGACATTGGGGAAAAGCCTCAAAAACATGGGCACAGGAGAAAAGTTCCTGAACAGAAACCCAATGGCTTGCACTCGAAGACCAAGAATTGACAAATAGGACCTCATAAAACTGCAAAGCTTCTGTAAAGCAAAGGACACAGTTCAAAGCAGGACAAAGCAGCAACCAACAGATTGGGAACCCTCCATACGATAGAGGGCTAATATCCAAGGTATACAAAGAACTGAAGAGGGCCAGGTTGTGGTGGTGCACACCTTTAATCCCAGCATTTGGGAGGCAGAGGCAGGCAGATTTCTGAGTTCAAGGCCAGCCTGGTATACAGAGTGGGTTCCGGGAGAGCCAGAGCTACACAGAGAAAATCTGCCTGAAAAAACAAAAACAAACAAAAAACAAAAAAACAAAAACAAAACAACAACAAAAGAAACAAGGAACTGAAGAAATTAGACTCTAGACAATCAAAGAACCCTATTAAAAAATGGAGCACAGAGCTGAACAAAGAATTCTCAACTGAGATGGCTCAAATGGTTGAGAAGCACATAAAGAAGTGTTCAGCATCCCTAGTCATCAGGGAAATGCAAATGAAAACAACACTGAGATTCCACCTCACACCAGTCAGAAAAGCTAAGATCAAAAACACAGGTGACAGCACATGTTGGCGAGGATGTGGAGAAATAGGAACACTCCTCCACTGTTGGTGGGATTGTAAGCTGGTACAACCAGTATGGAAAGCAGTCTGGCAGCACTTCAGAAAATTGAACATAGTGTTACCTAAGGATCCAGCTATACCACTTCTGGGCATATACCCAAAAGTGGTTTCAACATGCAACAGGGACACATGCTCCACTATGTTCATAGCAGCCTTATTTATAATAGCCAGAAGTTGGAAAGAACCCAGATGTCCTTCAACAGAAGAATGGATGCAGAAAATGTGGTACATTTTTACAATGGAGTACTACTCAGCTATTAAGAAAAATGAGTTTGCCAGGTGGTGGTGGCACACACCTTTAATCCCAGTACTTGGGAGGCAGAGGCAGGTGGATTTCTGAGTTCAAGGCCAGTCTGGTCTACTGAGTGAGGATAGCCAGGGCTATACAGAGAAACCCTGTCTCGAAAAAACAAAAACAAAAAAAAAACAAACAAAAAACCAATGAGTTCATGAAATTCTTAGGCAAATGGATGGAGCTGGGAAATATCATCCTGAGTGAGTTGACCCAATCTCAAAAGAAGGTACATGGTATGCACTCACTGATAAGTGGATATTAACCCAAAAGCTCACAATACCTAAGACACAACGCATAGACCTCATGAAACTCAAGAAGAAGAAGGAAGACCAAAGTGTGGGTACTTTGGTCCTTTTTAGAAAGAATACCAAAAGAGTCATCCAGAGCTCCCAAGGCCTAAACCTCCAGCCTGAGAGCACAAAGGGAGGGACTCATGCCTCCACCTGTATTGGTAATTGAGGGTGGCCTTTCAGACATCAGTGAAATTGGAGGGTCATGGTCCCCGAATGTTTGGATTCCCTAGTGTTGGGGAATTCGAGAGTAGAGAGATGGGACTGGGAGGATGTTTGAAGCACACCCTCATAAAAATAGGTGGAAGGGGTATGGGATAAGGGGTTTTGGGGGAGAATGGAGGGGAGATTACATTGAAAGGTAAATACCTAAAATATCCGATAAAAAAAAAAAAACATATAATGTGTCTGGGAAAAAAAAGGTTTACTTATTTCAAATTATTTTCAAAAGTTTCTAGGAGATGCTAATTGGCTAAGAGCTTATTTTAAGTTCTCCACAAAAGAATTTAAGTCTCTGTTTAATATTCTCAAGAGAGATGTAAATCCTAATTTCCCTCAACAATTAATTGACAAAAGAGGAGTAATCTCACAAAAAGTAGTAGAAGAAGCTATTATTAATTGATATATTATATAGTCTGATTAGTTGTTGGCTGTTCTATAACAGTCCTTTGATAAAAGAGATTATCAATATAGATTTATATTTCTTTAAATAGTGTCTTCATGACTCTCAGAGTGTGGAAGGAGCAGCTGCTGATGCATATGGCCTGCTTTTACAAGAACTGAAAAATTAGGTTTAAAAACAAAAGAGTGAGAACAGTAACCCTCCAGAAGGAGTTCCCCAAAAAGCTCTCTATCATGCCTTGTTCACTTTTAACTCTAAACCTGAAAGCTCATGGCAAATATGCTGTTGACTGCCACTGGCATTACTGTGACCAATAAAAACTATGTCACAGCTATGCGGAAGGATCCTCCTACCCTTAAAGGGAATGGCCCGGACCCAGTTCTCTTGTGGGGCTGAGGATTGATATGCCTGTTTGATACCACAGAAGGCACAGCTAAATGGCTACGTAAAAGATTAATAAAAAAATAGATACCCCCACAAAGCCAGGCCCAACCATAAATAAGATGAATACAATTGACTTTCGGGGAACAGAAATCTCCCTGAGAACTCCCTTCTTTTTCCTTTCCAGGTAAAAATGAATCACCCATGATGTCTGCTGTTAGAATTTCTAATCCAGATGCTGGTCTCCAACCTTATAACCTTATAAAAAGCTAGATATTGACATCACTAATCTGATGAAATCCCTTGTTTCACTGTCTGAAAAAACCTCCAAAGTCCTTCAAAGGACTTTATTGGACTTGATTTACTCTTTTACAATAGAAAAGACTGTGTACAGCTCTTAACTGTATACAGCCCTTAAATAAGAATGTTGCCTTTACATAGACAAGACAGGGATGGATAAAGAGAACATGAAAAAGGTCAGAGTAGGCCCAGAGAAAAGACAGAGAGAGAAAGAGAAAGATGAGAGCTGGTACAAGAATTGGCTTTCAACCTCTCCATTGTTGTCAACCCTACTTCCTCCCATCTTGGGACCATTATTTGGGTTATTTTTGGTTATTTCTTTTGGTCCCTGGGCCTTAAATAGACTGACCAACTTTGTGAAACAAGAGATAAATAATTTGGTAGCAAAACCTATTCAGTTACATTATCATAAGTTAGCTATGGAGGACCACGAGACTCAAGTTGAGGTTGTTACTCTATCCAGGGTGTTCCCAAAATCCATCTCCACTGAACCTAAAAGAGGGGACTTCTGCCCCTAGACCAAGCAGAGAGGGTCCACCCAGAACTCCCTCTGACTAACAATCTGAATTCTTGCTTATGCTGCGAGGCTAAGCACTGCAAGGGAATATAAATAATAGTTAAAAATATCTCTCTGGGTTCCCTGAGGACAAGCCTGACTGCATAGGGGTTGATGTCAAAAGTATCCCTTCTCTATGAAAAACACATCGGGGATGGGTATGGCCCTCATGCCTCACTGGACAACAATGGGGGACTGAAGCCATTTCAAGGTCCCCTTCAAGTACTGGAGGTCAGGCCTCTATCCCTGCCTAAGCAAGATTAGAAACACCACAGCCCTTCTATACTTAGAGAAGGGAGGAGATGTCAGGGGCAACCTTGCTTATACATTGAAGGCCTAAAATCAGCCATAGGCCTAAAATCAGCAATAGGCCTATAAAATATGTATACTAACACCAAGTCTTGGGTCTCAGTGGAAAAACATTGAAACAGAGGGCTATAAGCTATTATAAACTGGCAGCTTTTGTGGAAATTTAGCAGCCTGAGTAGTCATAGACCTTGTAAATAGGTAGCCTTGGCAGATAATACCAACTTAGATAAGGACGAGTAAATCATAGACAGAGTCATAGTGACCTGGCCCCTGAAATTTCACCCAGCTGATACCATGTTCTGAAAGATATATGTACTCCCCCTGAATACCTACACTCTGGTGTCATCCCCTTCCCCACATTCTGCCATTTTTGTGTTTATAATCCTGTGTGAATAAGTAAAAATTATGATTTGATTTAAAAAATAAATAAAACATTAAAAAATATAAATAAAAAAAGAAATCCTTGTATGAGGCGGAGAATAGCACCAGCTCTGAGGATGAGGAAGAAACTTTGGAAAGGAAATAGCTTATTTAAAGGAAAGATTCTGGTCTGGGCCCAAGCATAGAGCAGGTCACAGGTGGCAGCTCAGCACCCAACCCCAGAAAACTGAGAGAAAGAGGGACTCCCAGGAGCTTTAACTCAGGCAGCATCCCAGGTAAGGAAAAAGCAGCACTTACCCCAAACAGGGAGCAACCGGGACCCACTGGGACCCAGGAATTCACTCCGGGCCCGGGGCGTGGGTTCCTTCTGGTCTGAGCCCGAGCAGATCCCAGGAGTCAGCTCTGCACCCAATCTCTCAGAACCCAGAGGAAGTGGGGCTCTCACAAGTTCTAACCCAAGCAGTGTCTTAAGCTAGGAGGTGGCAATACTTCCCCCAAGCAGGGAGCAACTGGGACCCACTGGGACCCAGGACTTCACTCCTAGCCCGGAGCTCAGGTTCCTTCCAGTCTGAGCCCGAGCACTTGGCAAATCCTGGGAATCAGCCATGCACCCAATCTCACAGCACCCACAGGAAGCGGGGATCCTGTGGGACTGTAATTTGGCCACACTCCCCACACCCCAGAGAGGGGGCAGAGAGAACAAATCTCTGCCTCAAGATTTCCCTGGCTCCGCCCTTCTCCTCCATTTCCAATATATAAGCAAGACACCTTCCGACATTTTTCAGGAGAGTGGTTCATCATTGACCACCCAAGCCTGTCATCTGTTAATAAATCAACATATTTTGAATCGTCACATGTCTCTTAAATTCTGGACTCTTCGTTCAAGTAAGTCAAGGCTTGCACGCGCCCCTGTCTGCATGGGGCAGGGGGAGGGAGAGAAGTTGTTCGTCCGCCTGGTGCTCTCTGTACTCTAGTTAGCCACTCTGCTTGTGTCCTGTGTCTCTTGTAACTGCACACCAGCTCACGGGACAGGGGATGAGAAGCCTTTTCTCCGCAGTCGGTTCGGCACACCCTCAGTCCCAAGACCGCCCTGACATCTGTGTGCAGGTGCATGGGCTCCAGCCCACGCTCACACCCAGGCCGCAACCTGGGCGTGAGATCTGCCCTACAGGATTCCAGGAGCTCTAACCCAACAAGTATCTTAGGCTAGGAAGCTACAATACTTGCCCCAATCAGGGAGCAACCGGGACCCACTGGGACCCAGGAATCCACTCCTGACCAGGAGCCCAGGCCTGTTCCGGTTTCCACCTGAGCACGGAGCACACCTTGGGCCTCAGCTCTAACCCCAGCAGCAAAACCCATCCCAAACAGTTCTGACACAACCTAGATAATAGGAAAGACAGTCCCCAGTCAGAGACAGCACAGATAGCACAAAGGTGATCCAGATGGCAAAAGGCAAGCGCAAGAACACAAGCACCAGCAACCCAAGATACTTGCCATCATCAGAACCTAGTTCTCCCACATTAGAAAGTCCCGAAAACCCCATATCACCAGGAAAGCAAGAACCAGATCTAAAATCACTTCTAATGATGATGCTAGAGGACTATAAGAAGGAAATAAACAACACTATCAAAAAAACTTGAGGAGAACACAGGAAAATAGGATAAAGTCCTTAAAGAAACACAAAAATGCTTTAAAGAATTACAAGAAAACACAAACAAACAGATGAAGGAATTGAACAAAACCATCCAGGACATAAAAATGGAAGTAGAAACAATAAAGAAATCACAAAGGGAGACTATCCTGGAGATAGAAAACCTAAGAAAGAAATCAGGAGTCATAGACACAAGCATCACCAACAGAATACAAGAGATAGAAGAAAGAATCTCAGGTGCAGAAGATACCTTAGAAAATATTGACACAACTGTCAAAGAAAACACAAAATGCAAATAGTCCTTAACACAAAACATCCAGGAAATCCAGGAGGCAATGAGAAGACCATACCTAAGGATAATAGGTATAGATGAGAGTGAAGATTCCCAACTTAAAGGGCCAGTGAATATCTTCAACACAATTATTGAGGAAAACTTCCCTAACCTAAGGAATGAGATGCCCATAATCACACAAGAAGCCTACAGAATGCCAAACAGACTTGATCAAAAAAGAAATACCTCCCATCACATAATAATCAAGACACAAAATGCTTGAAACAAAGAAAGAATTTTAAAAGCAGTAAGGGAAAAAGGTCAAGCAACATATAATGGCTACCCTATCAGAATTACACCTGACTTCTCACCAGATACTATAAAAGCCAGAAGATCCTGGACAAATATCATACAGACCCTAAGAGAACATAAATGCCAGCCCAGGCTACTTTACCCACCAAAACTCTCAATTACCATAGACAGAGAAACCAAGATATTCCATGACAAAACCGATTACACAGTATCTTCCCACAAATCCAGAACTACAAAGGATAATAGCAGGAAAGCTCCAATACAAAGAATGCAATCATACCCTAGAAAGAGCAAGAAAATAATACTTTTCCATCAAACCCAAAAGAAGATAACCACACAAACGATGTCTCCACTATTAGCAAAAATGACAGGAAACAACAACACCCTCTCCTTAATATCTCTTAACATCAATGGACTCAATTCCCCAATAAAAAGGAATAGGCTAAAGGACTGGATAGGCAAACAGGACCCAGCTTTTTGCTGCATACAGGAAACCCACCTTAGCAACAAAGACAGACACTACCTTAGAGTAAAAGGTTGGAAAACATTTTTTCAAGCAAATTGCCCTAAGAAACAAGCAGGAGTAGCCATTCTAATATCGAATAAAATCGACTTTCAACTTAAAGGTATCAAACAGGATAAGGAAGGACATTTCATACTTGTAAAAGGAAAAATCAACCAACCTGAACTCTCAATTTTGAATATCTATGCACCAAATACACTAGCAGCTTGACGACGCACCTGAAAGACCTAGAACACAAAGAAGCTAATACACCCAAGAGGAGTAGAAGGCATGAAATAATCAAACTCAGGGCTAAAATCAACCAAATAGAAACAAAAAGAACTATCCAAAGAATCAATAAAACCAGGAGCTGGTTCTTTGAGAAAATCAACAAGATATATAAACCCTTAGCTAGACTAATCAGAGGGCAGAGAGACAGTATCCAAATTAATAAAATCAGTACTGAAAAGGGTGACATAACAACAGAAACCAAGGAAATTTTAAAAAATCATCAGATCCTACTACAAAAGCCTATAATCAACAAAATTGGAAAATTTGGATGAAATGGACAATTTTTTAGACAAATACCAGTTACCAATGTTAAATCAGGACCAGATAAACCATCTAAACAGTCCCATAACCCCAAAAGAAATAGAAACAGTCATTAAAAGTCTCCCCACAAAAAATAGTCCGGGACTAGATGGTTTTAGTACAAAATTCTATCAGACCTTCAAGGAAGACCTAACTCCAATTCTCTTCAAACTATTCCACAAAATAGAAACAGAAGGTACACTACCCAATTCATTCTATGAAGCCACAATTACATTCATGCCTAAACCACACAAAGACCCAACAAAGAAAGAGAACTTCAGGCCAGTCTCCCTTATGAACATTGATGCAAAATTACTCAATAAAATTCTAGCTCCCAAAGTCTAAACTGCCAGCCAGAGAGCACAAAGAGAGGGACTCATGCACCTGTATAGGGAATTGAGGGTGACCTAGTTAGACTTCAGTGAAAGTGGAAGGTAATGGTCCCCAAATATTTGGATCCCCTACTGTGTGGGAATTCGAGAGCAGGGAGATGGGACTGGGAGGATGTTTGGAGCACACCCTGACAAAAATTGGGAGGAGGGGTTATGGGATAAGGGGTTTTGGGGGAGAATGGGAGAGGAGATAACATTGAAAGGTAAATACGTATAATATCCAATAAAAAAAACACAGATAAAGGGTCTAAAAAAAAGAGGGAGAGAGTTTACTTATTTTTAAATATTTTCAAAAGTTTCTAGGAGTTGCTAATTGGCTAAGATCCTATTTTAAGCTCCCCACAAAAGAATTTAAGTCTCTGTTCAATATTCTCAAGAGAGATGTAAATCCTAATTTTCCTCAACAATTAATTGACAAAAGAGAGGTAATCTCACAAAAAGTAGAAGAAGCTATTACTAATCGATATATTATATAGTCTGATTAGTTGTCAGCGGTGCTATAACAGTCTTTTGACAAAAGATTATTAATATAGATTTATATATCCTTAAATAGGGTCTTCATGACTCTCTGAGTGTGGAAGGAGCGACTGTTGGCACTTCTACCCTGATCTTACAAGAACTCTGAAAAATTGGCTTTAAAAACAAAAGAAGGGGAATGGTACCCCCTCAGAAGGAGTCCTTCTGAAATACTCTCCAGCATGCCTTGTTCACTTTTATCTCTCTAAAGCTGAAAGCTCATGGCAAATCCGCTGCTGACTGCCTCTGACACCACCAAGACCAACAAAACTTTGCCACAGATGTGGGGAAGGACCCTCTTACCCTTAAAGGGAATGGCCCAGACCCAGTTTCCTTATGGGGCCGAGGATTGATATGCCTGTCCAATACCACAGAAGGCACAGCTATCTGGCTACCAAAAAGTTTAATAAAAAAAAATATATACCCCCACAAAGTCAGGCCCAACCATAAATACAATGAATAAAAATTTACATCCAGAGAAGAGAAATCTCCCTGAGAATTCCCTTCTTTTTCCTTTTCAGGTAAAAATGAATCACCCATGATGTCTGCTGTTAGAAGTTCTAATCCAGATGCTGGCCTCCGAACTTACACTACTCAGACCTTTGAGGGGCCACTGAGAAGAACATCAAACAGCTAGAGATTGGCATCACTAATCTGAAGAAATCCCTCATTTCGCTGTCTGAAGGGAACTCCTAAAATCTCAAGGATCCTTATTGGACTTGATTTACTCTACTACAATAGAAAAGGCTGTGTACAGCTCTTGACTGTGTACAGCTCTTAAAGAAGATGGTTGCCTTTACATAGACAAGACAAGGAGGGTTAAAGAGAGCATGAAACAGGTAGTGAACGCCCTAAGAAAAATCAGAGAGAGAAAGAGACAGATGAAGGCTGGTACAAGAATTGGTTTTCAGCTTCTCCAAGATTGTCAACCCTATTTCCTCCCATCTTGGGACCATTATTTGGGTTCTTTTTGCTTTTTTCTGCTGGTCCCTGGCTCTCAAATAGGCAGACTAACTCTGTGATACAACAGATAAATAAATTGGTAGCAAAACCTATTCAGATATATTATCATAAGTTAGCTATGGAGGACCACGAGACTCAAGATGAGGTTGTTACTTTATACAGGTTGTTTCCAAAACCCATCTCCACCCAACCTAAAAGGGGGGACTTCTGCCCCTAGACCAAACAGAGAGGGGCCACCCAGAACCCCCTCTGTCAGGCGATCTGAATTCTTGCTTAGGCTGCGAGGCTAAGCACTGCAAGGTAATATAAATAAAAGATAAAAATATCTCTCTGGGTTCCCTGAGGGACAAGCCTGACTGCATAGGGGTTGATGTCAAAAGTATCCCCTCTCCAGGAAAAAGACATCGAGATGGGTATGGTCCTCATGCCTCACTGGACAACGACAGGGGGACTGGAGCCATTTCAAGGTCCCCTTCAAGTATTGGAGGTCAGGCCTCTATCTCCGCCTTCACAAGTTTAGAATTGCCACAGCCCTTCTATACTTAGAGAAGGGAGAAGATGTCAGGGGCATCCCTGCTTACCCACTGAAGGCCTAAAATCAGCCATAGGTCTAAAATCAGCAATAGACCTGTCATACATGTATACTAACACCAAGTCTTGGTTCTCAGTGGAAAAACACTGAAACAGATGGTTATAAGCTATTGTAAACAGGCAACTTTTGTGGAAATTTACAAGCCTGAGTAGTCATAGACCTTGTAAATAGGTAGCCTTGGCAGACAATACCAACTTAGATAAAGATAAGTGAGTCATAGGCAGAGTCATAGTGACTTGTCCCCTGAACCTTCACCCTGCCTATACCCAGTTCTGTAAGATATCTGTATTCCCCTGAACACCCACACTCCAGTGTCATCCCCTTCCCCACATTCTGCCTTTCTGTGTTTACAACCCCTGTGTGAATGAATAACTATTTGAGAAAAAATAAATAAATTATAAAAAAACAAAAAAAATAAAGGAAAGATTAAAGAAACGCAATGTTCAATAGGGAGCAGATTGGAAAGGGGAGCAACCACCTAGTAAAAACCCTTTTTTGCATACTATGGAATCCACTGCTCCTCCAGCATATGATGAATGCTCCCTGAGGAATGGGTGGATAGCAGAGGCCATCCCTATGAATGGGGCTACTCAACTTGGATTGCCTACACCAGTTGCTATCCCAAAAAATTGGGATAAATTGGTGATAGATTTAAAAGATTATTTCTTTACCATACCCTTGCATCCATAGGCTTGTGAACGCTTTGCCTTTAATAGTCCCTCAGTCAACTTTAAGGAACTATCCCATAGATATCATTGGGTGGTGCTGCCCGAAGGGATGGCTAATAGTCCACCACGTGTCAAGTCTATGTGGCAACTGCTCTTCAACCATTAAGGAAAAGACAGCTGTACATGTATATAATCCATTTAATGGATGATATTCTACTTGGAGCTAGGGAAGAAAAAGAGCTTTATGAGGCCTGTGCTGAACTGCAAAATGATTTGCAAGCTGTTGGATTGATTGCCCCCCGAGGTGGTTCAAAAGAATTTTCCGTATCAATATTTAGGACATGAATTATTACAAAAGGGGATTCGTCCTTAGAAGTTACAAATTAGAATAGGTACTCTGAAAACTTTAAATGATTATCAAACATTGTTAGGAGACATAAATTGGTTAAGATCTTCCTTACAATTAAGCACAGGACAGTTAAAAACTCTCTTTGATATTCTTAAGGAAGATGTATCACCCACTTCCCCCAGACAATTAAATTAAGAGGCCAGAGAATGCTTGAAAATGATATAGGAATCTCTAGAACAAACTCATTTAAATTATGTAGACTATTCAAGGAAGCTGTTACTTGTATTTTTTGCATCAAAACATTTCACAACGGGGTGCCTTTTTGCAGGAGGGCCCTATTTTATGGGTTTATTTGCAAGCTTCACCCTCCAAGGGTATTTTGTCTTATCCACAGGCAGTAGTTTCCTTGTTGTTTAAAGCCCATAAAGTAAGCCTACAAACATTTGGTAAAGAACCAAAGATGTTTATTACCCCTTATAATAAGGATCAGATCCAAATTTTATCTCAAAATTATGTTGATTGGGCCTTGTTTGTTTGTACCATTAATAGCCAATTTGATAATCATTATCCAGATAATAAGATGTGTCAGTTTTTTAAGCTCTACCTTGTGGTTTTCCAAAAATTATTTCCAATTAGCCCTTGAATCAGGCTTCCCTAGTATTTACTGATGGATCCTCCAATGATAGAGCTACAGTTGTTTCCCAATTTAGAGTTGAGACCTACAGATTACCAATTGCTCTGCACAGTTAGCAGAGTGAAAGGGCATACAATTGGCACTATCTTTGTTCCCAAATGAAGCTTGCAACATATATACTGACAGGGTATATGTTTCTCAAATTATGGAACCCTTGGAGACTGCATCTTATGTCGCATCTGTGTCTTTGATTTGCTCTTGCCTATTGTAGATGCAAGCTCTTTTATGGCAGTGAACTTAGTCTGTATTTGTGGGTCATATTCAGGGACATTCATTGTTGCCAGGCCCCTTGGACCAAGGTAATAGTGAGGCTGATTTTCACACCAAACAAATTTTGCTTGCATTAAATTTAGTCACTAATTATGATAAAGCTGTTGCTATACATAATAAGTTTCATCTTAATGCAAATTCCTTGAAATTTCATTGTGACATTACCAGAGAACAGGCTCTTCAAATCGTTACTCACTGCTCTCACTGTGCTCAGTTTATCTCCTCCCCTAATTTGAGAGTGAATCTCGAGGTCTTTCACCCAATGATATTTAGCAAATGGATGTTACACATGTTCCCTCGTTTGGGAAATTACACTTCGTCCATGTTACCACTGACACCTTTTCTGGTATGAGTTTTGCCTTGGCTCACAGTGGGGAAAAATAATAGATGTTAAGAACCATTGCTTCAGACATTTGCCTATTTTGAGATTCCCTGCCAAATAAAAACTGATAATCGCCATACCTACAGTAATGTTCTTTAATAAATTTTGTGATGAATATAATAGTACCCATAAGACTGGGGTTCCTTATAATCCACAAGGCCAGGCTATAGTGGAAAGAACACATTTAGCTTTGAAAAATTATGTTCAAAAAACAAAAAAGGGAGAGTTTACCTCACCTCATGCAAGATTATCCTTTCTTTTATATATTTTAAATTTTTTATTAGTGGATAAGTATGCATTGTCTGCAGCAGACAGACATTGGAAACGAGCCCAGAAGGCACTGGGCTTAGTGAAATGGAAAGAATTGTCATTGGGTGTATGAAAGGCCCTGACCCTGTGTTAGTCAGGGTGAGAGGTTCTGTTTGTGTTTTTCCTAAAGATGCTGAAAATTCTGTTTGGATTCCTGAGTGTTGTGTGTGCCCTATCACTATGCTGCCTCATCCAAGTAGAGATCTACTGCAGCCTTGTGAAGAACCACCAAGTTCTGATGTCAATGGGAATAAGGAGCTTGACCTGGCCAGTCATAGTTCCCACCAACAAGACTACTGGAAAAGCTGCTACTAATTTTGAGAAACCAACAATTTCTTCATGTTACTCATCAGTTATTAATGTTACTTGTGTGCAGCCTCTCTATGGAGAGAAGTTTCTAGCAGTACTCAAACTGGCCAGAAGGCTCCTTAAAGGATGGGCTAGAGGTCCTTGTCTTTGGGAGTCCTAGCCTTTGGGCAGCCACAGCAGGACTAATATTTCTTTACCACTTTCACAGATAGCAGATCCAGTTCCAGGTAGTTACTAAGCAGGTGCTCATGTTGCTGGTACGAGAGAACCCTTCTGCCCAGGTTTGGCTCAGCCTTTACTGAGAATAGTTAGTGAATGGTGGGCAACTCCTTTGCAGTCCTTACCTACCTAAGACAGGGGCCCTGAGGCTGGCATCAATTCCCAA
Organism: Grammomys surdaster; assembly: GCF_004785775.1. Classification (NCBI taxonomy): domain Eukaryota; kingdom Metazoa; phylum Chordata; class Mammalia; order Rodentia; family Muridae; genus Grammomys; species Grammomys surdaster. The sequence goes on from NW_021620966.1 coordinate 442,167, forward strand.
TGATGGGTAATTGGTATTGACAGAAGGTGAACTAAGACAATTTCTATTTGCCTATAAAATAAAAACGGGAGACTTGTAGGACCCGAAAGGGCTGATATGCCATAGCTGAGACTTTTCGTGTGCTGCTGTCTACTAAGTAACATTCTGGGGTTTCTCTAAGATCAAAAACATCCTGACTAACGCATGGTACCCCTGGAAGCGAATTTACACTTGACATCCAACAAAACATCCTGTTGAAGGATGATGCCCCAGGAAGGGAATTTACACGTGACATCCCATTGCTCCCCCAGTTGAGTTCCTGCTTTTTTCCTGTGTTTGTGTTTTTCCTTCCCTGGCTTGGTGTATATATTGAACCTGCCCAGTAAAAGCATTGGCATTCTCTCATAATGGATGACCTGAGTCTAAGTCTTTCTTTAATCCCCCAGGCCTACTCTCAAACTTGGTACTGTGGGCAGCACCAGAGCTGTCAGCATCCCTACCAACAACTGGATCCTTGAGTACCATTGGGTCTGCTAGATCATACAGTCCAAATGGAAAAGCAGTCCTCACAGCAGCCTGTACTTGTTGAAGAGTCTTCTCCTGTTCCAGACCCCAAACAAACCTAACAGTACTACAACTCACTTGGTAAAGGGGACAAGTGATGACTGTGTTGTCTCCAGAATCCAAATATGTCCACTAAATGTTGTGCTTCTTTCTTGGTTGGTTGAGGGGTCATGTAGAATAACTTATCCATCACATTGGAAGTAATATCTTTGCATTCCCTACACCAGTGAATATCTAAGAATTTCACTGAGGTAAAAGGGCCTTGAAATTTGGCTGGTTTTATTTCCCATTTTCTGATGCATATATGTTACCAATGAGTTCAAAGTGTTTGCCACCCCTGCTCACTTGGCCCAATTAGCACAATGTCATTAATATATGCACCAATGTGATATTTTATGGAAGAGACAGACTATGATGATCCATTCTAAGTTATGACAGAGAGTTGTAAAGTTAATATATTCTTGAGGTAAAGCTGTAAATGTATATTGTCTTTGCCAATTGAAAGCAAATTACTTCTTATGGTCTTTATGGGCAGGTACCAAGAAAAAAATATTTGTCAGATAAATATCTGTGTGTATCATATACATAGAAATGTGATAATCTGATCCAGTAAAGACAACACTACTTGGTTCACTTTTTGAAAGTCAATGATCATTCTCCATTATACTTATATTTTCTATATGTGTCAGATACAGAAGTTAACAAAAGATGTGGTATGAACCACTACCACTGCATCTTTCAAATCCTTGATGATGGCACTAATTTCTGTAATTCATCTAGGGTTGGGATACTGTTTGGTCTTCAATATTTTCCATTTGAAATGAAGAGGTGAGTCTAAAGGCTTCATTTAACCTTTTCCAACCATAATACACCTCACTCCACAGGTTAGGGAACAAATGTGTGATTTCTGCCAGCTTCTAGTTATATCTATCCCAATTATACCTTTTTGAACTGAAGAAATAACCACAGGATGAGTTTGGGGAACTCCTAGACCTACAGTAAATTGAACCAAAGCTAAAATTCCATTATTCACCTGATGTCCATAAGCCCCTACTTTAAATGGAGGACCACGATTTCTTGGGATCTCCTGAAATCACATTAATACAGAATCTCAATCAATGTAAAGTAAGTAAGTAAGTAAATAAATAAGTAAATAAATAAATAAAAATTTTAAGTAGGGTCTAGAGAGCTGTGGAGAGATTTTGATGGAGGATATGAGGAAATAATGGACACAGAATATTCATATGAAATTGTTAAATCTAACATTTTTAAAAACATTTCTCCACAAATACAAAATGGCAGAAAATTTAGGCTACTAAATTTTACTAATTTATCATTACTTTCTTGTTTAAATATTTAAATTTGTCCTCTTTGTTTCTTTATTGGATATTTTATGTATTTACAATACAGATGTCATCCCCTTTCCCCATTTCCCCTCCCTAGAACCCACTATCCCAATTCCCCTCCTCCTTTATGCTTTTATACCATTTTGATTACATGGGTGTATCAAGGTCAGTTCTAGGTTGAGGGTCTTGCAATACAATAGATATAAGTAGATAAGGAACAAGCAATATGATAAACAGAAATAGTCAAAGAAAAAGCAAGGAATTAAACCCAATTACATGAACACTCCAGTGATACCTGTTTCTAGGGGCTTATCAGGATGACTAAAGTATCTGAGCCTACTTCCCTGTACTAGCCTAATGTCATTTTCATGTCTGAAGCCTACTTCCTTGTTCTAGCCTAAGATTTAGATTCCTGTCTTAAATTACTTCTTTGTTCTAGCCTAATAGTTAGGTTCCTGCCTGAGATTACTTCTTTGTTCTAGCCTAAGATTTAGATTCCTACCTGAAATTACTTCTTTGTTCTAGCCTAATGTCAGATTCCTGCCTGAAGTCTACTTCCTTGTCCTTGGACAATGTTATGTTCCTGCCAAGCAGTCCATTTCCTTGTCCTTGACCCACGTCAGATTCTTGCCAAGCAGCCCCAAAGGTTCTCTGCCTCTCCCCTTTTTTATTTCATTAACAAGACTGAGCCTGTGTTAGGTCATTCTGACAAGAATGTCTTCCTTACCCATCATGGAATATGTATTATCAAAAGCAATGCATTTATGTCTTAGGTTGGTAAGGCTCTGGGCAGAATCTTACCTGTCCTTGGCTTACCAGTCTGTTAATTTAATAACTCAGTCTGGAGGTCCATTTTTAGGTTCAAGCCATATGCTTAGCTGCCAACATGTTGATGTTGTTGAAGAAAAGCTTTAACACAATAGGTAGGAATAAAAGTATTCCCAGGACATAAAGAGCTAGGATAATCAAGCTATATATGTCATTTTTGAAGCTTGACCGAAATATAAATACTGACCTCAGGCCATGGGTAATTTTATCTTCAGTATGTATTGCATCAATGCTCAGCAGAACAGAAATTCATAAGTTCTCTATGTGTCATTAAAACATCCCAAGTGATGTTAGAATTATACCAAATACACTGCATGTGTCATTAAATTTCTTCCTAATTATAATCACTACCACTGTAAATTGTAGAACTAGCATGAATCCAAGGGTATTTGACATGACACTCAAGATAGCTCCTTATCCTTAAATTCTGAACCTCCTTCCAGTAATTTGAATAGGATAGAGAGCATCAATCCATTCTTGCAAATGCCTATGTACATCCTCTAATATATTCAATACATTAGTAACATTTTTTGCTAAATGATTAGCAAAAGTAGCCGTCTTAACTTCTTGTGTCACAGCAATTGCAGAAGCAGTGGTGCTAGCAATTAATGTAATTAAAGCTGTTAGACCAACAATAATGAAGCCCACTCCTTCTTGCTTCTGCTTAAAGCCTGACTCATTTCTTCCAGTACTTGCAGGCTATTTTTAGAATACCAAGGTTCTGTGATACTCGGAGCACTAAAACAAAAGCTGGTTGATAAATCTCCATAACTGACATGCTGGCTTTCAAAACACAAACTCAATTAGAAGCTGTACAATCAATGCAACTTACATTAAATACTGTAGAAGAAATGAAAGTATTTTTAACTTGACAATTAAAAGAGCCTTACATGTGTTAACAACTGTTTGAAATCCAGATTCTGCCCCAACTTTATCTCTTGCTCACATAGCATCATAGAGAACTGCAGCTAACTTCCATATATGTCTCTGGAAATGTCCAGAACCAGACTTCCAAATGAAAACTGTTATTTTCAATATTGGATTGATTTCCAGACCAGTCGAATGATTGAGTCTGAATAACCGGTCCCATTTAATAACAATACAAGAGGAATTATAACTTTTCTTTTTGATTCTCTGTTCCACAAGGTCTAAGAAGTTGAGGCAAGATAGCTTGTCCTATCAGGGGTATAGGTAAGCAATGGTTGGTCGGAACTTATGTCCAATACAGCTTCACTGTCACCATTGTCAGGATACTCAGCAAGCTCACAGGTCAGCATCATTCTTTGTCCTGGCATTAGCATGTCTTACCCATTGCTCTGGTGGCCACCATGCTCTTTACATCCTGCAGAAAAATCACAAACATGCCCTCTTCCCCATATTTAATACCTGATCTTGATCATGCCTTATGCCAGTAAGTGGATCCTTTCCTTTCACCTATACATAAGTATGCCTAGTTGTAGAGCAACATAGATGCACAGCAGAAAGTTCTTTGGCATTCATTTAAAAAAAACACTTTAAAATAAAAAATAAAAAGAAAACTATTTAAATAAATTTGTGGTATACAGGGGGTATATCTCCCTCTTTTTATTTTATGAAGATATTGTTTTAATGTTCCATGGGCCAGTTCCACAGTCTCTTGTTCTTGACAATTATAAGAATTCCCCGTAATATGGGTAATGTTAAATTGCTGCTAAAGAATCTCAAATGTTCAACTGTCATAGCCAGTTCCACTATTTGTTGGTTTGTTTGTTTTTCTTTTTTATTATTGGGTATTTTATTTATCCACATTTTAGATATTATCCCCTTTTCTTAATCCTCATCCCCAGAAACCTCTTAACCCATCCTTCCTTCTCCTATTTCTATGAGGGTGTGCCCACACCCACCTACCCACACCCAACTTCCCTCCCTCGAATTTCCCCTCACTGGGGCATCCAGCCTTCAAGGGACCAAGGCCTTCCTCTCCCACAGATGCCTGACAAGTCCATCCTCCTCTACAAATACAGTTAGAGACATAGGTCCCTCCATGTGTGTTCCCAGGCTAGCTGTTTAGATCCAGAGAGCTCTGGTTGGTTGGTATTGTCACTCTCCTCATGGGGCCACAAGCCCCTTCAACTCCTTCATTCTTCTCTCTAACTCTTCCACTGGGAACCCTGTGGTCAGTTTGATGCTTAGCTATGGGCATCTGCCTCTGTATTTGTCAGGCTCTGGCAATGACTCTCAGGAAACAAGTATTATCAGGCTCCTGTCAGCATGCACTTCCTGATATCCACAACAGTATTTGCATATCATAATTGCATCTGGGAGGGATCTCCAGGTGGGACAGTCTCTAGATGGTCTCTCCTCCAGTTTCTGCCCCACATATTGTCTCATATTTGCTCCTGTGAGTATTTTGTTACTCCTTCTAAGAAGGATGGAAGCACCCACACTCTGGTCTTTCTTCTTTGGGAGGCTTCATGTGGTCTGTGAGTTGCATCTTGGGTATTGTGAGATTTGGGGCTAATAACCACTTATCAGTGAGTGCATACCATGTGTGTTCTTTTGTGATTGGGTTACCTCACTCAGAATGATATTTTCTAGTTCCATCCATTTACATAAGAATTTCATAAATTCATTGTTTTTAATAGCTGATTAATACTCCATTGTGTAAATGTACCACATTTTCTGTATCTATTTCTCTGTTGAAAAACATATGCATTCTTTCCAGCTTCTGGCTATTGTAAATAAGGCTGCTATGAGCATAGTGGAGCATGTGTCCTTGTTATATGTTGGAGCATCTTTTGGGCATATGCCCAGGAGTGGTACCACTGGATACAGAGGTAATATTATGTCCATCTTTCTAAGGAACCTCCAGACTGATTTCCAGAATGGTTGTACAAGCTTACAATCCCACCAAGAATGGAGTAGTGTTCCACTTTCTCCACCTCCTCACCAGCATCTGCTGTCATCTGAGTTTCTAATCTTAGCCTTTCTGACTGGTGTGAGGTGGAATCTGAGGGTTGTTTTGATTTACACTTCCCTGATGACTAAAAATGTTGAACATTTCTTTAGGTACTTCACAGCCATTCAATATTCCTCAGTTGAAAATTCTTTGTTGAGTTCTGTACCCCATCTTTTAATAGGGTTATTTGATTGTCTGGCATCTAATTTCTTGAGTTCTTTGTAAATTTTGGATAATAGCCCTCTAACAGATGTAGGATTGGTAGAGATATTTCCCCAATCTGTGGGTGGCCATTTTGTCCTATTGACAGTGTCGCTTGCCTTACAGAAACTTTTATGAGGTCCCATTTGTCAATTCTTGATCTTAGAGACATTGGTGTCCTGTTCAGGCACTTTTCCCCTGTGCCCATGTTTTCAAGGCTCTTCCCCACATTCTCTTCTATTAATTTCAGGGTGTCCCATTTTATATGGAAGTCCTTGAGTCACTTGGACTTGAGTTTTTTACAAGGAGATAAGAATGGATTGATTTGATTTTCCTACATGCTGACCTCCAGTTCATCCAGCACCATCTGTTGAAAATACTGTCTTTTTTCCACTGTATGGTTTTACCTCCTTTGTCAAAGATCAAGTGAGTATAGTTACATAGTTCATTTCTGGATCTTCTATTCTAGTCCATTGATCTTCTTGAATATCTCTGTATCAATACCATGCAGTTTTTATCACTACTGCTCTGTAGTACAGCTTGAGGTCAGGGTCAAGGATGGTGATTCCCCCAGATGTTCTTTTATTGTTGAGAATAGTTTCTGCTACCCTGTTGGGTTTTTGTTGTTGTTGTTGTTGTTATTTCAAATGAATTTGAGAATTGCTCTTCCTATCTCTGTGAAGAATTGGGTTGAAATTTTGATGGGGATTGCATTAAATCTGTAGATTCCTTTTGGCAAGATGGCCACTTTTACTATATTAATCTCACCAATCCATGCTCTTGGGAGATCTTTCCATCTTCTGAGATCTTCTTCGATTTCTTTCTTCAAGGACTTGTTCTTGTCATACAGATCTGTCACATGCTTGATTAGATTCACACCAAGGTATTTTATATTATTTGTGACTATTGTGAAGGGTATTGTTTCCCTAATTTCTTTCTCAGCCTGATTATCCTTTAAGTAGAGAAAGGATACTGATTTGTTTGAGTTAATTTTATATCCAGCAGTTTGCTGAAGTTGCTTATCAGGGTTAAGTGTTCTCTGGTGGAAGGTTGAGGTCACTTAAGTATAGTATCATATCATCAGCAAATGATATTTTGATTTATTCCTTTCTATTTTTTATCCCGTTGATTTCCTTCTGTTGTCTAGTTACAATATTGCATACATAGGAAGTGAGTGGGCAGCCTTGTCTAGTCCCTGATTTTAATGGGATTGCTTCAAGTTTCTCTCGATTTAGCTTGATGTTGGCTACTGGTTTGCTGTATATTGCTTTTACTATGTTTAGGTATGGGTCTTAGATTCCTGTCTCTTCCAAGGAATGAACCATGAAGGGGTGTTAAATTTTGTCAAATGCTTTCTCAGCATCTAGTGAAATGATCATGTGTTTTTTTTTCCTTTGAGTTTGTTTATATAGTGAATTACATTGATGGATTTCCTTATATTGAGCCATCCCTGCATTCCTGGGATAAAGCCTACTTGATCATGGTGGATGATAGTTTTGATGTTTTTGGATTCATTTTGTGAGAATTTTATTGAGTATTTTTGCATTGATATTCACAAGGGAGATTGGTTTGAAGTTCTCTTTCTTTGTTGGGTCTTTGTGTGGTTTAGGTATGAGTGTAATTTTGTCTTCATAAAACAAATTGGGTAGTGTTCCTACTGTATCTATTTTGTGGAATAGTTTATAGATAATTGGGATTAGATCTTCTTGGAAGGTCTGATAGAATTCTGCACTAAAACCATCTGGTCCTGGGATTTTTTTTTTTTTTTTTGGTAAGGAATCTTTTAATACTGCTGGTATTTCTTTAGTGGTTATAGGACATTTAGATGGTTTATCTGATCCTGATTTAATTTTGGTGTCTGGTATCTGTCTCTGAAATTGTCCATTTTTTCCAGATTTTCCAGTTTTGTTGAAAATAGGCTTTTGTAGTAGAATCTCAAGATTTTTTGAATTTCCTCGGTTTCTGTAGTTGTCTCCCTTTTCAGTTCTGATTTTATTAATTTGGATACTGTCTCTGTGCCTTCTGGTTAGTCTGACTAAGGGTTTATCTGTGTTGTTGATTTTCTCAAAGAACCAGCTCATGGTTTTGTTGATTCTTTGTAGAGTTCATTTTGTTTCTACTTGGTTGATATCAGCCCTGAGTTGGATTATTTCCTGCCTTCTACTCCTCTTGAATGTATTTGCTTCTTTTTGTTCTAGAGTTTTCAGGTGTGCTGTCAAGTTGCTAGTGTGTGCTCTCTTCAGTTTCTTTTTGTATGCACTTAGAGCTATGAGATTTCCTCTTAGTACTGCTTTCATTGTGTTCCACAAATTTTGGTATGATGTGTCCTCATTTTCATTAAATTCTAAAAAAGTTGGTTTTCTTTTTTTTATTTCTTCCCTGACCAAGTAATCACAGAGTAGAGCATTGTTAAGATTCAATGTTTATGTGGGCTTTCCATTAATTTTATCATTATTGAAGACCAACCTTAGCCAATGGTGATCTGATAGGATGCATAGGATAATTTCAATCTTCTTCTATCTGTTGAGGCCTGTTTTGTGACCAATTATATGGTCAATTTTAGAGAAGGTATCATGAAGTGCTGAGAAAAAAGTATATTCTTTTGTTTTTGGATGAAATGTCCTCTAAATATCTTCTGAATCCATTTGATTTATACATTTTCTTAGTTTTACTGTGTCTTTGTTTAGTTTCTGTTTCTATGATCTGTTCACTGCTGAGAGTGAGGTGTTGAAGTCTCCCACTATTATTGTGTGAGGTATAATGTGTGCTTTGAGCTTTAGTGAAGTTTCTTTTATGAATGTGAGTACCCTTGCTTTTGGAGCATAGACGCTCATAATTGAGAGTTCTTGTAGATTTTTCCTTTGACAAGTATGCAGTGTCCTTATCTTTTTTGATAACTTTTGGTGGAAAGTGGATTTTATTCAATATTAGAATGGCCACTCCAGCTTGTTTCTTGGGATCATTTGCTTGGAAATTTGTTTTCCAGCCTTTTATTCTTAGGTAGTGTCTTGTCACTGAGGTGTGGTTCCTGTATGCAGCAAAATGTTGGGTTGTCTTTATATATTCAGTCCATCCGTTTATGTCTTTTCATTGGGGGAATTGAGTCCACTGATGTTAAGAGATTTTAAGGAATAGTGATTCTTGCTTCCTGTTACTTTTGTTATTAGAGGTGGAGTTATGTTTTTGTGGCAATCATTTTTTGTGGTTGTTGCAAGAAGATTACTTTCTTGCTTTTTCTAGGGTATAATTTTCCTCCTTATGTTGGTAGTTTCCCTCTATTATCTTTTGTAGGGCTGGAAAGATATTATGTAAATAAAGATATTATTGTTTTATCATGGAATATCTTGGTTTCTCCATCTATGATAATTGAGAGTTTTGCTGGGTATAGTAACCTGGTCTGGCATGTTTGTTCTCTTAGAATCTATATGACATCTGTCCAGGATCTTCTGGCTTTTATAGTCTCTAGTGAGAAGTTTGGTGTAAGTCTGATAGATCTGCCTTTATACGTTACTTGACCTTTTTCCCTTACTGCTTTTAATATTTCTTCTTTGTTTTGTGCATTTGGTGTTTTGATTATTATATAACGGGAAGAATTTCTTTTCTGATCTACTCTATTTGGAGTTCTGTAGGCTTCTTGTATGTTCATAGGCATCTCTTTCTTTAGGTTAGGGAAGTTTTCTTCTATAATTTTATTGAAGATATTTACTGACGCTCTAAGTGGAGAATCTTTGCTCTCTTCTGTATCTATTATTCTTAAGTTTAATCTTCTCATTGTGTCCTGTATTTCCTGCATTGGGGGGGGGGTTAAGAGCTTTTTGCATTTGAATTTTTTTTGACTGTTGTGTCAATGTTTTCCATGGTATCTTCTGTACCTGAGCTTCTCTTTTCTATCTGTTGTATTCTGTTGGTGATGCTGGCATCCGTGACTCCTGATCTCTTTCTGAGGTTTTCTATCTCCTGGGTAGTCTCCCTTTGTGATTTATTTATTGTTTCTACTTCTGTTTTTATGTCCTGAATCATTTTGTACATTTCCTTCACCTGTTTGGTTGTGTTTTCTTGTAATTCTTTAAGGGATTATTGTGTTTCCTCTTTAAGGGCTTCTACTTGTTTACATGTGTTCTGTATTTCTTTGAGGGAGTTATTTATTTCCTTCTTAAAGTCTTCTATCATCATCATGAGAAGTAATTTAAATCAGAATCTTGCTTTTTTGGTGTCATCTGGTATTCAGGACTTGCTATGGTAGGAGAACTAGGTTCTGGTGATGCCAATTAACCTTGGTTTCTGATGCTTATGTTCTTCCACTTGCCTTTCACCATCTGGTTATTTCTAGACCTACCTTCACTCACTGTCTCTGACTGGAGCCTGTCTGTCCTGTTTTCTTGGCTGTGTCAGAACTCCTCAGAGTCCAATTGTCTCTATGATCCTGTGATTCTGAGACCCTGAGACCCTGAGACCCTGGTTGTGATAGCTCCTAGGAGTCAGGCTGCTTCTGGGCTCCTGAAATCCTGGTGTGTCCAAGCTCCTGAGATCCTATGATTCTATTATTCTATGTTCCTATGTGTTACAGCTCCTGGAAGTCCAGCCTCCTCTGGGTTTTGGGGAGTTGGATACAGAGCTGAAGTCTTAGTGATGCTCCAGGCGCAGGTGCAGATAGAAAGGGTCCTGTGCCACTCGCCTTGAGGGAGTTCATGGGTTCCAGCTGGTCCCAAATTACTCCCAGTTTGGGGGGAAGGGTTGTGACTTATGCACCTACACTCCTGGATGTGTGGGAATGCCTGGGAGTCTGGTCTCCTCTGGGTTTTGGGAGGTTGAGTGCAGAGCTGAAGCATTAGGGCTGCTCCAGGCACAGGCACATACAAGAAGGGTCTATCCTCTTTGTTTTTAAGCTCAGATATTCTATTGTCTTTTTGACCCATTCTACTGTTGAATTTCATGTATTTTTTATTTGACTTGTTCTTTTCATTTTCAGTGGTCCAGTTTGATTCTTCTTCATGATTTCTATAAATTACTTTTTTATATCATTTATCTATTCCCTATTTAGTCAACTGTTTTGTGGTTATTTTTAATTCAGGGATTTTTTTTCTTTGAGGTATTTGCAAATACTTTTTGTCATCCTATTTTAGGCTTTTTTCTGGATTTCATCTATTTAACTTTTCTTGAAGGTTATTATTAAATGATTAATAATTTTTATTTGTTCTCTCATAAAATATATCCAGACCAGTTTCCCCTTCTTTCAATCTTCACAATCTCCCCCCCTTTCACTGCCTCCCAGATCCACTCATCCTCTACTTTCCTTAAGAAATATCACCTCTCCCAGGGATATTAACCAAACATGGCATAACAAATTAAGAATAAGACAAGGCACTAAAGCTCATATAAACTCTGGACATGTCATCTCAGTAGGACAAAGGGTTCTTAGAGCAGACAGAAATAGCCACACTCCCATTCTTAGTAGTTCTACAAGAACACCCAGCAACACAACCATAGCATATACACAGAGGACCTAGGTAAAGGATCTGCCATTGTTGGTTCAGTGTCTGTGAGGCCCTATGATTCCTGCTTAGTTTATTCTATGGGCCATGTTCTCCTGGTGTCCTTAAACTCTCTGACTCCTACAACCCTTCCTCCCCTTCTTCCATCGGGTTCTTGGAGCTCAGTCTAATGTTTGGCTGTGGGCCTCTGCATCTGCGCCCATCAGCTGCTGAATGAGGTCTCTCTGATAATGATTGGCCTACATATCAATCTATGAGTATAGTAGTTTGTCATTTGGGAATCATTTCATTTTTTTCCAGTTATGTTTGGTTCTATCCTAAGTTGATGGGCTATCTATTTTCCAGTTCCTGTCCATTCAGACAGTATTGAGAATCAATTCTCTCTCCTGACATAGTCTCAAATTAAACAGGTCATTGGCAAGCTACTCCCACAAGTTCTGTGCCACCATTACCCCAGCACACTTTGCAAGCAGGACAAGTTGTAGATTGAAGTTGGCAGTGGCCAATCCTCTGCTTGGAAAGGCACACAAATGTAATGCAGATGTGTCTTCTTATGGCAAGACCTAAGGAGTTGGGTCCCTACATGGTAAGGACCTATTGAGATATTCCTGCAAAACTTCCTTCTCTTTCCTGGGGGGATTATTGGTTCACTTTTTGTCTGCATTTGCATTCTTAGTGTTGCTAATGGCAGTTTTGACTTTCAATGTGTCTGTGACATACAGTTCTCTAGAATCAAAAAGAATATTTGAGCCATGATTCATTTTTGTTTGTCTCTGAGGATCCTGAAAGTAAAATAGATCATTGCTACTCTGTTATTAATAGTGATGGGGTTGAGTCAACACAAGGGTCTGGTCCAGATATATCAGCTAATGTCTGGATGTTCTCTCTCAATGGAAACTTAGTTTTGGCAACAATTTACCTACCAACCTATTCCAAACAACAGCTAGATGATTATCAAGAAGTTAGGAAGGCCTTGCTGGATCTTTGGTTCCAAGACTTAATAGGAACATTCAGAGGTAAACCAAGCAAGGATGAGAATCTGACTCAGGTTACTAATTTACTGAGAGCTCAGGGTGTCAGGGTACTTAGATCTACTGATTAAGATATGGGGAGATGCTAGGTGCCAATAATTAAATCAGAAATTTCTGTTATGTCTATTACCTCTCTATACTGTAAATTGCTACCAGCCACAGTCACTTGGATATGAATCAATGTTCTGGGTTAAATATTGACTGCTTGCTGAAGCTATTTCCTCTTTCTTGATATAGTTCATAGTTAGCAGAAAACCTTGGGGATTGATGAGGAGAAGGAAGGGGAAAAAACAGTGTGCACATTATTGTTAAGCATAGTGAATTCTTAGAGGAGAGTGTGAAAAATGAGAAAATTAATGTAAAACCTTTCAGCTATGAAAAAAAACTAGATGTATAAATAAAGGTGGCTTGAGTCTCTTTCTCTCAGAGTGTGTGAACTGAACTTCTTGGTCCATGTCTTTCACTGATTCTACACATCCTGTCCAGTTCTGAACCCTGTCATTGGCTAGACTCTGGCTTGAAAATTTTGTAGCTGGGTTGATGTCCCAGTCCCACCACTGGAAGACTTTCCTGGTTACAGAAGATGGATGATTCAGACTCTGTATTCCCCATTACTAAGAGTTCTCTTTAGGATCACCCTAGTTGATTCCAAGTCACTGGCACTGTGCTAGTTTTCCACATCATCCCTGAAATGCCCCTAATTTCAGTTATCTTCCTCCATACTCCATTCCTCTATCTTTCCCCCTGCCTGATCGTTACTGTTCCCCTCTTCACACACCAGTCCACAAATAAGATCTATATTTTCCTTGTCCATGCTTCTATCCTTTAGCCCCCTCACCTTGTTACTTACCCTTTCTGCATCAATGTGTTGTAGCATGATTATTTTAACTTAACAGATAATATCCACTTATAAGTAAGCATATAGCATGTTTTTCTTTCTGAATCTGGGTTATACCACTCAGCATGATTTTTTTTAACTAGGTCCATCCATTTGCCTGCAAATTTTATAACATCATTGTTTTTGAACACTGAGTAATAATCCATTGTATATGTACCACACATTCTTTATCCATTCTTTGGTTGAAGGACATCTAGGTTGTTTCATAATAGTTTTGTGCTATTATGAATAAAGTTGCTATAAATACAATTGTGCAAGTGTCCTTGCAGTAGTATAGAATGTCCTTTGAGTATATGCCCAGGAGTGGTATAGCTGAGTCTTAAGGTATATCTATTACCAATTTTCTGAGGAGTAACCATATTATTTTTCATAGTGGGTATACAAGTTTTCATTCCCATCAGCAATGGAGGACTATTCCCCTTGTTCCACATCCTCACCAGCATGAGCTGTTACTTACATTTTATTTTTTTTAACTTAGCCATTCAGAGAGATGTAAGATGGAGTATCAAAGTAGTTCTGATTTGCATTTCTTTGATGGGTAAAGATGTAGACCATTTTTAAAGTGTTTCTCACCATTTGGGATTCTCTACTGAAAATTCTCTGTTTAAATCTGTCCCCTAATTTTTAATTGGATTACTTTGTTTTTTGATGCCTAGTTTCTTAAGTTCTTTATATATTTTGGATATTAGCCCTCTGTTAGATATAAGGTTGATGAAGGTCTTCTCCAATTCTGTTGGCTGTTGTTTTGTTCTTTTGATGGTGCTTTTTACCTTACCAAAGATTTTCAGTTTCATGAGGTCCCATTTACTAATTATTGATCTCAGTGCCTGAGCTGTTGGATCAGGAAGTTAGCTCCTGTACTAATGCATTCAAGGTTATTTCTCACTTTCCATTCTCTAAACAGCCTTCATTATGCTTAGGTATGTCCTTTATATTGCTAACCTTTCCAAGAGGTATATTATGAAGGTCTGCCGGATTTTGACCAAGGTTTTACAGCATATAATGAGATTGTAGGCATTTATTGTTGTTGTTATTGTTGCTATTATTATTCTTTAATAGTTTTTTTACAGTCTAGTCATTGCTTCCCTCTTGGTCCACCCTCCAACTGTTCCTCATCCCATTGCTCTTCCCCCGTTTCTAAGATGGTATTCAAGATATCCATGGGGTTCAGGTCAGTTGAGACTGCTGGTCATCCTATCAAGTTGCCCTCCTTCTCAGCTTCCTCCAGCCCCTCTCCTGTTCAACCACAGTGGGGCTCTGGCCTCCATCCTTTGGTTGGGTGCAAGTATCTACATCTAACTTTCAGTTGCCCATTGGGCCTCTCAGAAGGCAGCCATGCCTGGCTCCTGTCTGCAAACTCACCACAGCATTGACAACAGTGTCAGGTCTTGGAGCCTCCCTTTCTGCTGGATCCCAATTTGGGCTGATCACTGAACCTCCTTTCCCTCAGTCTTTTCTCTATTTTTGCCCCTGCAGTTCTTTTAGACAGGGACAATTCTGGGTCCGAGTTTTTGACGGTCAGATCATAACCCTTTATCTCCACTTGTTGCCCTGTTTTTTTCTACTGGAGATGGACTCTACAAGCTCCCTCTCCCCACTGTTGTGCATTTCATCTAAGGTCCTTCCCTTAGAATTCCTGCACCTCTGGTATAAAGCCTACTTGATCATGGTGGATGATGTTTTTGATATGTTCTTAGATTCATTTTGCAAGTATTTTATTGATTAGTTTTGCTTCAGTGTTCATAAGGTAGATTGGTCTAAAATTCTCTTTCTTGATTGGGTCTTTGTGTGACTTGGGTATCAGGGTGATTGTCACCTCATAAAGTGAATTTGGCAGTGTTCTTTGTGTTTCTATTCTGTGACATTATTTGAGGAATATTAGTTCTTGTTTGAAAGTATAGTTGAATTCTGTACTAAATCTAGTTATATTCTTACCCTGGGCTTTTTTTTTTGGTTGGGAGCTTTTTAATGACTTGTTATATTTCTTTAGGGGTTAGAGGTATTTTAAAATTGTTGGTGTGATCTTTATTTAACTTTGGTAAGTGATATCTACCAAGAAAATCATCCATTTTGATTAGATTTTCCAATTTTATAGAGTATAGGTTTTTTTGAGTAAGACCTAATGATTTTTTGGATTTCCTTGTCTTTTATTTCCCCCTCCTCTGCTCTTTTTTCTGATTTTGTTAATTTGGATATTCTGTGTCTTTTAATTAGTTTTACTAGGGATTTATCTATCTTGTTGAATCTCTCAAAAACCAAACTCTTTGCTTCATTGATTCTCTGTATTGTTTTGTTACAAATTTATTGATTTCAGCTCTGAGTTTGATTATTTCCTACCATCTACTCACCTTGAGTATGCTTGCTTGTTGTTGTTGTTGTTCTAGAGCTTTAAGTTCACTGTTAAGTCTGCAATGTGGGATCTCACCAACTTCTTTATGAAAGCATTTATAGTGCTCTGAACTTTTCTCTTAGCACTGCATTCATTGTGTGCCATAAGATTGAGTTTGTTGTGAATTTATTTTCACTAAATTCTAGAAAGTAATTTATGTCTTTATTTCATCCATGACCCAGTGGTAATTGAGTACAAAGTTTGTTCAGTTTCCATGAGTTTTAGGCTTTCTGTTGTTTCTTTTGTTGTTAAAGTCCAGGTTTAATCCATGGTGGTCTGATAAGATACAGGGATTATTTCAGTTTTCTTTTTTTAATTATCTCTAAGCTTTTTTTTTTTTACAGTCCAGTCATTATCTCCCTCCTAGTCCACATCCCATTCATCCTCCCCATCTCCAAGAGGGTGTCCCCATACCCTACCAGGCCTCCCCACTCCCCGGGGCCTCAATTCTGTCAAGGGTTAGGTACATCTTCTCTCACTGAGGCCAGACCAGGCATCTGTTGTATATGTGTCAGGGGCCTTGTACCATCTAATGTATAACTGCCTGGTTTGTAGCTCAGTGTCTGAGAGATCTCAGCGTGTCCAGGTGAGGTGAGACTGCTGGTCTTCCTATGGGGTCACCCTCTTCCTCAACTTCATCCAGCCATTCCCTAATTCAACCAAAGGAGTCCCCTACTTCTGTTTGTTGGGTGTAAGTATCTGCATCTGTCTTAGTCAGCTGCTTATTGAGCATTTCAAAGGGAAGCCATGCTAGGCTACTGTAAGCACATCATAGCATCACTAATAGTGTCAGGCCTTGAAGCCTCTCTTTGAAATGGATCCCAATTTGGGTTGGTCACTGCACCTCCTTTCCCTCAATCTCTTCTCCATTATTGTCCCTGAAGTTCTTTTAAACAGGAACAATTATTGGTCAGAGTTTTTGACTGTGT
The DNA here is from genome assembly GCF_004785775.1 of Grammomys surdaster. Lineage (NCBI taxonomy): Eukaryota > Metazoa > Chordata > Mammalia > Rodentia > Muridae > Grammomys > Grammomys surdaster. The sequence goes on from NW_021620966.1 coordinate 458,762, forward strand.
GATGGCAACCCCATCTCTTTATTTGTTGCCATGTTTTTCTATTGGAGGTGAACTCTACAAGTTCTCTCTCCCCACTGTTGGTTATTTCATTAAAGGTGGCTTTAGTCCTGGGAGTCCATAACCTCCCAGGTCTCTGGTACATTCTAAAGGGTCCATCTACCTCTAACTTCCCAAGGTTGCCTGTTTCCATTCATTCTGGAATGAATGGTCTTCGAGGCTTTACTCTTGTTCCCCCCAAATATCTGATTATTGTACCCTTTTCTTATCCCAATCCACTCTCCCACCCATATCTCTACTTCTTTCTGTCCTCACACCCAATCATGATTGCTTTCTTTTCCTCCCAAGTGAGACCGAAGTATCTTCACTTAGGTCCTTCAGTTTGTTAACCTTCTTGAGTTCTGTGGATTATATCTTGGGTATTCTGTACTTTTTTGGCTAATATCCAATTGCTAGTAAGTACATCCTATTACATAGATTTGGCTTCATCTTTAAAGATCAAGTGTCCATAAGTGTGTGGTTTTATTACTGGAACTCCAATTCTATTTCATTAATCGACCGGTCTGTCCCTATACCAAGACCATGTGGTTTTATCACTATCATTTTGCAGTACAGCTTGAAGTCAGGAATAGTGATTCCCCCAGAAGTTCTTTTATTGTTAATAATTGTTTTCTTGGGTTTCCATCTGCACCCAGAGCTGACCCTGTGCCACAGTTCTCTGTACCCAAATACCTCTGAGAGAGAGGTCTCCCAGAAGTACCGATGAACCTGTGAGATCACCACTTCTGCTCTAAGAGACCTGCCCAAAGCCCTCCGGACACAGGAACCAAGGAGCAGCCTCAGACAGGATCATTCCTGTTTCTGCCTGAGCCCAGAGTCTATCCTGTGGCAAGAGGGCCCATAGCTAATCTTGTGCTAAAGCTCTCCATACCCAAATACCATCAGGAGATAGCTGGTCTCCCAAAAGTGCTGACTCACCTATTAGCACAGGTAAAACCACCACTTTTGCTCAAATTGCTGGCCCAAGAGGGGCCCACCCAGAGCCATCTTGACACAGGAACCAAGGAAAAGCTGGAGACAGGATCCTTTGGGTTTCCTTATGCACCTCAAAACTGACCCCTTGCCACAGCTCTTTATACTCAAATTCCTCCCAGAGAGAAGTATAGTCTGCCAGAAATACTGATACACAGGCTGGCATGAAAGACAAGCCACAGTCAGAGACAGCAAGAACAGCAAACACCAGAGATAACTAGATGGTGAGAGGCAAGAAAAATAACATAAGCAACAGAAACCAAGGCATCATCACAACCCAGTTCTCCTACCACAGTGATCCGTGGATACGCCAACATACTGGAAAAGCAAGACTCTTATTTAAAATCACATCTCATGATGATGATAGAGGACTTTAAGAAGGACATAAATAATTCCCTTAAAGAAATACAAAAGAACACAGGTAACAGATAGAAGTCTTTTAAGAGGAAACACAAAAAAATCCCTTAAAGAATTACAAGGAAACAAAACCAAACAGGTAAAAAAAAAAAATGAACAAAACCATCCAGGATCTAAAAATGGAAATAGAAACAATAAAGAAATTACAAAGAGAGACAACCCTGGGGAAAGAAAACCTAGGAAAGAGATCAGGAATCATAGACACAAGCATCACCAACACAATACAAGAGATAAAAGAAAGAATCTCATGTGCAGAAGATACCATGGAAAACATTGACACAACTGTCAAAGAAAATGCAAAATGCAAAAGGCTCCTAACCCAAAACATCCAGAAAATCCAGCACACAATGAGAAGACCAAACCTAAGGATAATAGATATAGAAGAGAGTGAAGATCCCCAAATTAATGGGCCAGTAAATATCTTCAACAAAATTATAGAAGAAAACTTCCCTAACCTAAAGAAAGAAATGCCTATGAACATACAAGAAGCCTACAGAACTCCAAATAGACTGGACTAAAAAAGAAATTCCACCTGTCACATAATAGGCAAAACACCAAATGCTCAAAACATAGAAAGAATATTAAAAGTAGTAAGGGAAAAAGTAACATATAAAGGCAGACGTATCAGAATTACATCAGACTTCACACCAGAGACTATGAAAGCCAGAAAATCCTCAGCAGATGTTATACAGATCCTAAGAGAACACAAATGCCAGCCCAGGCTACTATACCCAGCAAAACTCTCAATTATCGTAGATGGAGAAACCAAGATATCCCATGACAAAACCAAATTTACACAATATCTGACTCCAAATTTAGCCCTACAAAGGATAATAGACAGAAAACTCCAACACAAGGAGGGAAACTAAATCCAAAAAAAAAAAAGCAAGAAAGTAACCTTCTTTCAATAAAACAAAAGAAGATAGCCACTTGTTTGTACATAGATCCACCTCTAACAACAAAAATAACAGGAAGCAACAATTACTATTCCTTAAAATCTCTTAACATTAATGGACTCAATTCTCCAATAAAAAGACATAGACTAACAGACTGGATATATCAAGACAACCCAACATTTTACTGCATACAGGAAACACACTTCAGTGACAAAGACAGACAATACCTCAGTATAAAAGGATGGAAAACAAATTTCCAAGCAAATGGTCCCAAGAAACAAGCTGGAGTAGCCATTCTAAAATTGAATAAAGTTGACTTTCAACCAGAAGTTTTCAAAAAAGAGAAGAACACTTCATACTCATCAAAGGAAAAATCTACAAAAAGAACTTTCAATTCTGAACATCTATGCCCCAAATACAAAGGTACCCACATTCATAAAAGAAATTTTACTAAAAGGCAGATGTTCACGTGTCTCTGCCAGTCAAAGATAGTTGGTACATCTAGGTTGGGAATTGGGCTACACTTCTGATTGTATGGGCATCTTGTTATTGAGCATTACCAAACTTATAAAGCCTTTGATTAACATTTTAACAAAAAAAAGCAAAAAACTTTACTAAAGCTCAAAACACACATTGCACCTCATACAATTAGAGTGGGAGACTGCAACATCGCATTCTCATCAATGGACAGATCATGGAAACAGAAACTAAACAAAGACACATTGAAATTAACAGATGTTATGAATCAGATAGATTTAATAGATATCTTTAGAACATTTTATCCTAAAAAAGAATATAACTTCTTCTCAGCACCTCATGGCACCTTCTCTAAAACTCATTATATAATCACTCACAAAAACAGGCCTCAACAGATACAAGAAGATTGAAATAATCCCATGTATGCTATAAGATAACCATAGACTAAGGCTGGTCTTCAATAACAACAAAGACAACAGAAAGCCCACATACACATGGAAGTGAGCAACACTGTTCTACTCAATGATAACTATGTCAAGGAAGAAATAAATAAATATATTTTAAAAATTTAGAATTTAATTAAAATAAAGGCACAACATACCCAAACTTATGGGACAAAATGAAAGCACTGCTAAGAGGAAAACTCATAGCTCTAAGTGCCTCCAAAAAAAAAAAAACTGGAGAGAGCATATACTAGTAGCTTAACAGCACACGTGAAAGCTCTTGAACAAAAGAAGCAAATACAGCCAAGAGGAGCAGTTGGCAGGAAATAATCAAACTCAGGAAACTCAGGGCTGAAATCTAGCAGGTAGAAACAAAAAGAACTATACAAAGAATCACCAAGACCAGGAGCTGGCTCTTTCAGAAAATCAACAAGATAGATAGACCCTTAGCCAAACTAACAAGAGGGCATAGAGACATTATACAAATTAACAAAAATCAGAAATGTAAAGAGAGATATAACAACAGAAACTGATGAAATTTTAAAAATCATCAGATCCTAGTACAAAAGCCTATGCTCAACCAAACTGGAAAATCTGGATGAAATAGACAATTTCTTGACAGATATATTGTCATCTGTCAGAAGATGACCATCTGAGTAGCCCCAAAACCTCTAAAGAAATAGAGACAGTTGTTAAAAGTCTCACAAACAAACAAACAAACAAAGCCCAGGACCTGAAGGGTTTAGTGCAGAATTCTGTCAGACCTTCAGAGAAGATCTAATACCAATACTCTTCAAATTATTCCACAAAATAGAAACAGTAGGAACAATTCCCAATTCATTCTATAAAGCCAGAGTTATAGTGATATCAAGACCACACAAAGATCCAACAAAGAAAGAAAACTTCAGACAATTTCCCTTATGAATATCAATGCAAAACTACTCAATAAAATTCTCACTAACCAATTCCAAGGACACAACAAAACAATCATTCAACATGGTCAAGTAGGCTTTATCTCAGGGATCCAGAGATGGTTCAATATACAGAAATCCATCAATGTAATCCAGTACATAAACAAACTCAAAGAAAAAAAACCCACATGACCATCTCACTAGATGCTGAGAAAGCATTTGACAAAATTCAACATCCCTTCATGGTAAAAGTCTTGGAAAGATCAGGAATTCAAGGCCCATACCTAAACATAGTAAAAGCAATATACAGCAAACCAGTAGTCAACATCAAACTAATGGAGAGAAACTTGAAGCAATTCCGCTAAAATCAGGGACTAGGAAAGGCTGCCTACTGTTTTTCTATCTGTTCAATATTTTACTTGAAGTTCTAGCTAGAGCAAATAGGCAACACAAGGAGATCAAAGGGATACAAATAGGAAAGGAAGAAGTGAAAATATCACTATTTGCAGAAGATATAATCATATATGTATGTGACCCCAAAATTCCACCAGAGAACTCCTAAACCTGATAAATAATGTAAGCAAAGTGGCTGGATATAATATTAACTCAAACAAATCAGTAGCCTTCCTATATTCAAAGGATGAACAGGCTGAAAAAGAAATTACGGAAATGATACTATTAACAAGAGTTACAAACAATATAAAATATTTTGGTCTAACTTTAAAAAGTAAGTGAAATACCTGTGCAACCAAAACTTCACAGCTCTGAAGAAAGAATTCAAAAAAGATTTCAGAAGTTGGTAAGATCTCTCATGTTCATGGATTACAATAGTAAAAATGGCCATCTTGCCAAAAGCAATCTACAGATTCAATGCAATCCCCATCAAAATTCCAACTCAATTTTTCATAGAGATAGAAAGAGCAATCCTCAAATTCATTTGGTATAACTTAAAACCCAAGAGAGCGAAAACTATTCTCCACAGTAAGTGAACTTCTGTAGAAATCACCATCCCTGACCTCAAGCTGTACTCAGAGCAATAGTGATAAAAACAAAACAAAACTGTGTGGTATTGTTACAGACTGGTAGATCAATGGAATAGAATTGAAGACCCAGAAATGACCCCACACACGTATGGTCATTTGATCTTTGACAAAAGAGCTAAAAACATCCAGTGGAAAAAAGACAGCATTTTCAACAAATTGTGCTGGTTCATCTGGAGATCAGCATGTAGAAGAAGGAAAATTGATCCATTATCTCCTTGTATAAAGCTCAAGTCAAAGTGGATCAAGAGCCTCCACATAAAACCAGATAAACTGAATCTAATACAAGAGAAAGTGGGGAAAAGCCTCAAACACATTAGCACAGGGGAAATTTTCCTTAACAAAACACCAATGGCTTGTGCTCTAAGATCAAGAATTGACAAATGGGACATCATAATATTGCAAATCTTCTGTAAGGCAAAGGACACTGTCAATAGGACCAAGCTGCAACCAACCGACTGGGAAAAGATCTTTACCAATCCTACATCCACTAGAGGGCTAATACCCAATATATACAAAGAACTCAAGAAGTTAGACTCCAGAGAAACAAATAACCCTATTAAAAATGGAGAACAGAGCTAAACAGAGAATTCTCAACTGAGAAAAGTTGAATGGCCCAGAAACACCTAAGGAACCGTTCAACATCCTTATTTATCAGGGAAGTGCAAGTCAAAATGACCCTGAGACTCCACCTCACATCAATCAGGATGGCAAAAATCTCAGGTGAAAGCAGAGACTGGCAAGGATGTGGAAAAAGAGAAACATTCTATTGTTGGTGGGATTATAAACTGGTACAACCACTCTGGAAAGCATTCTGGCAGTTCCTCAGAAAATTAGACATAGTATTACCTGAGGACCCAGTTATACCACTCCTGGGCATATACCCAAATATGCTCCAACATATAACAAGGGCACATGCTCCAGTATGTTCATAGCAGCATTATTTATAATAATCCTAAGCTGAAAACAACCCAGATGTCCCTCTCAACAGAGGAATGGGTACAGAAAATATGGTGCATTTACACAATAGAATACTACTTAGCTATTAAATCAATAACTTCATGAAATTCTCAGGCAAATGTATGGAACTTGAAAATATCATCTTGAGTGAGGTAACTCAATCACAAAGAACACCCACGTAGTATACACTCACTGCTAAATGGATATTAGCCCAAAAGCTTGGAATACCCAAGATACAATTCACAGACCACATGAAGCTCAAGAAGAAGGAAGAACAAGATTTGGGTGTGTCAGTCCTTCTTATAAGGGGTAACTGTACTCACAGGAGGAAATATGGAGACAAAGTGTGGAGAAGAGACTGAAGGAAAGGCCATCCAGAGACTGCCCCACATGTGGACCCATCCCATATACTGTCACCAAACCTGGACACTACTGAGGATGCAGGGAAGTGCTTGTTGACAGGAGCCTGATATAGCTGTCTCCTGAGAGGCTCTGCCAGAGCCTGACAAATACAGAGGCTGACGCTCACAGTCATTCATTGGACGAATTGCAGGGTCCCAGATGGAGGAGTTGGAGACAGGACTGAAGGAGCTGAAGGGGTCTTCAGCCCCATGGGGGTATCATCAGTGTCAACCAACCAGACCGTGTGGAGCTACTGGGAACTGGATTACCAACCAAAGAGTACACATGGAGGGACTCATGGCTCTGGCCATGTATGTGGCAGAGGATGGTCTTGTTGGACATCACTGGGAGGAGTGATCCTTGGTCTTGTGGGGATTTGATCCTCTAGTGTAGGTGAATGCCAGGGCAGGAAGATGGGAGTGGGTGGAGGGCACCCCCATAGAGGCAGAAGGGGGTATGAAATAGGTTTCAAGATGGGGGACTTGGAAAGGGAATAACACTTGAAATATAAATAAAGAAAATATTCAATAAAAAAAACCAAGGCTTCTGTTTCTTTTTTTTCGTTTGTTTGGTGGTTTGGTTTGGGTTTGGGTTTGGGTTTGGGTTTGGTTTTGGGTTTGGGTTTGGGTTTTTGGGTTTGGGTTTTTGGGTTTGGGTTTTTGGGTTTGGGTTTTTGGGTTTGGGTTTTTGGGTTTTTGGGTTTTTTGGGTTTTTTGGGTTTTTTGGGTTTTTTGGGTTTTTTGGGTGGTTTGGGTGGTTTGGGTGGTTTGGGTGGTTTGGGTTTGGGTTTGGGTTTGGGTTTGGGTTTGGGTTTGGTTTTGGTTTTGGTTTTTTGGTTTGGTTTTGGTTTTGGTTTTGGTTTTGGTTTTGGGTTTGGGTTTGGTTTTGGGTTTGGTTTTGGGTTTGGTTTTGGGTTTGGTTTTGGTTTTGGTTTTGGTTTTTTGGTTTGGTTTTGGTTTTGGTTTTGGTTTTGGTTTTGGTTTTGGTTTGGGGTGTTTGGGTGTTTGTTTGGGTGTTTGGGTGTTTGTTTGGGTGTTTGGGTGTTTGGGTGTTTGGGGGTTTGGGGGTTTGGGGGTTTGGGGGTTTGGGGGTTTGGG
>NW_021620966.1:466443-509551 GCF_004785775.1 Grammomys surdaster
GGGTTTGGGTTTGGGTTTGGGTTTGGGTTTGGGTTTGGGTTTGGGTTTGGGTTTGGGTTTGGTTTGGTTTGGTTTGGTTTGGTTTGTTGAGACAGGGTTTCTCTGTGTAGCCCTGGCTGTCCTGGAACTCACTCCATAGACCAGGCTGGCCTCGAACTCAAAATTCCACCTGCCTCTGCCTCCCAAGTGCTGGGATTAAAGGCGTGCACCACCACTGCCCGGCAAGGCTTCTGTTTCTTAAAAGAAGTATTTTTCATTGAAGTATTCAAAGTACTGTAATTTTATTACTAACAATTTTCAATATTATTATTAATATTATTTTCATTTTGTAGACACATTAAAATTATATATACTTAGGATAAATAACATAGGGTCTTTAAATATGTTTGTGATATGTATTTGGGTTTTGCTTGTCTGTAGATAGACTGTCATCAGAGTTATCACATTTGTTCACCCTGACTTTGAGTTTTCTATGCAGGGCAGGATGGTCCCACATTCACAAACTGTGTGACCAAGCATCCCTCATGCTAGGTAGGCAAATATATATGAAATGTAGAATGACTAAACTAAATTATTGACATATGCACATCTAACATAGTCATTGTTAATAGAACACTTACTATCTATTCTCTCTACAATTTCAAAAGTACATTGATATTAACTACAGTCATCATACTGTACAATAATTCTCTTGAATGTATTCCTTTCAAGTGCATTGTAGGTGCTTCTCCTATTGAAGTTGCCTTCCTAACATCTGTTTGTATACTTTACCTCTAACATAAATTTCAGATATTTTTCTAGTCTGTACTTGAATAAAGTTTTTAATCTGGAAAAAAAGAGAATTGTTTTCTCTATCCTGTTTTTTTGTTTTGTTTTTCCCTATGCAACTGAGAACTGTTCTTTCAATATCTTTGAAAAATTGTGTTGGAATTTTGATGGGTACTGCATTGAACCTGTAGATTGCTTTTGGTAGGATGTCCATTTTTACTGTGTTAATCCTTCCAATCCATGAGCATAGATCTTTCCATTTTCTGAGGTCTTCTTTTGATTTCTTTCTTGAGAGACTTGAAGTTCTTGCTATACAGATCTTTTACTTGTTTGGTTAGAGTTACACCAAGATATTTTATATTATTTGTGACTATTATGAATAGTGTTCTTTATTTTCTTTCCCAGTCTGCTTATAATTTGCATAAATGAAGTCTACTGACTTGTTTGAGTTAATTTTATATCCAGCCACTTTTCTGAAGTTGTTTATCAGCTGTAGAAGTTCTCTGGTAGAAATTTGGGGATCAGTTATATACCATTATATTGTCGGGCTGTGGAAGGATGTCTTGATTCTTGGGTGGGCATTGGCCTTCGAACCCTGACTCCCATTGGAGAAACGGCAGGTGCTTGGCCACGCCCCTAGAATCCAGGCTCCTACACAGGATCACATCTCCATTTATCTGTACCTTGCAGTTACCTTTGGCTAGAGAGGGTGTGCTAACAGGCTTCAGCCTCAAGAGATTTCCATATTCATGAGTTACCTAAAGGCCAGGGGGCATAGCTCAATTAAGTTGTTCCTTTTCCCAGACTCTTATTCCCCTCCTCTATTTAAGCCAGCTCTCCCCTGGCTGAACTGGGGGCGCACATTCAGATCCAACTACTACACCATGGCAATAAAACTCTTTAGAAATTCACAGACTTCTCGTATCATTTGGGCCTGCCATTGCTGAAGATTTCAGCTTTTAGGAACTCCGGACTTATTCGTGTTTGTGGGACCCACCAGCATGGAACGCCTCTGGGACTCTGCAGACTTGCAGACCTCAATCTTATACAAAGAGCTATAGGCATATAAATAAAGCTGAAGGCTGGGGAGGTGGTCTTAGGGAAGGGTACAGCAATTGATTGTTCAGTGATACATGTTCAGTCCTGAAAACACAATACAGTAATATTATGTGAAATACAGTAATATTATATGAAATAAGCAGGTAATATTTTGGGAGAATATATATATATATATATACACGTATATATATATGTGTGTGTGTATATATATATATATATATATATATATATATATATAAAATTTTTTTCACCCCTGACTGGTGCCTCATGGCTCTGGAGAAGGAAGAGCAAGCCCAAAATTCTGTTAGAAATCTTCTAGTGGCAGATCCTGGTAGATTCTGCCACTCGAACTAACAGTACCCCACCTACATATTGTCTGCCTCATTCCCCTGTTCAAAACGGAGCTTCCTTTCTCCTATGTTCCCCTTCCTCCCAGGACCTGGAAGCCCTGCCTCCTCCTCACACGATGATTGGCTTTTTGTCGTCTTTATTATTCAATCAATTAGGGGGAAAATTCTGCTACATCACCACCAATATTTTATGAAATAATCTAGAAAGAATGAAAGCAAACATCTCAACTAGTGCAGCCAGGCAAGCTGTTTTGTTTACATTCAGATTAAATGTTGTCCTAAATTCAAGAGCCATTCAACTGTCGATATAAAACCACACAGAGGATCTGTTGCATGAACTGTAATTCTGTGAGTTCAACTGCTCTGCTGAATTTATTAAGACTCTGAGACTCTGAGGACTACTGAAGATGTACTGAAAATATTTTATGTTAGGAGATGTTCACGAGCCTCTTAGGAATCAGAAATGATTAACTTTGGCTTTAAATTTAATTAGAATCAGAAGCACCTAAGATTAGTAGACATGTATGAAAACATTTCCAGACAGGTAAATGGATATGAGTAGCATTGTCCATTGATTGTGAGGCCAGAAAAAATAAGAGGGCTAGTGCCGACATTTTCTCCCCCCAGCTTTCTATGACGTCAGGCTTATCTGTTCTTCCATGTTCTTCCTACTACAATGGACTAAACCCTCTGAAACTATAAATAAATTCAAAACTCATCCTTTAAAATATTTTAGTATTTAGTCACAGTGAAGAAAAGTGTGACTAACACAGCTATTACCAGGGTCTCTGGTAGCTGTTCTGGGATGAAGATCCACTTCAGTAACTGTAGAGAGTGGACCTACCATTGGATGTGTGAGTAAATGTGGCTTCCTTTGAGTCCATGGAAGACTCTCACAGGTCACTGGGTAAATTATTAGACTGACGGTTCTGCCAGTTCAATTTTTGAGGAAAAAGAAAATGAGTATCTTTATTTATACAGCCCTTCTCAGCACCAAGGTGAACAGACCTGCCAAGAAGATTCAGGGAGTCATAATTATTTCTGAGTTTCAGGACCAGTATTGGGACTGATTTTAGACCACTATTGAGAAAGAATAAGCTCAAAATTTAGAGCTATTTCAAGCTCTGCCGTGGTACTGAGGCTTGAAACGCGGCTATGTGTTTCTATGAATTATAGTGCTGCCAGTGAGTCTTATTTCTGTCCACTGCCAAGAAGGGCTGGATCCAAATGCTTTCCCAAATTCCACATGTGTAGCTGGGGGCAAAGAGTGCCTTTTTCTGGTGCATCATGTTGACATGTCTCTGATAGATCCATTTTATGCTGATATGACTGAGCTCGTGAGTAATTTAGGAAACTTAACCATTTCCCATGTTCTATGACTTCAGAACATGTACACAGTTTTTTTCTAAGCCTTTTTGTGCTTAAATTCTATACATGGTATATATCTTAGTATCAGCATTTTCTGCAAACACAGTCAATTCATACAGAAATAATTACACTGAGGGTGGAAATAGGGAATAAACAGCTATACACAAAGTCAAAAAGCCATTAATATCAGTTAAATTCTTAAGAATCAGCTGAAAGGTATCTACACTTAATTAAATACTGGCTTTTACAGTTCTGACTTTCCACACACACCTTTTTTTTTTTTTAAATCTTACTTTTAAGAAGCAACTCATTCTTTCCATTTTACTTCAATCTATTTATAAAGTTACAATTTCTTTTCTGTGGAGAGCCCAGTAAATGGAAATGCATCATCTCTACAGAATAAGAGTTTCTTGCAGCAGAGATCTGATTTTTAGATTGAAGCACTGGCTACCAAGAATATACACTTTCTATTTGTGTAAGAATAGTCAAAACTGGCTCCTAGTGGGCTTTGGATGAAAAATCTGCCATCTGCCTCTCCCTAATTCATATAAAATATTATCTTCCCATTGGACTCTCATAGAGATCAAGGCCCACATTCGTCACTAACTGATCAGACTTTACATCTGGATTCCTATCCTACCAACATTAGGGAATTTTCTCTCTATTTTCCAGAAACAGTTTAACACAGCAGTGAGACCATTTTCCAAGTGAAATGATGTTGATATTTTTATGATAATTGCATTCAATCTGTAGATTAATTTTCACACAAGATTTTTATAGTATTGATTAAATAAGCATTGGAGTTTCCCTTTTGAATATTTTAAACTTTTCTTTGTAGATGCCTTTAACTTTCTTGTCTCATTACAGGTTATTTTTGAGGCAATTATAAATTGGATTGCTTCCTTGTTTTTTTTCCCTCAGCATGCCAAGTATCAGTATATAGGAAGGTCATTGATTTTTTTGTGTAAATTTTGTATCCAGAAACTTTATTGAAAATATTTATCAGTTAAAATGTTTTCTGGAGGATCATTCAGGGTCTCATATATAGAATAATATCATTGACCATTTAGGGTCTTATGTACAGACTCATATTGAACATTAAGGATCTCATGTATAGAGTCATATCATTGAATATCTAGAATCTCATATGTAGCATTGTATAATTGAACATTAAGGATCTCATGTACAGAATCTTATTACCGAACATTTAGGCTCTCATGTATAGAGTCCTATTATTGAACCTTTAGTGTCTCATGTATAGAATCATATCATTGAGTATTTAGGGCCTCATATAGTGGGACTATCTCAGACCTGCAATATAAATAATGACACAAAGATTTTTTTAATATTTTAAAGTTTAGGTCTTTCAGCTTGGGCAATCTTCAAGCTGGCTCATCTAACTTAACTTGACTAATACTGGCAGGACATCCTGCCATGTGGCCAGGTCTACCTCTCTGCTCCACTCTGGTCCATCAGTTCATCTACTCCACTAGCTGAATCTCCCGTATCTGCCTCTCCTCCCATCGTCTCTCTCTCTGGAAGTTCTGCCTTCAACTTCCTGCTCAGATATTGGCCATCAGTTTTTTTTTTATTATAGCCTATCAACTACAAATCTAGATTGCCTTAGGCAGGTCAGGAAGACCAATTATTTACAAGATATGAGACTAATGGTGGACCATAGAAATAATAATACCAAGATCCTACCAGCATTTAGCTCTCTGAATTAACAATTGAATAGAGAGAGACATACCTCCACACAGTATACTTCAATAGTCTAATGTATAGAATTACATTACTGAACATTTAGGGTCTCATGTATTGAATTATATCATGTTCAATAAGAGTACTTATTGTCTCCTTGTGTTGTGACCTTTATATTGTCTTCTTTCATCATTTTTAATTAATTTTATTTATTTACAACCTAAATCTTGCCGCCCTTCAAAGTTCCCCTCCCAGAGTTCTTTACCCCATCCTCCCTACCCTTTCCTATGAGAGGGTGCTGCCTCACTCTGGATATTCCCCTTCCCTGGGGTATCAAGTCTCTACAGGATTAGGCACATCCTCTCCCATTGAGGGCAGAAGAGACAGTTCTCTACTAAATATGTGCCAGGGAGCCTTGGACCAGCCTATGTATGCTCTTTGGTTGATGGTGTAGTCTCTGAGAGCTCCCAGGGGTCCAGGTTAATTGACATTTTTGGAATTCCTATGGGGTTGTCATCCCTTTCAGCGTCTTCAATCCTTCCCCTAACTTTCAATGGTGTCCCTGACCTCAGTCCAATGCTTGGCTGTAAGTATATGCATCTGTCTCAATTAGCTCCCTGTAAGGCCTCTCAGAGGACAGAAATACTAGCCTCCTATCTGAAAGCACAATATGGCATCAGTAATAGTGTCAGGTTTTGGTGCCCACCCATGGTATGGATTCCAAGTTAGGCTGTTCACTGAGCTGCCTTTCCTTCAGTCTCTGCTTCACTTTTGTCCCTACATTTCTTTTAGACAGGAACAATTCTGGGTCAATAAAACTGAAGATGGGTTTGTGCCCCATCCCTCTACTGTAGCCCCTGAGGTTATCTCCTCAGGATCCACCTCCTCACTATTGGGCATTTTGGCTAAGGTCACACCCATTGTTTTAACTTTTAACTTTAATTTTCTTTTTAGAATTTCACACAAGAGTAGTATATTTGCCTTATTTTCTTACATTATTCCCACCCCATATTCTCTGCCTTCCATCCTTCATATGCACTCCTACTCACTCTCAAATTTACAACTTCTTCATATATCTCACTCAGTCCATTTATTGTTGCTTGTGAGTGCATGTGCTTAGGGCTGAGCCCTCAGTTTTAGATAACCTATCAGGAAGCTCCTCCTGGGAGAAAACTGATGCTCCCTCTCTCAGAACCCCTGTAGTAGGTGTGAGACCTTATGAAATTTACCCTATTCATGTTGGCATGCCATCTGGTGTTATCATTACATAGGTCTTGTTTAGGCAACTTTATTGCTGAGATTTCACAGGCACAGCTTTCCTTTAATAAGTAGAAGATACTGTCTACCTTCAAGTATCCTAGTCCTTAAGCTATTATAATATTTCCATCTCGTGATTTTCTCTGAGTCCTAGATATAGGGGTTGTATTATAGAATTTTCAGTTGTGGTTGAGCACTCATTCTATGGTCACTTACTCTTTACAGTTTGACTAGGTGTGGATCACTATAGTAGCTGCACTCTGCTGCAATTCTTTAATGAGGGATAAGAGCTACAAATAATTAATTTTCAAAAAGGTTACATACGTAGAATAAAATCAGATACTCTTAGCCATTATGGAACTATAAATTAAAATAGACTTGAGACTTCATCTTACCCCAGTCATAGTGGTTAAAATCAATAAGACAACTGACAAGAAATATTAATGAGGAGGTGGGGAAAGGGGGACAGACTAGTAAAGCTATTATAGAAGCCAAGATGAGGAATTCTCCAAAATCCTAAAAGTAGATTTACCTTTATAACTCAGCTCCTTGTCATATGCTCAAAGGTCTTGACATCCTACTCCACATATACTTTCTTAGCTGTGTTCTGAGGGACCCTAAGGGCTTTTCCAGTCCCACATCCTCCTTACAGCTTCCCCTTCCCACCTGGGGCCAAGGCTATGCCAACTTCCATTCTCCACTTACAGGAACATTCTTGAGTAAAAAATTCTCAGAATGTACTGACTGATAGCAACCTGACCCTCTGGAAAGTCCCAGGTAGGGTTCAAATGCATGTCATGCTTGCTAGCCAATAGATTTAAAGGCCAATATGCCTAGCCAATAAGTTTGAACTGTAACCTTGCTGATATAACCTGTGTCCCTAAAAAGCATAAAAACTGCTTGTAATAGCCATTTGGGGACACCTTGAGGGACTAACTGAAGGTCAACCCCGACATGCTGGAAAATAACCTTTTGCCTTTGCACCTATCTGCATCTCAGTGTCTCACTCGGGGACATCTCGAAGTATCACTCACCAAGGGTTCAGTCCGGTGTCTTACAGTTCATTGCAGCTATAGTTATAATAGCTAGGAAATACAAACACCCTAAATGTTCTTCAAATGGCAAGTAGACAATGAAAATATATTACAACTGTCCTAGCCAGTGATCTATTGATGTAAAGAGACACCATAATCATGATAATTCTTTTCTTTTTAATTAATTGATTTATTCACTTTACATCTCAATATCAGCACACCCCTCCTCCCAGTCCCCCCTCACAGATCCTCCCTCCATTACCCCTTCTCCTTCTTCTCTGAAAAGGGGGAAACCCCTGTGTATCACACACACACACACACACACACACACACACACACAAAACTACACAACTGTAGCATATCACTTACTGCACTCAATGACTAGGCACATCATCTCTCCAAAAACCTAAAGGTAGACTAGACAAGGTAGCCCAGTTAGGGGAATGGGGTCCACAGGCAGGCAACAAATCCAGGGATATTCCCTGTTCAGTTGTTGGAGGACCTACATGAAGTCTAAGATGCACATCTGCTACATATATGCAGGGGACCTAGGTCTAGTCCATGCTTGGTTTTTGGTCGGTAGTTCAGTCTCTGGGTGGCACCAAGGGTCCAAGTTAGTTGACACTGTTGATATTCTGTGGAGTCCCTATCCTCTTCTGGTCCCTCAATACATTTCCTGATTCTTCCACAAGACTCCCCAAGCTCCATCTAATATTTGGCTGTGGGTCTCAGCATCTATTTGGATCAGCTGTTGGGTGGAGCTTCTTATAGGAAAGTTATACTAGGATCCTGTCTGTAAAGCATAACAGAGTATCATTAATAGTGTCAGGGATTGGTTCTTGCTCATGGGATGGGTCTCAATTTGGGTCAGTCATTAGTTTGCCATTCCCTCCATCTCTGCTCTGTTTTTGCCCTTGCACAACTTGTAGGCAGGATGCACTTTAGGTCGAGGGTTTTGCAGTTGGGTTGCTGTCCTTATCTCTCCACTAGGAGTCCTACCTGGCTACAGAAAGTGGCCATATCAGGATCCATATCTCCCACTGTTAAAAGTTCCAGCACAGGTGCAGTGAAGACACAGATGTCAGAGACTTACCAATTTACTCTTCCCTCCCACCCCCCGCCCCCGCCTCTCTTCTACCATCTCAACACCTGTAACCAGCTTGAAGAAGTTAATAAAGAGTCGGTGCCCCTATTCCCTGGGCTTGGGGACTGAGGTGGTTAATATTGGACTGTCTTTCTAGGGAAAAGTAGTGGTTTTGTTGGAACAGGGAGGAATAGCTAGGATTTATTGCATAGCCATAAAGTATTGATAGAAATCTGTATAATTGTTATTAAGCTGAAGTTATAATTTCTTAAATGGTACAAAATTTACTTTGATTTCAAGTTTAAAGTTTTCATTGGTACGAGTGTCTTATTGATATAAAAGTGACATTAATATTGTTACTCTCACAGTCATTGTGCCTATATAACACATTTAGGAATACAAGGCTTTAGATCCACTCCTTCTTTAACTCTTTTAACTGATTCAAGATGGTTAGCCTGTGAGTTAAGGGCCTATAGCAAATTCATGTCTCTGAGTTTATTGATGATAGAGTATTTTCTATGTCTTATTTAGAAATAGCTGAGCGGAGTTAACAGACAACAGTCCAGATTGCCTTACATGGATAGTTGGTTTTCAAAACGTCAGAAGTCCACAGAATTGACGTTACAAACATTTCTGTATTAATGTTCATTTTGATTAGAGACTTGTCTGCTCCTGACAGCTTCCTGTCTTGAATTCTAAGAAGAAATTGAGCATCTTTGGAGTTACTCCAGTTGTGGTGAGACAGCCACTAGGCAAGAATTGTCTCTTTTCTTTTTTTCTTTTGTTTTATTTCCATCTTTAATACTAGTCCAAAACAGACTGATACCCATCAGCATAGTTTAAATGTAACAAAGAAAAGAGTTAAACTATATACATTAAGGAAAAAGGAAAGAAAATCTTTTCTATACCAACCTTTTCCTATTAATACAGTTTCTGATTAGAAGAACTAAACACATCTTTTTCTCAATTTAATTTAGGATGAAGTAATAGAACTTTTATGATCAACTTCATAAACCATCTTTAAGGAGAAAACGAATTTTTTAGTTGGTGTCACCATATTTACCAATGAACTGGCTGCATGGTTGCCTTGTCTCCTTGAAGTCTGGCTATCATTAGAACTAACAAGACCAAGTCCGTGAGGCCCATGGGGAACTCAATGGCTGTGACATCCAGTGGGAGGGCACATACCACACATCACAATGATGAGAGTTAATGCTGTTACCCTCTGAGTCCATGTAAAAAAACTTATTACTCTCATTCAAACTAACTGAAGTCAAACAGTTAAAAAGTCAGAATGAAGAATAAAACTATTTTATTTTCACATAGAGGAGGGACACTCCTTCAGCTCCCTTTAAAGTGAATTCTGTGATGAGTCCCTGCTCCTTCAGAACAGTAAACTGAAAGTCAGTTATTGCTAGCAAAGCTCCAGTGGTCCCTTTCCCACCTCAAAGATGTTTCACACAAAAAGGCTATTGGTTTGGCTTGAAGCCCTCTGAGGAAGTCGTCTGGAGGTGGAGGCAGGCTGGTATTCAAGGCCTATCCTCTACAAGCCATCCTGTGCCTGGTGTCCCCAGGGGCAATTTACCACCTCACTGTCTCTGAGAGCACCAAAAGCTCTCACACATATAGAGTGGAGCAGAGATTGTTATGTGGTCCCACTGGGAGAAAGAGGCACCATGCTTTGCCGACCAAAACCTATTGAGCAGTCAAAAGCCCAGAGGATCAAAGCTCAACCGTCTAGAAGAGCAGCTTTGGAAATAACCATCTATTCAAGGGGTGTGGGAAAGCCAGGGCAGTAGTAGGTTGAGTAGGACAACAGCTCTGAAACATGGGCAACAGTGACTTGGAGAAGTGAACAGCTGATAAGGCCACTGTTACTGCTACCACCTCCTGATATCTATGCTTAGGCAGACATTAGGAATAGGGAACTGAAAAACTGAGGGTTTGGAGGGCATTTTAGACAACACAGGACACATCTTAGCAGAAAGGAGGGGACACCCAAACACTTGCTTGTCCTATTAGCCTTGAATGTTCTGTGTCAGGCAAAGAACTTTGGAGCATGGGTAGGGTTCCTAAGAACAGTTGGTGAACAGAGATGGGGTGGGATGGGCACTGCTCCCATAGGCAACACTGGACTGAGGATACTAGCAGTGCTACATATTCCAGATGCTGAAGAGCAGGTGAAGAACAGGCTTTATTGCACTTTCTCATTCTTAGGAAACAGGAATGCCCTGCAGAGTCTCTTGATTTGCAGAAAACACTGCACATCAATGATAAGTTTCAGGCAGAATCATATAGGTCACCTCTGCTCTCATGGGAAGGAAAACTAAAAGACCACATGCTAGGCTTTTCATGGGCAATTTATGTACTGGTATCCTTGGGCTATTTGGACTGTCTGGCCAGGTCACTGTTTGGCAGGTATAATAGCTAACTGCCAGGTGCCTTGGGAAGGTTCTGCACCCACAAGATCTGGGACAAACTTTCCCAAAAAGGAAACACTTCTTGGCCAGTGTAAGCTCCATAAAGGCTGGGGCCGTGGTACTTAACTCCAATATGCCGGACTCCTTTTTTCCTACCCTGGGCTTAGACCACCCAGAGGGGCAGAGATGCTGATCTTATCTGGGAGGATCCCTGGATCATTCTCCAAAGAATCACTCTGGAGATAACAAAAGTATCTAAGGGGTTGGAAAACAAAAGACCAGTTTTACATCAGACATTGATTTTTGAAAGTCTTTTTGAGCTCAGGAAACTGGAGACAGATACCATGCAGAAAAGCCAGCCCGGCTGTCTGTCCATTGGTCTATCCTGAGCAGTTGTGAACATTTCATATATAAATGGGGTGGTATCGTTTATGGTTGATCTTTTTCCTACAAGTTGGGCAAGTGTTAGCATTCTTAAGGGAATCACGGAGGCACTGGCTACAGAAGATGTGGCCACATTCTGTAGAAACAATGAGACGCCCATTCTGCACAATCTCAGAGTATCCATCCATGCAGATCGGACAGCTGACAGTACCCGAGGTCCTGAGTCCAGTAGCTCCATCATCCTTGGTGCTTCGAGGAGTATGGGTAGTCACGTACACATCTTTGTCCCTAGACAGTTCCTCAACATCACTGCTCACCACACAGCTGTCCACATGGTCTTGGCGCAACATCCTCCCATTTCTCCTTGGCCTTCTCCTTTCTTCAACAATCACAACAGAATCATTGTGAGTCAGGTCCACAACCACAGGCTCTAAAGATTCACAGGTGAGGTCCACAATTTCATCTCCAACAGTTTCCACAAGTTCTATGGGTTCTGCTTCCAAGGAAATCTCAGGGGTTGAAGTTGTTTCCCGAGTTCGCTTCTGGGTTTGTCTAGAATTTACGGTTCCACCACATCTCTTTCTTTCAGGATTTCTTGTACTCATTGTGCTCTCTGGCTTCAATCTACAGAAAAGGAGGTGATCTACACCAAGGTTTATTATAGTGTGGTAGAATGTTCTCAATGTCTCATGCCCACTGAATACTCATCCTGTGGTTTACAAATTGGAGCCAACTAGATGTCCAGTATTTCCAAATTCTACTCCAGCAGCCACCGAGGAGACCCCGAATTGCCTCTTTTCATCCACAGACAAATTACTGTCCAGAAAAGGACACACTTGCAGAGTAGTTGACTGATTATATCTGTGAAAACAGAATAATCCGCCCTTAATAATTCTGCATCACTAGGTCTGTCAGATGATCCTGAGCCAGAAGGCTGAAGATCAGATGCTCCAATGTTATGAAATATAGGGACTGTCCAGGTGTTCAGTGGTCTCTATAAACTAGCTAAGTTTTAGAAGCTATGCTTTGTGTGTCCCATAATTTCAGTTAACTCAGTCATTCTGGATTTCTGAAGGGGTTGAAGACTTATAGTCTCATAGCCAATCCCAGCTATTTACTTTGAGAGAAAAGATTTGAGGGGATGGTTTTCAGCTGATAATCATTCTAAAGCCAAGAAAAAAGCCATGTTCAGAACTAAGTCTGTTAGGGGAGACAACAGAGGTTCTGGTTAGTCAACAAAATGTTGGACTGGGTATTAGGTCTATCATGAACCTTACTGATACAAATTGGTATAATTATTCTCTAATTGTATTTTGAGAGAAAAGTTTTATTTTAATAGGAAGGGTGATATGTAGGAGACGCTAAGGTGGGAGTAGTAAGGAGAGGAAGAGGAGGAGTAAGAAGAGGAGGAGGAGAAGAAGAGAAGGAGGGGAAGGAGAGGAGGAAGGGGAGGAGGAGGAGGAGGAAGGGGAGGAGGAGGAAGAAAGAGAGAGAAAGAGAGAGAGAAGGAGGGAGGGAGGGAGGGAGGGAGGGAGGGAGGGAGGGAGGGAGAGAGAGAGAGAGAGAGAGAGAGAGAGAGAGAGAGAGAGAGAGAGAGAGAGAGAAGAACATGGAGGCAGATGTTCGCGTGTCTCCACCAGTCAAAGATAGTT
Organism: Grammomys surdaster; assembly: GCF_004785775.1. Taxonomy (NCBI): domain Eukaryota; kingdom Metazoa; phylum Chordata; class Mammalia; order Rodentia; family Muridae; genus Grammomys; species Grammomys surdaster. Next base: position 479,521 of record NW_021620966.1, read on the forward strand.
GGTGTATCTAGTTTGGGTATTAGGTTACACTTCTGATTGTATGGGCATCTTGTTATTGACCATTACCAAACTTATAAAGCCTTTGATTAACATTTTAAAAATAAGTTACTAATAAAAAAAAAGGATGAGGAGGAAGGGTGATAGAATACATGTGACAGGAAATCAGATGAGGAAACTAGCTGGAGGAAGAAAGGGAAGGGGCAGAGGGAAACAAATCAGAACTCTAATGACACATGTATGAGGATGCTGTAATAAAACCCAGTACTTTGTATGTCAACTTAAAATACTAATAAAGAAAAAAAGCAAGAAAAAAAAGTTCCAGCACCCTGACACCCTGAGACACACACCCCCTTTGTTCCTATGTCTCTGATATATCCTATGTATGCCCCACAATCACCACTGATTTCTCTTCTATCTCCCCTGCTTTCTCGACCCCTAATTCCCCCTTGTTCCTGTCCATTCTCCTCTCCCAATTTCCCTTGCCAAGTATCAGGCTCATCTTGGTTGGGGGTCCCAAGGAAAAGATGTTTGGGGGCAACAGAAGAAATGTGTTTTGCTTGAGATGTTTTTCCAAACACCTCTCTGCTCTAGACAGCCCTTTCTTCCCAGAGAAATACATTGTAAAAAGCTATCTAGATGGCTCATGGATTTTCTGACTAATGTCAGAAAAGCTGCTACAAAAACTTCTTCAATTTTCTGACCAAAGTCAGAAATTCTGCTACAAAAATTTTGGAAAAGATGTTTTCAGTCTCCAAGCAGTTCCCTCTGGTCCAGTCTTTTATTTACATATTAATTCTGTAATTTATTCTAAGTTCCCATTTGATTATCCTAAGAATGAACATTTTATGGCCTTAGTCCCTTGATTCTTAGGAAAAGACAGCAAGTACATTTTTTTTTTTAAGCATTGCAAATGAATTCAGAGATCTGTCTGCCTTTGTAAGCACAGACAATAAGTTTCCTAGGTAAGCTCTCACTCTGAGGTCATCATTTTGGCTGGGTAAAAATTCACTCTGTCCCAGGCTGCCCTGAACTCAGGAATCTACCTGCCTTTCTAAGCGTAAACAATAAAATCAGGTGGGTGGGCTCTTTCCCTGCAATCACCACTTTCCACACCTCTTTATGTCTCTTTATCTACTTTCTTAATATCTTTCTGACAAGCTGACTAATAGTACAGCTACTTCTGGGCTTTTAGGTTCCTCTCATATAATTCATATTGCATCCTTATATTTTAACTAGTTGAGAAATCTTGTTTATATATTTTTGAACTCATGCTTTTAGAGTTCTTTCCCACAGCATTAAGGGCTTTCATGAAGGTTACAGCATTTCACATTTTACTAAGGACATTACACACACCCTTGCTTCCCAGACTAGTTTTCTGGTTATCATAGAGTCATTAACCTTGGCAGGAAGAAATCTCCTGAGGGAGTAACAAAGGAAATTATGTACATTATTATACAAGCAAGTCTTGCACCTAGCAACTATCAACATACATTAAGGCCCACGCCCTTGTACCTTTTCTCCAGAGGCAGGAACTTTGTCACACTGTCCCATTCACATGGCCATGCAGGACGCAGCATTCCCTCCCTCCATCTACTTCTGATATCTCTTTTATGTCCCATTCTGAGAAAGATTCAATCATCCTCCCTTAAGACTCTCCTTGATATTGGGCTTCTTGTGTCTGTGGATTATTATCCTGTACTTTATGGCTGATATCCAATTATAGGTGAGTACATACAATATATGTCCTTTGGGGCCTGAGTTACCTCTCTCAGAATGAGATTTACTAGTTCCATCCATTTGCCTGCAAAATTCATGATGTCCTTGCTTTTAATAGCAGGATAGTATTCCATTGTGTGAATGAAGAACATTTTATTCGTTATTTAGCTGAGGGACATCTAGGTTGTTTCCAGTTTCTGGATTTTACTAATAAGGCTTTCATGAGCATAGTTGATTAAGTGTTCATGTGGTATGATGGAGCAGCTTTTGAGTATACGCCAAAAAAGTGGTATAGCTGGGTCTAGAGCTAGAGCTAGTCCCAATTTTCTGAGAAGCCATCAAATTGATTTCCAGAGTGGTTGTACAAGTTTACACTTACACCAGCAATGAAGGAATGTTGCCCTTGCTCCACAACCTTGCCAGCATGCATGGTCCCTTGCGATTTTGACCTTAGCAATTCTTATGGGTATGAGGTAGAATCTCAGAGTTGTTTTCATTTGCATTTCCCTGAAGACTAAGGACATTGAACATTTCTTTAAGTGTTTCTCAGCCATTAGAGATTCCTCTGTTGAGAATTATGCTTAACTCTGTACCCATTTTTAATTGGGTTATTTGGGTTGATGATGTCTAACATGGTGAGTTTTTTTTATATGTATTTTGGATATTAACCCTCTGTCAGATAAAGGGTTAGTGAAGCTCTTTTCCCAATCTGTAGGTTGTCATTTAGTCCTCTTGACAATGTCCTTTGACTGGCAAAAGTTTTTCAGTTTCATGAGATTCCATTTATTAATTGTTGATCTTAGTGCCTGAGCCATTTGTGTTCTGTTCAGGAAGTCACCTCCTGTATCAATGGGTTCAAGTCTATCCCACACTTTCTATTAGATTTAGTATTGAGGGACATCCAGGATATTTTTATTTTCTAGCTGTTACAAATAAAGCTGCTGTGGACACAATTTAGCAAGTGTCTTTGTGTGATGCTGGAACATCTTTTGGGTATATGCCCAGGAGTGGAATTCCTGGGTCTTGAAGTACAACTATTCTGTTTCCTGAGAAATTGCTAAATTGTTTTCCAAAGTGGCTATACAAGTTTGCATGCCCACCAGCAATTAAGAAGTGTTCCCCTTGATCCACAACCTGGCCAGCATGTGCTCTCTCTTGAGGGTCTGATCTGATGGGTATAAGATGGAACCTCACATTTGTCTTGATTGGCATTTTCCTGAACACTAAGGACTTTGATAACTTTGATCAGTTCTTTAAATGCTTCTCCAGCATTTGATATTCCTATGTTGAGAATTCTGTTTAGATGTGTGCCCCAATTTTCAGTTGGGTTATTTGGGTTGTTAAAACTTCTTGGGTTCCTTGTAAATTTTGGATACAAGCCCTCTATCAGATGTAGGGGTGTCAGAGACTCTTTCCCAATTTGAAGGCTTCTGGTTTATCTTATTAACAGTGTCTTTTGCCTTACATTGCACTTTCGATTTCCCATTTATCCATTTTTAGTCTTAGAGCCTGAGCCAATAGTGTTCTAGTGTTCTGTTCAGTATGTTGTCTCCTGTACCAATGCATTCAAGGGTATTTCCTATTTTCACTTCTATGAGATTTAGTATATCCAGTTTTATGTTGAGTTCCTTCATCTGTTTGGACTTGAGTTTTATGCAGAGTGGTAATTATGGATCTATTTTTCTTTTTTCTACATGTAGACATCCAGTTAGTCCAGCACCATAGGTTAAAGATGCTTTCATTTTTGCATTGTATGGTTTTGGAATCTTTATCAAAAGTCAAGTATTCACAGGTGTTGGGGTTTATTTTGTGTCTTTGATTCAATTCCATTGATCATTGTATCCATTTCTACACCAATACCACACAGCTTTTATCACTGTTGCTCTGTAACACAGCTTGAGGTCAGGGGTGGTAACTCCTCCCAAAGCTTTTTTATTGTTCAGGATCCTTTTGGCTATCCTGGGTTTTTTATTTTTCCATATAAAGTTGAAAAGTGCTCTTTGAAGTTTTATTAAAAAATAGTGTTGGAACTTTGATGGGGATATCATTGAATTTGTAGATTGCTTTTGATAAGATAACCATTATTACTATGTTAATCTAACCCATCAATGAGCATGGGAGAGCTTTCCATCTTCTGAGGTCTTCTTCAATTTCTTTCTTTGAGGACTTGAAGTTCTTGTCATATAGGTCTTTCACTTGGTTGGTTAGCATTACACCCAGATATTTTATATTATTCATGGCTATTGAAAAGGATGCTGGTTCCCTTATTCCTTTCTTGGCACATTTATTATTTGAATAAAATGTTGCAGCCTCAACAGCAATGGATGAGTGTTCTCTTTACTCCACAGCCTTGCCAACAGGAGTTGTCCTTTACTATTCTTAACCTTTCTGGCTGGTATAAGATGAAATCCCAATGTAATTTTGATTTACATTCCACTGTTAGGTAAGGATATTCAGCATTTCTTTAAATATTGCTTAGCCATTCGTGATTCACATTTTGAAAACTATATCTATATCCCTTTATAATGTGGGTTATTTGTTTCCTTGATTCTAATTTTCTTTATTTTTATTTAATTTAGATGTTAATCTTCTATTAGATATGAAGTTATTAAAAATCTTTTCTCATTCTTAAGCCTGGTCCCAAAGCCATTTTATGTGGAATAAGAAAACCAATCCTTAAATTCACAAGGAAATACAAAAGCCACAAATAGCTAAAGCAATCTTAAACATAAAATAAAACAGCTAGAAATAACACTTTATGCAACCTCAAACAATACTATATCACCATAGTAACAAAGATAGCATGGTACAAAAACAGACAGAGATCACTGAAATATAATGGGGGACCTAGAGGTTAGCAATTATATCTATGAACACCAAATTTCTGTTTGGTGCAATATGCATACACTAATAATAAATAAATGATGCTGGCAAAACTCAGTACTCATCTGCTAAAATATGAAATTAGATCTATATCTATTTTTCTATACAAAAAGAAAATCTATACAAAGTATATCAAAGACCTTAGTTTATAACAAGAAACTTTGAAACTGATAAAATAAAAGAAAGGTAATGAATTATGGAATATAAATACAAACAAAATAGATCTAAGTAGGAATCTAATAACACATAAAATAGTTCCATATTTAAGAAATAGGATGAGATGAAATTAAAAAGAAAGCAGACCATCAGAGAATGAACAGTGAGTCCATAGAATGATAGAAAATGCTTATCAGCTTGACTTCACACAGGGGCTACTATCTCGATTATATAAATAAATACAAACATTAAACATCAAATGCCTGTCTTTCAAAAATGGACTAACGAATTGAATATATAGGTGTCAAAAGAAAAACAAAAATATGAATAAGTATTCTGAAAAAATTAACATTCACATTCACCAGGGAAATGGAAATTTAAATCACTTTGAAATTTCATCTTACCCCAACCAGAAAGGCTAACCTCAAGAAAACAAATGCAACAAATACTGAAGATGATATGGCAAAAATAAGATCTATTACATACTCAGGTAGGAGCACAAATGATGATCAAAAGTGGTCTGGGGATTTATCAAAAGATTTAAAATGGAACTACTAAATGACCTAACTAGATTGCTCCTAGCCATATATTTAAATTGTCTTAGTCAGTGTCCTATTGCTGTAAAAAGATACCATGACTATAGTAACTCTACAAAATAAATAATTTAATTGTGGCTTGTTTACAGTTTCAGTGGTTTAGTGCATTATAGTCATGGTGGGGAGCATGGTAGCACTCAGGCAGACTCCTCCAACAAGGCCACATCCACTCCAACAAATCCACACTACCTGTTCCTTCTCAAACAGTGCCACTCCTTGATGATGAGGCATTAAAATATACGCGCCAATGAGAGCCATTCTTGTAGAAGCTACCACTTCCATTTACAGAGAAACTTGTACATTCATGATAAAGGCTGCTGTATTCACAACAGCTAGGGATTGTAATGATTTTCCATTTCCATCAGCTAATAAGTGGATGATGAACGTGTGATACATATATGTATGTCTTCAAATTTTCTTCAGTTCTAAAGAAAAGGGATATCATGAAATGTACAAGTAAAAAGATGTAACTTACAATTGGAAGCTGTTTTGGTCACTGTTCTATTCTGTGAAGAGACACCGTGGTTAAAGAGAAAACAATTAATTGGGGTCTTGCTTACAATTTCAAAGGATTGTCATAATGGTGAGAAGCATTACAGCATGCGAATAGGTGAGCCGTAGCTGAGAGATGCACCCTGATCCAAATACAGAGAGAAGAAATGGGGCTGCTCTGAGCATGGGCTTTTGAAACCTAAAAGCCCGCCACCAGTGAGATAGTTTCTCCAAAAACCTCACACCTCCAAGATCCTTTCACTCCTTGGCGACTAAGCGCTCAAATATATAATATTCTAGAGGCCAATCTTACTCAAACTAAACATTCCACTCCCTGGTCCCCATATGCTCATAACTACAGTATAATTCAAGAATACATTCAGTCCAACTTCAAAAGTCTTCATGATCTATGATAGTCTCAACACTTTTTAAAAAGTCCAAAGCTCAAAGTCTCTGAGACTCGTGGCAATCTCTCAACTGTAACCTCCTGTAAAATCAAAATGAAAAAAAAGCAGATCACATACTTCCAATATACAATAACACAGAATATACATCACCAATCAAAAAGGTTGGAAAGGGAACATAGTGAGGAAATACTGGACCAATGAACAAAAATTAACAGGAAATACTCCAAATTCTATATCTCCATACCAAAGCACTCTTCAAATCCTCTTTTCAGCTTGTTCACTGCAAAGTATTTCTTTCTCTAATTGGTTGCACAATTCTGCAGCTTTTCTCAGCAGGTAATGACTCTTGACTCTTGCATCTCTAACATTTTGAGGTTTCCAAAACAATCTAGGCTTCACCTTCACAGCTTCACAAAGTACCCTCTCTGGGGCTACATGCAGGCACAGCCTTGACACAACCCTGGCCTCAGTGACTTTCCTTAGCTGCAAAAGGAAATAGGAGATTCAATAACCGTTTGCTTGCTTCTTTGGCTTTAAAGCCAGAACTAGGTGGCCAAAGTTTCCAAGTTCTTCTGCTTGATAGGGCATTGAATTTGACCCTCCTGTTGAATTACATTTGCATCAGCTTTCTATTGATGAACGTTTCTCCATCAAACCTTCTTTTAAAAAAAAATAACTTTTCACCTCCTTGAGAGCTACACTTAGCTCTGTTATACTTCCTGGTGCTCCTTTTTTTCTTCCAAAGTTTTCATTTTCTATTTTTTTTTTGTCGAGTGTTTACCCTGATCTGATAATATACACAGCATATATGTGTTGAATTAGTATAATACGACTTATGAAGATATATTTACATACATGAATAATAAATAGAATTTATAAGAAAGTAAAACTGTACTTTAAAGAGAAAAAAACACTATTTGGTAACAAGGAAAGCAAAAGAATGAATTTATGCCATTCAACCTTAACTTACATGAAAAGCTTTAAGAGAAGGTATAGGAAAATGGACAAAAGTAAAAGTCTCTCATAATATATCCCAAATTTATAAGTTCACAAGGAGCTTGTGATATGTATTCTTGGTTGTTGACTTAACTACATCTGAAATCAACTAAAACCCATGCCACTGTGATGGATTTTCTTAACTGGGTTATTTGAAACAGGAAGACCTATTCTAAATCTGGTCCATACCTAAATCTGGGTGGTAATCCAAATAAAATGACATGATGAAAACCTTGCCTTTTGCCTACTTGTCATCATTCTTGCTGTCAAGTTCATCTATCCTGTTGCTGGATCATTATTTCATTGACATTAGGACCAAGTTCTTTGGGAAAATGAAGTAGGCTAAAGCTCACCAGGTTTCTTGGACTTTTGCAGGATTCCAGTGCCACACTGGGACTGTTGTTATTTTAATATTGGTGGTGGTGGTGGTGGTGAGTATAAGTGTATTTTTGTGTGTATTTATGTGTGCTTCCATTTTTTTGCTGGTATATTTATTTTCTGTGTTTCCTTCTGTGTAGTTAACCTCCTGGAACTGGAGGTTTTTTCAAGTATTTTAAGTAGGGCTGTATTTGTGGTTAGATAGTATTTAAATTTGGCTTTGTCTTGGAATGTCTTGTTTTTCTCCATCTATTGTGATTGAGTGTTCTGGTGGTTCAGTAGTCTAAGCTGGCATCTGTGGTTTCTAGAGGCTGGAAAACATCTGTTCAGTCCATTCTAGCTTTTAGAGTCTCTGTTAAAGAGTCAGGTGTAATTCTGATAGATCTACCTTTATGTGTTACTTGGTCTATTCCCTTGAAGCTTTTAATATTTTCTTTGTTCTTTGATTTGGTGCTTTATTATGTGGCAGGAAGATTTTCTTTTGTGCTCCAATCTAATTGGTGTTATGTAAGCTTCTTGTATGTTTATAGGCTTCTCTTCCTTTAGGATGAGAAAATTTTCTTCTGTGATTTTGATGAAAATACTTTTAGTCCTTGGAGCTGGGAATCCTTACCTTCCTCCACTCATACTATTAAGTTAGATTTTTTTCATATTATCCCAGATTTCCTGGATGTTTTGTTTCAGGAAGTACTTAGATTTAACATTCTCTTTGACCAATGAATCAGTTTCTTTTATTGTATCTTCTACTCTTGAGATTCTCTCTTCCATCTCTTGTATTGTTGGTGATGCTTGATTTGTTGTTCCTGTTCTCTTTCCTAGGTTTTCCATCTCCAAGGTTGCTGTCATTTGTGTTTTCTTCATTGCTTCAGTTTTCATTTTCAGGTCTTTAACAGTTTTATTCACTTTTTTCACTTGTTTAATAATACTTTCCTGTCTGTTTTTAAGGGATTTATTCATCTCCTATTAAAGGCATCAAACATCTTTATAAGATTGGGTTTAAATTCATGCTCTTGTGCTTCTGTTCTTTTAGAATATCCCAGGGCTGGCTGTAGTGGGATGACTTTGCTCTGAAGGTGCCATGTTGCCCTAACTCTTGTTGTTAGTATTCTTATGGTGGCCTTTAGTCATCTGCTTGTCCTTGGGTATTCCTGGTGTAGCAGGTATTGAGGAGGCAGACATAATCTGGATATTCCCCATGGAGCTAGCCTCTAGTGGGCAGCCTTGAACTGGATGTTCTTGCTGTAACAGGTGTGGGTATTCCTTGTGCAGTGGGACTGAATGTGCCTTGTTTGGTGGGGCTGATGGAGGCCAGCAGAGTGGTGGCCAGACAATGGAACTCAGGAGGTGGAAATCCTGAAGTTACCAAGAGCAGCTGGGTGTGCTCCATGAAGAGGATTTTTTTTAATTATCTTTAATCTATTTTTACAGTCAAGTTATTATCCGCCTCCTGATCCAGACTCTGACAGTTCCTCAGCACATTCCTCCTCCACCATCTCAAAGGAGGATATCTCCACCACCTCCCCCAAGGCCTTCCCACTCCCTGGAGACTCAAGTCCCTAGAGGGTTAGGTGTATCTTGTCTCACTGTTCTCTGCTGTATCTGTGCTGGGGGCCACAGAGAATTTTTTTAAAGTGAAAGCTAATTAAAGAATATTGAGGCTCTGTACCTCATTTTAATAGAGATATTTTGTTCTCTGGAGTCTAACTTCTTGAGTTCTTTGTATATATTGGATATTAGCCCTCTATTGGATGTAGGATTGGTAAAGATCTTTTCTCAATCTGTTGGATACTGTGTTTGTCCTTTGCCTTACAGAAGCTTTGTAATTTTATCAGGTCCCATTTGTCAATTGTTGATTTTAGAGCATAAACCATTGGTATTCTGTTCAGGAAACTTTCCCCTGTGCCCATGTGTTTGAAGCCCCTCCACACTTTCTCTTCTATTAGTTTCAGTATATCTGGTTTTATGTGGAGGTCCTTGATCCACTTAGACTTGAGCTTTGTACAGGCAGATAAGAATGACTCAATAAGAATGCATTCTTTTATATATTGGCCTCCACTTGAACCAGAACCATTTGTTGAAAATCCTGTCTTTTTTTCCACTATATGGTTTTAGCTCTTTTGTCAAAAATAAGTGAACATAAGTGTGTGGGTTCATTTGCGGGTCTTCAATTCTATTCCATTGATCTACCTGCCTATATATGTACCAATACCATACAGTTTTTATCACTATTGCTCTGTAATACACCTTGAGGTCCGGGATGGTGAATCCCCCAGATGTTCTTTTATTGTTGAGAATACTTTTTGCTGCTCTGGGTTTTTGGTTGTCCCAAATGAATTTGAGAATTCAATTATCAATTTCCAACAATACCAACCAACCAGAGTTCCCAGGGTCTAAACCACCAGGCTGGGAGCACTTAGGGAGGTATCCATGGCTCCAGCTGTATGTGTAAGGGAGGATGGCCCTGTTGGGTATAGGTGGGAGAGGAGATCCATGGTCTCAGGAAGGCTGGACACCGTGTGTGGGGGAATTTGAGGGTGGGGAGGTGGGAGCAGGGAGGGGGTAGGTAGGGGCACATCTGCAGAGAAGCAGGAGGAGGGGTGATGGGATAGGGGGTTCCTGGGTGTGTAGGGGGGAATGGGGTAAGGGTATAACATCTGAAATGTAAATAAAATATCCAATAAAAATACAATAACAAAAAAAGAGAGAATTGCTCTTTCTAATTTATGAAAAATTGGGTTGGAATTTTGATGTCAGAATTATATTGAATCTATAGATTGCTTTGGCAAGATGGCCATTTTTATTATATTAATCCTGCCAATCCATGAGCATGGGAGATCTCTCCATTATCTGAGATATTTTTCAAATTCTTTCTTCAGAGACTTGAAGTTCTTGTCATACAGATCCTTCACTTGCTTGGTTAGATTCACACCAATATATTTTATATTATTTGAAACTATTGTGAAGGGTGTCAATTCCCTAATTTCTTTCTCAGCCCATATATCCTTTGAGTAGAGGAAAGCTACTGATTTGTTTGAGGTAATGTTATACCCAGCCACTTTGCTAAAGTTGTTTATAAGCTATAGGAGTTCTTTGGTGGAATTTTTGTGGGTCACTTAAGTATTCTATCATATCTTCTGCAAATTGTAATATTTTGACTTCTTCCTTTCCAATATGTATCCTTTTGACCTCCTTTGGTTGCCTAATTTCTCTGGCTAAGACTTTGAGTACTATAGGGAGAGAGGGAGTGGGAAGCCTTGTCTAGTCCCTAATTTTAGTGGGATTCCTACAAGTTTTCCTCCATTTATTTTGATGTTGGTTATTGGTTTGCTGTATATTGCTTTTACTATGTTTAACGCCTAGGATTCCTGATCTTCCCAAGACTTTTATCATGAAGGGATGTTAAATTTTGTCAAATGCTTTCTTAGCATCTAATGAGATGATCACTTGGTTTTGTTGTTTGAGTATGTTTATATAGTGGATTACGTTGATGGATTTCTGTATATTGAACCATCCCTGCATCCTTGGGATGAAGCCTACTTGACCATGTTGGATGTTCATTTTTATGTGTTCTTGGATTCAGTTTGTGAGAATTTTATTGAGTATTTTTGCATTGATATTCATAAGGGAAATTGGTCTTAAGTTCTCTTTCTTTGTTGGATCTTTGTGTGGTTTTGATATCAGTGTAACTGTGGCTTCATAGAACAAATTGAGTAGTATTCCTTCTGTTTCTATTTTGTAGAATAGTTTGAAGAGTATTGGTATCAGGTCTTCTTTGAAGGTCTGATAGAATTCTGCACTAAACCCATCTGGCCCTGGGCTTTTTTTTGGTTGGGAGACATTTAATGATTGCTTCTATTTCTTTAGGGGTTATGGGACTGTTTATATGGTTTATCTGATCCTAGTTTAACTTTGGTACTTGGTATCTGTCTATAAAATTGTCCATTTCATCCAGATTTTTCCAGTAGTTTTGAGTATAGGCTCTGAAAGTAGGATCTGATGATTTTTTTTATTTCCTCATTTTCTGTTGTTATGTCTCCCTTTTCATTTCTGATTTTGTGTGCCCTCTTGTTAGTCTGCCTAAGGGTTTATCTTTTTGATTTTCTTAAAGAACCAGCTCCTGGTTTTGTTGATTCTTTGTAAAGAATTCTCAACTAAAGAATCTCAAATGCCCAAGAAGCTCCTACAGATGTTCAACATCCTTATTCATCAGGGAAATGCAAATCAAAATGACCCTGAGATTCCACCTCATACCAGTCAGAATGGCTGAGATCAAAAATTCAGGTGACAAAACATGCTGCCAAGGATGTGGAGAAAGAGGAACACTCCTCCATTATTGGTAGGATTGCAAGGTTTTACAACCACTCTGTAAATTTTTCTGATGTCTCCTCAAAAAATTGGAAATAGTTCGACCTGAGGAACTAGCTTTACCACTTATTGGCATATACCCAAAAGATGCTTCAATGTATGACAAGGTTACATGGTCCACTATGTTCACAGCAGCCTTATTTATAATAGCCAGAGCTGGGAACAACCCAGACATCCTTCAACAAAGGATGGTACATTTACACAATGGATTCCTACTCAGCTGTTAAAAAACAATGACTTCCTGAAATTCACAGGCAAATGGAGCTAGAAAATATCATACTGAGTAAGGTCACAAAGTAACATACATAGTACACACTCACTGATTAGTGGTTATTAGGCAAAAAAGCTTGGAATATCCACAGTACAACTCACAGACCATATGAAGCTCAAGAAGAAGGAAAACCAGTGTGGATACTTCAGGATTCCCAGTATAAAGGGGAATGGAACAAAATATCATGAAAGATAGAGGGAGGGAGGCCTGGGAGGGGAAGAGGAGGGGAGTGAAAAGGGGGCAGGATCAGGTGTGGGAGGAGACCAGGAGAAATACAGAGGGTCAGGAGAAAGGAGGTATGTAGAAGTTAGGGATGAAGAACTGAAGGTAGCCACTAGAAAGTCCCAGATGCCAGTGAAGCAAGAGGCTCCCAGAACCCAAAGAGGATGACATCAGCTAAAATACCCAATAAAAGGGAGATAGAACCTATATAGACCATATCCAGTGATTAGACATGGCCCCCAGTTGAGGAATGTGGCCACCCACTGATCTCAAAAATATTATCCCAGAACTGCCCCTGTCTAAAGGAAATGCAGGGACAAAGAATGGAGCAGAGACTGAAGGAAAGGCCAACCAGAGACTGCCTTACCTGGGGATCCATCCCATACACAGTCACCAAAGCCAGATACGATTGGTGATGTCAAGAAGCACTTGCTCACAGCAAGGAGCCTGATATAGCTGTCTCCTGAGAGGCTCTGCCAGAGCCTGACCAATAAAGATGCAGATGCTAGCAGCCATCCATTGGACTGAGCATGGGGACCCCAATGGAGGAGTTAGGGGAAGGAATGAAGGACCTGAAGGGGTTTGCAACTTCATAGAAAGAACAACAACCACCAACCAACCAGACCCCACGGAGCTCCCACGGGCTAAACTACCAACCAAAGAGTGAGTACACATGAACGGACCCATGACTCCAGCTGCATAAGTAGCAGAGGATTGCCTTATCTGGCATCACTGGGAAGGGAAGCCCTTGTTCCTGTGGAGGCATGATGCCCTAGTATAGGGGAATACTAGGGTGGTGAGGCAGAAGTGGGTCGGTGGTTAGGGGAGCACCCTCAAAGAAGCAGGAGGAAGGGGGAAGGGATCACGTGTTTATGGAGGGGAAATGGGAAGGGGGACAACATGTGAAATGGAAATAAATTAAATAACCAACAAAAAAGTGTAAATTCAAAAGTGTCGATATAATTTTAAATAATACCCGTGGTTAAATATATTGTTCCCGATCCACCACATTACAAGAAGCCTCTTCACATTTCATGAAATTGGACAGGTTATAAAAGTTAAGAGTATTATTCTTCAGTTGGTATTATGCTGACTGCTGGCCTAACCAAAAGAAGCCATGGACTCTCCAAATTGACTAAACCAGAATAGTGGCACACAAGATGTCTGAAAGAAAAAGCTACTTTGTATTTGCTTACCTTTTCCAACTTAAGTTGAAAAAAACTATATTACTATGTTTTACAAAGTCAAATGTTTGTTCTGTGATCACATCTCAAAATTGCCCCACCTGGTTGACTTAAACAGTCTGCAGCCACAGCTTAGGTCCTGCTCCAGCTCTGGGGCTGAAAGGTTTGACAGCAGCAGAGACCTCAAGGATGTCTCCGCCTACAACCCTAACCGGTCGTCTACTATGCATGTTTCCCCGGCAACCGACTTCAGCTGCTATCTCTCGCGGGAACCGCAGTTTCCGGGCGTGACGTCACAACCGAAGCTACAGTAGCTTGCGCAGGTACTAGCTTAAGGACTTCCACTTGGGAACTCCGTACAGCGGAATTCCTAGGTCGTTAGATCCGGAGCTCACTCCCCAGAGCCCTTTGTATCACTTGGCTGTCATGGCTGGCGGGACCCGCGCAAGGAGCAGGGCAAACAAGGCGAGGCCGGTGAGTACCGCTGGCGCTGAAGGACCAGCTGACTGTGCAGCTTGAGTGAGCAGCAGAGGCTCTCGGGTCTTCATTGGTCAAGAGAACCTCCTGTGGAAAAGCGTGTACTCTAATCTATGGCCAAGGCAAAAAGAATAAACCTATTGTTTTTTACTATAAAGAAACGAAGAATGGCAGAAGTGAAGATAAGCCTTTACTCTGATCAGTGCATATTGCATAATGTATTGAAATGCCACACTGCCCCCAGAAACATACATTTACTGTGACAGATGAAATGTATTTACAATACAATAGGACATGAATAACTACATAAAATTTAAATGCTAATTCACAAGTTGACAAAGGATATTAGTGGACATTTCTCCTCAGAAATTACATAAATAGTAAAAGATGAAAACAAATCCTTAGTCATAGGAAAATGCAAATCAGTACCACACATGGAGACCAGCTTATTCACTAGGATGGCTGTGATTTTAAAATATTGCATAACAGCCAGTATAGGGAAGAATTTGAACAGTTACATATTTTGCCTGAGATCGTAAATGATATATCTACTATTGGAAACAGGTTAGCAGTTTTGCAAAACCTAAATGAAAAATTTGCCATTTGACCCAGCAGTTCCAGAGCTGTGAAAACAAGTTTTTTTTTTTTTTTTTTTGCTTGTTTTTCTTTCCATTTATTTTTATTTTTGAGACTATAATATAATTACAACATTTCTCCCTTCACTTTCTTCTCCAAGCCCTCCCATAAACCCCTCCCTATTCTTCTTCCAATTCATGGACCGCTTTTCAACGAAGTGTCTTTGCATTCACACACACACATACACACACATATATATTCAGTCCATAAAATGTTATTTCTTTGTATGTTTTTGAGACAAGGTTTTATGTAGTTCAGGCTTGTCTTGAACTTTCTGTGCACTTAAAGCTGACTTTAAACTGTTGATCCTCCCCCATGTCCCTGTGCTGTGATTCCAAGCATATACCACCATATCTAGCTGCTTCACAAACAAAACTTTCACAAGTCTGTTTGTACCAGCATCATTTCCAGCGGCCCAAAGTGAAACAATCCAAATGTCCATCAACAGGTGAAATGCATTAAGAAACTGTACTATACATGAAGAAATGATGTATTGGCACATGCTACAACTGGACCTGAATTCAGAAGCGTAATGATAAAAGGATTAGACAAACACAAAACATGACACCAGTTTAAGTGTATATGCGTTGTCAGGTATAGCTTTTTCCATTGAAGTAGAACAGAGAATTATTACTAAGAGCTTAGAAGAGGGATAAAAGGTAAATTGCCCATTGGTGAATGTTGTGGATAAATAAAAATGTATAGTCAATAAAAATCATGTGTTGGTCGTTTGCTCTGAGAACTCTGATAAATGGAAAGCAAGCCAATATGATTGATTGAAACCATAGTTTTCAGTGTAGATATTAACTCCCTGGGAGGTATTCTCTGACATTTAAAAATGATTTGTTTTTGCCGGGCGGTGGTAGCGCACGCCTTTAATCCCAGCACTTGGGAGGCAGAGGCAGGCGGATTTCTGAGTTCGAGGCTAGCCTGGTATACAGAGTGAGTTCCAGGACAGCCAGGACTACACAGAGAAACCCTGTCTCGAAAAACCAAAAAAAAAAAAAAAGTTTGTTTTTAAATAGTTTTAAAGAGCCAGGAAAAACTAAGCAGAAACTGGAAACTTTACATCTACCCCTCATCTCCAGCCCTTTCCCCCCCTTATTGTTAGCATCATATATTCTTGTGGCTTATTTGTCAAAATTGATAAGCCAATAATGATACATTATTATTTAAAATGTTTACTCTTGGTGTTATATATGCTGGTGTTTTTGACCAATCTATGAATATATTTACATGTATAAACATAAATAATATATATATTTACCATTACAAAATTATTGTTTCATTGCTGTAAAAATTTTCTATGCCTTACTTACTCATTCATCCCTTTCCCTTGAGCATGGCAACCACAGTTCTTTGAATGCCTCCATAATTTTGCCTTTTTCACCATGCCATGTAATTGGAATTATGCAACACACAGGCTTTCAGATAGCCTCTAGCTAACAATATCTACTTGATTCTGCCATGGCTTTTTATAATTGGATGTGTCATTTAAAAAATTCCATCATATGGCTATGTCATATTTCTTTAGTCATTTGCCTGTTGGAAAATATCCTGGTTGCTTCTGAGTGTTTACAATTACAAGTAAAATTGTCATGAAAGTGTGTATTCAGTTTTTGTGTGGTACTGTGTGACATTATTCTTGGGAAGGCATGAATAACTTGCCTCAGATAGGGAACTGGTAGCAGAACAAAGAACAGCTATCACAGAACTCCAAGTTAGAGTTTCATTGGGGAAACATAGAGGAGCTTACAAGAGGAAAATGATTTGAAGACAGAAGCATCAATAAAAGCCCACCCCAACATAGGTGGCAGGTTATGAAAGCAGGAAAGCTGGAGTACACTGCATATCCTGCAGGCTGCTTAACAGGTTCCAGGTAGTTCCTTTTATTTGAACCTCTTTCAGGTAGTTGGGATGCTGTCTGCTACTTCCAGGAAGGTTTAGTGGTATGTCTTTCTTTTCTAGACAGCTCCATTTGCCTGAGACTGATTTGTACCCTTAGGGAAGGAGGCATCTAGTGAATCTAGTCAGCTTCAGATAATCTAGTCAGCTTTGGGGACTTCCTTAACTCTTTGAGTTTACTTTCTGAGCTTAAGACCATTCCTGAAGGATAAAACATTTCACCTCTCCTTAGAACACCCTGTTGTTTAACCTTCTTGTAAATATTGTATCTTAAAATATACTCTTTAAACTTCCTTTCCACCTCCTATGTCTTAAGGAATTTCCCTCCAAGATTGAGTCTTTTAATCTCAGAAGAAACTGCTACACAGCATATGGAAACAAGTTTTTAATTTATGTAAATACCCAGAAGAATTATTTCTGAGTAGTATGTTTAAGTTGGCAAAACAAACAAACACCAAAGAAAAAATCATTTCAAACTTTTATTTCAGAGTAATTGTAAATTTTCTATGCTGACTATGTCTAGCATTTTTCCATATTTTCACTATCATTTGTGTTAGCATTTTATTTTGGCCATTATAATAGGTAGGAGGTGGTAGATAATTTTTCTTTTAATTTATTATCCAGATGCAATGGTATGAATGTTTTTGTTCCTTGACAATTCACATTTGGAAAACTAAGACCCAATATGATGCTATTAAGAAATAGAGACTGTAGGACACGATTAGAGTGTGAGCTCTCTGCCCTCATGAAAGACTTGTTCTTCCACTCACCTCCATCTGAGAGCAGAACAACCAAAAGCCATGTTAGAGTTAGATAGCAGCCCTCTTCAGATTTTAGCTTTTCCACATTGAACTTCTTCGTTTCTGGAATACAGGGGATTTGTCTTTGTAAATTACATAGTCTAAATTGTAGCTGATTCAGAAATAGACTAAAGCATGATCAATATATTTTCTTTAATGCGAGTTCTACTCAGATCTTTGCAATGTTTACATTAAATATATATTTATAATAATTCCGGTAGCCCTATCCATATACCTCTTCCTTTGATGTTTTGTCATAAATTTCACAATTCCTTTTCTTCCAAGTACCTGACAGCGAAAGCAATTGGGTATATTCCATGGAACCTTATATAGTTATATGTCTGTCCATTTCTATAGCTAAGCAAAGTGCACAGCCAGATTGATTTGTTCCATTCACTTCTGTCTTTCATAACTATCCTATAAAAGGATGATAAAGCTGTAGCTCTTGTATCGTAAGTGGTGCCCATAGGCATGCAGATTCATTCTCTCTTACTTGCTCCCTGTGGTTTCAGGCAGCAGTTTTGTTTGTCACTGAAACTTCGAGCACTATTGGGTTTTTTTTATTATTATTTTGTTGTTTGTTTGTTTGTTTGTTTGTTTTTCATACTGTAGCTCCACCAGGAGAGAGAAATTTGCACAGCAACTTGCATCTGCTGCAGATTGCTGTGGTGCAGATATTTGTGACCCATCCCTCAAATTTATGTGTTTATTTCCATTGTTATAGTGGAAGTTGGTGAAGATGAGGAGGTAATTAGTGTAGAATCTTCATAATTGGGATTTGTGATCTTTATAAAAGAGATTTTAGAGACACAGCCAGTCCTCTTTTTCTGATTGAGGTTAAAATGGAAAAAAAAAAACAGTAACAACAACAAAAACCCGAATTCTATTTACTAGGGAGTGGCCTAACTAGACATCAAGTTAGGCTTGTTTTTAGAATTCCAAGTTTCTAGCCCTGTAAGAAATTAATTTCTGCAATTAATTTTATCAATCTGTATGTACTAAATCAAAGACCAGTCATAGGCACTATTCTAAGCTAGCAGCTATTTTACTCCTCATTAAATGACAGGACAGAATAATGTACCAAATGAGAAATTTGTTGCCCTCAAAATCTAAATAGGTATACTATGAATTGTAATAGCTCTTGGTTCTATGGAGGAATCTATTAAATGATTTATTCACCAGAATCCCAGAAGTCTAGAAATTTAATGGTGTCAGAAGGCTTCAATTTTACTTGCATATTCTTCCCATTATATGACATTAAAATGTCTCACCAATATATCTAGATTGGTCACTACTTCTAGCCCACTAGGTCCAGTCAGGATAATGTCATCAATGTAATGGACCATTATGATATCTTTTTTATCATCTCTACAGTTTTGCTTGGTGAGTTGGTTCACATAGCTCATCAGGTAAACATAGCTGTTTCCAAGCCTTAGAACCCTAGTTCAGCCTCTAGAACTCACATAGTAGAAGGAGAGAACTGGCTCTCACAAGTTGCCTGCTGACCTCCGCAAATGCACTGCTGAGGCATGGACATATCTCCGCCTCCCACACAGATAGAAAGATGGATGGATGGATGTATAGATGTATGGATGGACAGATGGAGAGACAGACAGACAGATGTAATTTTTTAAAATTTAAATAAATCTCACCAAACTACATTGTAACACAGCACTGAAAAACAGCAAAAATATATTGCTGCTGTTATCTGAAAGAAAATTTCTTCTGGTGAGCATTATAAACAGGAATGAGGAAAATGGCAGTTTTCAGAAATGTCTTTCCATTTACTAAAAAATGCTTCTGTAAATGCTTTGAGGTTCAAGATGTGTTAAATCTGGAAAAAACAAAGTTTATTTAGCCCTAGAGTTTTGGAGACTCAAGGATAATGTGCCAGGATTGCCTGCTGTATACTTTGTGGTAGACAGCAATATAGTAGTAGAAGCATGTTTAGGGGGAATAGATAGCTTCATTCCCCCTAGTGAGCAAATGAGTAGTTGTATCATTTCTTACATCTATAAAACTATCTCTAAGATGGAAATAAGAAGTTGTGGGTATTTAAGAATTCCTGCTATATGGTGTTTACCAGAAAAGTCAGTAGTATGATTCACTGAGTCCAAAAGACTGAAACCAGAACATCCTTGCTGAAAAACAAGAGAATTACAGCTGAACTTGGAAAGATAAATTGTCTCTCTTGTATCGTTTTCCAATTTGGACCCTAAATGAATTGGGTGGTGCTATTTCCCCTAAGTTAGAATGGTATTATTTAGTCAATATTCAAATTTAAATGTTCATTTTTCGCTGAAATAACCTTACAGACAATCCCAGAAATGTTCTGCCATCTTTCTGGAAATCCCTTTACCCAATCAAGCTGGCAGCTAAAGGTTACCAAAAGGATTATACCAGTTATTCTAATATGATCATTGTTTTGCCTCATCTTTATAGTTGTGAATGTGTGTTTATATAATCCAAGTATGTTATTAATGTTATATATAAAATGTTATATCTTTTGATATAGTTTTGATGTATTTCGTTTTGCAAAGGCTTATGTGCAAGAAACCTGATCACTTTGGTGTGTTGGTTAGACAGGTGATGAATCCATCAGTGGTAGAGAGCTGAGCGAGGTCTCCAAATGGATAGATCTTCAAGAATTATTAATACCTTTCAGAAATGTATAGATTAGAAACCCTCAGAACTTCTGGGAATCAGCCTGAGTCTGAAACTAAGCATCAGGTACAAGAGTGAAGGGGAAAATGGGGAATCTTGAAAAGTACAGGAATATAAAAGTTAAGACAGACTAGAAATATCCATCTGTACTTTTATGATAGAAGCAGTGAACAATAGCATTGAGAACAAAGCAAAATGCTAAATAATGCAAATCTATCAGAGGAAAGGTATAGCCTTGCCACATTGCACAGGTACACAATCTGACATTGTGAAAATGTTATCTAAAGTAGAAAATTTGTAACTTGTGCAACAAGAAGACCCAAGAGAAAGCCACCCTACCCATTTATACTTCAAGGCTTATTCACTACTGCTCTTAATTACATTAAGAGAAGTATTACTGTTAAACCTTTGAGTTCAGTGTAGCACAAGCTTCTTCTTTTTTGTGTGTGTCACCAAGCACCAAATATCTCTTCTCTCTACTGCTTGAGTGGCTATGCTGAGTATCAGTGTAGGGCTAGAGAATGGCCTATGACTTGGAAACAATCTCAGGGACACAGATTCACATGGTGTGGGGTACTGGCTTCACTTTATAGGAAAGCAGGTGATGAGGGCATTTGATATTTGCAGCTCAGCTAAAGTTTCACCCATGTGAGACCAGCTGTGCATGAATGCAAGTGGATGACTAAAAGAGAGACTGGAATGGCCAGGGCACTTTGCATAGTTCATGACCTATGTCTCACCCCAGATTGTCTTCTTGTTTGCTTGCTTTCCACCTCTAAGATGCCTACAGATACTTTTGGTGGAAACAGTTATTACTTGGACATTCCTTATACCCATGTAAACACTGGCAGAGTGACTCTGCCATTAGAGGACAGATACCTAATGGAGCTTGGGTTCAGCTGTTGGGAGCAGCATGAAGCCATCTCCGAGATGACTGTATTGACATATATGAATATCAATATATGCCTATGTGTGAAGAACATTAGCAGGAGACCAACCCACTAGTCATAATAGTGTATATACATCCATGAGAAAGGCAGGACAGAGAACAGCCTGCAAATAGATCTTTCTAAACTAACATGTTTGGACTTCACAGAAGAGAGAAAATGACTTAACACTCATTTGACCCACACAGACCTGGAAAAAGAACACCTTCATCTTTTTATTCAGGAAGAAAGAAATATCACTGGTCTTTTTTAAATTTGTCTGTCTTGCTTGGAAATTATTAAACTGTTTCTTTTCTCTTTGCTATCATTTCTTATACCTTCATCCCACAGAGCTTGTTTCTTCTCTCACTTTTTAATTTTCTGACCCACTTCATTTTACTTAGTAACATCTTATACTCCCTAATTTTTAAAAAAAACCTTTTAGTTTATCTTATAAATTCTCTAGCTTCTTTATTTTAATTTTTTATTGGATTAACTGTTGGCTCCATTTTCTGTGCTTTGTTTATTATATTGAGACATCCGATTAAAATATTTTTAATGTTTCCATTGTATGTTTTTTTCTCCACTGAGTGGTGGGGACTGAGATTTCAAGAGAAAAAAAATTGTCACTGAGAAGACCCTCCTATAAAGTGAAGGAAGGGGGGTATTCATCTTAACAAATGTATACATAATATGGAAACACCATAAACAAACAAAAAAGAAACAAACAAAGGAAGAAACGAAGGAAGGAAGGAAGGAAGGAAGGAAGGAAGGAAGGAAGGAAGGAAGGAGAAAAGCATTTTAACTCTTCCAAAATTTCATACGTCCTCTGTAACTGAATCAAAAGATATTAATGTGTTTGAATTTTGGAAAAAGAATTCAAAAGTTTAATTTGAAAATGATCAATGTCCTCAAGCAGGATTCAAGCAAACAATTGAATACAACAAAAGATGTCAATACAGAGTTTGCATGAAAAACTCATCAGAGATTGAGATTGTGAAAAAGAAGAGAAAAAGACGACTCAAACAGACATCTTAAAAATGAAAAGGTGAATAAAGTACTCATCATTAATATACTATATCAGGAAAAAGTGTCAATTAGAGAGAAGGGCAATGATTTATTTTATTCTGATATCTACAAAGAAAGAAAAATTATGACCACAGAATTTTCAACGACTCTGGGACACATAAAGAGGCCAGACATAAGAATCCTTGATATGGAACAAAGAACTAAAATAAAAACTGAAGATCTATAGAAATTTCTTCAATGAACCTGTAGAAGAAAATTCACCAAGTCTGGAGAGCTTTATGAACACCTAAGTACATAAAACAATTATATCACCAACTAGAGATGACTAGATAACCTATCAAAATCAAACTATAGTTATAATACCATAAGAACGGAGCTAATAAAGAATATTGAAATCTGTAAGACAAAGATGTCTAGTTACCAACAAAGGCAAACTCTTATCAGACCTCAAAGCAAAACCTTCAAAAGTCCCAAAATATGGAGTAAGTTATTTCAGTCCACTAAGGTAGCTAACTGCTAGCCAAGATTGTTATATCCAGCAAAATAAGCTTTTAAAACTAAGAGCAGCATAAACTGTTTCCAATCTATAAGCACTAATAAGATTACCACTAAACCAACACTAGAGAAGATACTGAAAAGAATCCTATGAATAGATTGGTGCAGGGAGCTAGACTTAAAAGATCACAAGAAAAATTCATGAAATTAATAGAACTAATAAAAATTAGAACACATTCAACTCAGTGAACTAGCCAAGCTCTTAGATGAATGGGAAAGAAAGAATAGAACAGAGTACTTGAATGAATAAGCAAAAAAGACAAAGAAACACATTTAAAAAAATCAATTAACACATAATTCTTAATAATACCACTAAATGTAAATTGTCCTTGCTCTCCAACTAAAAGACACAGACTGGCTAGCTAGATTAAAATACAAGATCCAACTGTTTGCTGTCTTTAAGAAATCACATGCCACTGGCAAAGACACAGAGACTCAAGAAACCTTGAGACAAAAACTAAAAATAAATATTGACCAACTTTGTAGTCGATATACTTTTATAATGGTTAATCTTCTTTGTCAACTTGCCTGGATTCAGAATTACCAAGGAGATACATTTGTAGGCTTGTCTGTGAGACCATTAATAGACTACATTAACTGAGGAGGGAAGACCCACCCTGAATTTGAGTGACTCCATCCTGTGGGCTTGTAGTCCAATCAATAAAAGGGAAAGAAAACCAGATGATCACCAGCATTCTTCTGTCTCTGCTTCCTTGTCCACTCAAATATGAAGAAGTAGCCTCATGCTCTGCTGCTACAAGTAAGACTTATCTCTGCTACCAGGACTTCCCTGCCATAATAGACTATACCCTCAAGTTAATTTTTCCACCTTTAAATTGCTTCCTATGAGTCTTTTATCTCAGCAATGAGGATGCTAACATAATTGATGTCTTATAGTATACTTAAAACAAGTTAAGCGGATAAGACAAAACTACTATTTACTAAGAAGGAAAACAGTCTCCCAATAAGATATAATGTAAATATGTATTCACTGAATATCAATGTATTCAATTTTTAAAACAAACACTACTGGACATAAAGGGATAGAATGGTCTAAACACATGTATAGTATGAAACTTCAATGTCTCATTCTCATCAATAGCATATCAAGTAAAAAAAAAATCAGGCACTTTAGAATTTAACAGTGCATAATGACAGAAACCACACACATCTATAGGATATTGCATTCAATAGCTGTGTATTCCAGTTTGCATTTTGTTGCTGTAATAAAACACTGACCAAAATCAACCTGGTAGGAAAAGATATGTTTCATCTTGTACTGACAAATAATGATTTACTACTGGGAAAACTTAAGGCAGAAACCTGCTTATAGCTTGGACTCCATGACTTAACTAACTTTCTTGTACAACTCAGGCACAATTCTTAGTAATGGCACCACCCAGAGTGGACTTGGCCCACCTATATCAGTTGACAATAAAATGCCCTCAGGCCAACATGATGGATGCAGTTGCTCAGTTGAGGTTCACTCTTCCCAGGTGCCTTAAGTTTGGGTCAAGTTGACAAAAAAACTAGCTAACATGATATTGAGTACACATTTTTTTTTAAACCACCATTTAAACTTTTCCAAAATAGATAATATTTTAGCTGATAAAACAAGTCTTAACAACCTAAAGTAAGGTATCATTAACATTGGGGCAATCTCTAGCTATAAAGTCTGTGAAAACAAGTAAGCTATATGTATTTCCACAATATAGTGTTGGATCATACATTGGATAGATATTCCCCTTCCAAAAGAGAAAAAATTGGAAAGAAGTGCATGGTGTATACCGAACAAATCTGAACTGAGCAAAACAAATTCCATTAGCACTTAAGATTAAAAAACCATCATCTTTGGATTGCTATTCTATCACCTTAGCCTAGTGAGATGGCAGTGTCATATCCCTGAGACTGGGTGATGGCAACATGCCTTAGTGTTACTGTTGCTATGACAAAACACCATGACCAAAGCAACTTGGGGAGGAAAGAATTTATTTGGCTTAGGCTTCCATATCACAGTTCATCATTAAAAGTAGTCAGGATAGGAATTCAAAAAGGTCAGGGACCTGGAGCCAGGAGATGATGCATTGGCCATGGAGGGGTGCTAACTCCTACTGGCATAACCCTCATGGCCTGTTCAGCTTGCTTCTTATAGAACCTAGAACTTTCTGACAACAATGGCCTGGATCCTCCCACATCAGTTAATAATTAAATGGCTCTAAAGGCCTTCATATAGCCTGATCTTATTGAGGCATTTTTCTCAAGTGAGGCTCCCTCCTCTCCATTGACTCTAGCTGGTGTCCAGCTGACAAAGAGCTAGCTGGTACAAGTCTACAGTAAGCCATCTTTATGCATCTTTACAGGTGTTCATCCTCTCTGGCTCATTGTGGAAACTAGTATTGTCTGCTGACACAGAAGAGATGGCTCTAGTTTTCTAAACTTAGTAGCTAACAATCTTATGTTCTAAGGCCACATGCTCTGGGTTTGTGGTAGGAGTGGAAGACCTGAAGATCCTTAAATTGTCTTTATGTTCACTCATCCCATGATGAGTGCTATTAAATATGCAGCTGGCTAGTTTGATTATAAAATCGTGTGTAATCCCAGGAGTCTGAAAGCATCATTTCTGCTAGTGTAATCCCATGTATATACTTGCCTCCAGCTGAGATGATTGATCCAATCCCTAAATAATCTCTAGACAGAAGTAATTTTTGGCCAGAATCATCCTATTCTTGACATAACATACTTTTTTTTTACATTACAATATAAATAGCACTGAATATTTTAAAAAATCTTTTAAGTCCTGGTTACTTTTCACTTAATAGGTTCTTAAATTTTCTTTCTTCTCACATTTTGCTGTAAATTGAAGGGACTAGGTCAAGCCTTCAAAGCTTGCTTAAATATAGCCTTATCTAAGGGTCCAATGTTATCAGTTATAAATTATACCTTCTATAAAAAACAATACAGTCAAGAATTTTCACCCATGTATGCATACAACACACACACACAAAGTCTTTAGTTGTACCAAATTGCATGAAATGAAATGAAATTTGAGAAGTTAGCTGAATGCAGCAGAGTAAGAACATAGTCATCTTCTTGTGGGTAAGGCAAGAATGGTGATGTTGCCATTTTGGTATGCCAGAGAGAAGCTGCAATGTGCTGTTTTCTAAAGAGTTTAGACTAAAATTAAATATACACTCTCCACATATGTACATATAAAAACTAAGAAAAATCTATGCCATGAAAAAGAAAGAAGGGGTGGAGAGATGGAGTACAAAAATCCTGAAACACCTAGACTGTAAGGAAAATGGTAGGTGTGAAACCTATTACATAGCTACTAACACTGAATGGGAATGACTAGCAGGCAGTTTAAAGACAAAATTCCATACTAGTAAAAATGACCCAACTATATGCTGTGTATAGTGATATGTCTTGTAGTCAAATCACAAAAGTATTTAAAGTTAAAGATCTAAAAATGACCCCACACAACTGTTAGTCAGTTAAGTCTGTGGTTATTTCGTACAGCACAGATTTGAAAAGGAACCATGCTGCTAGAGGTGATGAAGGGCATTTTCCACCAACAGAAGGCATTCTTATGAAATCTAGCAAACCTTCATATTTCTTTTTTAAATATTTTATTTTACTTCATATAGTATATCCTGACTGCATTTTCCCTTCCCTCTCCTCCCCCTAGTGTTTCATCCAATCCCTCCTCTGCCCTAGATACATCTTTCCTCTCCTTCCTTCAGAAAAAGGCAGGCCTCCCAGGGACATTTACCAAACCCTGCACAACAAGTTAGGATAAGACCATACATACGCTAAAATCAAGGGTGGTTAAGGCAACCCAGTAGGAGGAAAGGGGACCCAAAAGCAGACAAAAGAGAGACAGCATCCCCACACTTTTAGTAATTCCATAAGAACGCCAAGCTACACAACCATAACATATATGCAGAGGGCCCAGGTCAGACTGATCTCTGGAAACCCCCCATGAGTCCTGGCCAGTTGATTCTTCTGGCTGTGTTCTTGTGGTGACCTTGACTCCTCTGGTTCCTCCAATCCTTTCTTTCCCTTCTCCACAGAACTCCTCACACTCTACCTAATATTTAGCTGTGGTACTCTGCTACTATCATTTGCTAAATGAGTCTGTATGATGACAATTATGCCAGGTTCTGGCCTCAGGCAGGAAAAACTATAGGTGAAAGGTTTTGTGGCTGGGTTGGTGTCCAGTCCTAGCCTGGTTACTAAAGATGATCACTTCAGTCACCATGTTTCCAATAACTTAGATTCTTTTCTGGGGTCGCCTTTGTAGATTCTATGAAGTTCCTCTTGCACTAGGTTTCTACCTTGCCTATAGAAATGCCCCCATAATTTCAGTCATCTCTCCCAGTATTATCTTGATCCATTCCACCCCCCTGGAATCTGATCTCTCCTGTTTCCACCACATCTACCCCCAGTCCACCCATGGAATCTATTCTATTTCTTCTTACCAGGGAGATCCTTTCATTGCATACCTCAAGCCCTCCTTGAACCTTATCCTTTCTATGTCTGTGGGTTGTACCATGATTATCATTTACTTTATGGTTAATATTCACATATAAGTGAGTACATACCATGTTTGTCTTTTTGGGTCTGGACTATCTCACTAGGGGTGAATTTTTTCTAGTTCCACCCACTTGTCTGCAAATTTCATAACATAACTTATTAACAGCTGAGTAACACTCCAGTGTGTAAATGAACCACATTTTTTTTCCATTTTTCAGTTGAGGGGTATCTAGGTTGTTTCCAGTTTCTGGTGATTATCAATACAGCAGCTGTGTATGTAGTTTATCAAGCGTGGTTGTGGTAGGATGAGTGTCCTTTGGATATTTCCCTAGGAGTTTTTAGCTGTAACTTGAGGTAGCTTGATTCTCAATTATCTTAGAAATCACCATATTTATGTCCCCAGTGACCATACAAAACAAGGGTGTCCACTCTCTAAATATCTATTCAATATAGTTTTTGAAGTCCTAGTTGGAGGAATAAGCTGCAAGGAATAGCTAAAAGAGCTCAAGGGGGTATAAATTGGATTGGAAAAAAATCAACATATCACTATTCACAGATGATATGATAGTATATACATAAGTGACTCCAAACATTCTACCAGGGAACTATTACACTTGATAAATACCTTCAGCAGAGAGGCTGGATACAAGATTATCTCATGAAAATCAGTATCCCTGCTGTACAGAGATGAGATGAGAAAGGAATTAGGGAAATAACACCCTTTACAATAAACCACAAATAATATAAAATGTCTTTGGGTAACTCCAACTAAGCAAGTGAAAGCCTTGTAAGATAAGCAGTTGCTTTGAGTTTCCATTTAATTTGATGTTGGCTATAGGCTTGATATAATTTGCCTTTATTGTGTATATCCCTTGGATCCCTGATTTCACCAAAACTTTTGTCACAAAGGGGTGTTGGATTTTGTCAAAGGCCTTTCAGCATCTAATAAGATGATCATGTGGGTTTTTTCTTTCAGTTTATGTATATGGTGGATTACATTGACTGATTTTCATATGTTCATATGTTAAACCATCACTGCGTTTCTGGGATGAAGCCTAACTGATCATGGTGCATGGTACATGATTTTGATGTACTCTTAGGTTCAATTTGTAAATACTTTATTGTGTATTTTTCCACTAATGTTAATGATGGAAATTGGTGTAAATTATATTTCTTTGTTGAATCTTTGTGTGGTTTGAGTATTAGGGTGACTCTGGCCTCATAAAATGAATTTGGCAAAGTTCCTTGTGTTTCTATTTTGTTCAGTAACTTGAGGAACTTTGGAATTTTCTCTTCTTCAAAAGTCTGGTAGAATTCTTCACTAATAGCTTCTGGCCCTGTAATTTTAATTCTTAATTGGGAGAGTTTTACTGGCTGCTTCTATTTCCACAGGTATTATAATTCTATTAAAATTGTTTGTCTTACCTTGATTTGACTTTGGTAAGGAGTATATTTTGAGAAAATTATTCTGTTTCTTTTAGATTTTCCAATTTTGTGAAATATAAGTTTTTAAGTAGGACTTAATGACTTTTTGGAATTTCTCAGTCTCTATTTTTATGTCCCCCTTTTGTTTCTGATTTTGTTGATTTGGAAATTCTCTCTGTGTCTCTTAGGTTGGATAAGAGTTTGTCTATCTTGTTGATGTTTTTCAAAGATCCAACTCATTGTTTCATTGAGTCTTTGTATTGTTCTCTTTGTTTCAATTTTATTGATTTCATCCCTCAGTTTGCTTATTTCCTGCCATCTACTCTTCTTGTGTGCACTTGCTTTTGTTGTTGTTGTTTTAGAACTTTCAGGTGTTTTGTAAAGTTGTTAGTATGAGATCACTCTAATTCCTTTATGAAGGCACTTAGTATTATTAACTTTCCTCTAAGTACTACTTTCATTGTGTCCCATATGTTTGGGTATGTTGCAAATTCATTTTCATTGAATTCTAAGAAGTCTTTAATTTCTTTACTTCTGTCTTGATATAGTAGTCATTTAGTAGAAAGTTATTCTGTTTCTATGATTTTTCCGGCTTTCTGTTGTTCCCAGTGTTGTTAAAATCCAGGTTTAATGTATGGTGGTCTGATAAAATACAGGAAGTTATTAAAATTTCTTTTATCTGTTGAGACTTACTTTGTGACAGTTTTAGAGAATGTCCCTTAAGGGGTAAGAAGAAGGGGGGTTTTGGTTGTTTTGTTGTTGTTGTTGTTGTTGTTTTGGTTTTTTTTTTTTTTGGTTTGGTTTGGTTTGTTTTTGTAAAATATTCTGTAGCTATCTGTCACATATCTTTGGTTTATAATGTCTGCTAACTCCAATATTTCTCTGTTTAGTTTTTGTCTGAATGACCTGTCCACTGGTGAGAGTGTGATATTGACATCACCCACTAGCACTGTGTGCAGTTTGGTGTGTGATTTAAGCCTTCATATTTCCTTTACAAATGCCCTTGAGTTTGGGGCATATGTTAAGGACTTCATGTTGGTGAATTTTTTCTTTGATGAGTATGTGGCATCCTTCTCTATCTCTTCTAATTAATTTTTTGTTTGAAACCTATTGTGTTAGATATGATAATAGCTACGCCAGCTTGCTTCTTCAGTTTATTAGCTTGGAAAAATCTTTTTTCCAACCATTTATTCCAAAGTGATATCTGTCTTTGATGTTGACATGTGTTTCTTATATGCAGCAGAAGGATAGATCCGTTTTCACATCCGTCTGTTAGAATCTGTTGGGGAATTGAATACACAATATTGAGAAATTTTAATGACCAATGATTGTTAATTACTCTTATTTTGTTTTTGGTCATGGGAGAGAGAGAGAGAGAGAGAGAGAGAGAGAGAGAGAGAGAGAGAGAGGGT
>NW_021620966.1:509951-647318 GCF_004785775.1 Grammomys surdaster
GCCCTGGAACTGGCATTAAAGTGAGTGTAAGCCACCTGATGTTGGTTCTGGGAAATAAACTCAGGTTACTTGGTAGATCAAATAGCATCTGAGGTATCTTTCCAGCCCCAGTTGATGATTCAAAGTTTTTCTTTTTCTCCAAAGATGATGTTCAATTTTGTTATCAGTGTGTACATTTTTATTTTTCTTTTCTGTTCTTTGGAGTCATACTATGAAAATTTATTTCTGTGATAATATCTTAAAGTGCTTTCTCTATTGTCCCCTAATAATCTTAGAGGTCTGTATATTGTGTTAAGATCTTGGATCCATTTTGAATTGATAATAGTACAAGATGAGAGATACAGTATTCGTTTTAATTTTCTAATGTAGACATCCAGTGTTTGTTGCACCATTCTTCAAAGAGTCTTTCCTTTCTCCAAGGTGTAAGTTTTGCAACTTTGCCAAAATTCATTGATTGTAGCTGTTTGTGTGTGTGTGTGTGTGTGTGTCTGTGTGTGTTTGCTGAGTCTTATATTCTACTTCATTGTTTTCATGTCTGCATTTATGTTAGTCCATGATGTTCTTGTTAATATAGTGCCATGTTATATTTTGGATTAAGTTGTTGTGATAATGCCAGCATTGCTCATTTTCTCCAGAATTGTTTTGGTTATTCAAGCTCTTTTGTACTTCCATATGAATTTTAAGATTGTTTATCAATTGTGATGAAGAATGTCATTACCATTTTAGTGAGGCTGTAATGAATTTGTAAATCAATTACAGCATTGTGCCCCTTTCCACTGTAATAGTCTGCAGAACAATGGTCATTGGGCATTGGAGGGCTTCATAATTTAGTAACTTCAATATATTTTCCAGACTTTTCTTATTTCCGTTGCAGATGTATTTCCACTCAATTATTAGGTTTATTTCTAAGCATATTGCTTAATTTTCATATTATTATTGTTGAGATGGTTTAATTTCTTTTTTATTGGCACACAGAAAGCCTAACTTTAATATTTCTTTCTTTCTTTCTTTCTTTCTTTCTTTCTTTCTTTCTTTCTTTCTTTCTTTCTTTCTTTTTCTTTCTTTCTTTTTTTGTTTGTTTTTTTTGAGACAAAGTTTCTCTGTATAGCTCTGGCTGTCCTGGAACTCACTATATAGACCAGGCTGGCCTCGAACTCAGAAATCCACCTGCCTCTGCTTCCCAATTGCTGGGATTAAAGGCGTGCACCATCACTGCCTGGCTATATTAATTTCTTACTGTATTAATTTGAAGACTTTTTTTTTATCCATGACAAGATTATTTCAGTAGAATCTTTTAAAGTTTTCTGAGTATGTGATATCTGTTAAAAGGGATGGTTTTTGTTTTTCAGTTTCAAATTTGGATTTTATTACCTCTCTTTTATTGTGTTATTGATTAAATGTCAAGTGCCAAGTTGCATGAGAGTGGTATAAGTAGATGTATTTGGTTTTTGTTGGAAGTACTTATTTCGTATTATATATTCTGATCACAGTTTCACCTCTCTTTTCTCCTCCCAGCCATTCCACCCATCTAACATTATGCTTTGCCTTCTTTCTCTTTTTCTTAAAAATAAACAAGCAAAAGCAAGCAAACAAGCCACCCCCAAAAAAATAACTGAAAAAAGACAAAGAAAATACACAAGATACACATACACAAACAACCCCGAAATCAGAAAGCAAAGGACTAGTAAAATTTTTTAAAATTCACAAATAAATGTGAGACAAAAAAAAATCTACAAACTATCACTAGTACATTTTATGTTGGCATCTAAAGCTGGGTCTGAGGCTTACCTTAATAAGTTTATATACCCAGTGAGACTCCACTGGAGGAAACCAAGTTTTCCTTTGCCAGCTGTTGTTACTTGGAGGTATCTTCCTGATTAGAGATGGGACCTCATGTCTACTATCCCTCTCAGTTCTCGGACTCCATCTGGCTTGGACTGTACAGGCTCTGTGCATGCTGCCACATTCTCTGTGAATTCATGTCTGTCAGTCCTGTTGTATCTGAAAGACTTAGTGTTATCTGCCCCTTTTAGCTCTTACATTCTTTCTACTTTCTCTTCTGCATAACTCCCTGAGCCCTGTGAAGATAGATTCTGCTGAAGACTTTCAATTTAGGACTTAGTTTTCCAAGTCTCTTACTTTCTACACATTGTCTTATTATGGGTCTTTAGTGTAAGGAAGAAGCTTCTCTGATGATAGTTAATCAAGACACTGATCTATGGGTATAGCAGGATGTCCTTAGGTGTCCATTTATTGATATATTCCTTTAGCAGAACAGTAGTATTTTGTTTCCTATTAAACCCATGGCCTATGTAGTTTCAGATTTTTGACCCAGGCAGTGTCAGGCATGAGTTCCATCTCACAAAGTGGGCATAAAATTTGATCAGTTAGTAGTTACTTTCATAACTTTTATGCCTCCAATGGACCAATATAGCTTCCAGCTGGTTATAATTGTAGATCACAGGGTTTGTAGCTGGGTTGGTAGTTACCTTTCTCTTCTGGTAGCATTGAGATACCTTCCAATACTATAAATATTAGTCAGCAGAGGTAAATATTCTGGTAGATACTAGCTTAACTTCTTCGGGCTCAATGAGATATGTAAATGTTGTCTTCTGCAATAGGGGCTTCTCTTGAGTCTATAGAAAACAACTAATAACATTGGCAATGGCCTGAGTTGTTTGGGGGTTTTCATGTGGCCTCTTTGGATAACAACTCCATTAGATATAACCCATTATTCGTACTAGTGATTTCACTATGTGGTTAAAGATGTAGCTTGCCACTTTTTTCTGAATAATGGTATCCTTTGCTATACAGAAAATTTGTAGTTTCATGAGTTCCCATATATTGTTGGTCTCACTGCTTCTGCTATTGACATTCTGTTTAGGAAGTCCTTTCCTGTATAAATTAATTCAACTGTTCTCCACATTATCTTGTATCACATATGGGGTTTCTGATCTTATGGTGAGATACTTGTTCTACTTAGAGTTAAATTTTCTTGTTTTATATTTTTTATTTTTTTATTTTTTCTCAAATCGTAATTCATTCACACAGGGGTTATAAACACAGAAAGGCAGGATGTGGGGAAGGGAGTGTGGGTGTTCAGGGGGAATACAGATATCTTCAGAACCGGGTATCGGCTAGGTGAAGGTTCAGAAGACAATTCACTATGACACTGCCTATGACTCGCTTGTCCTTATCTAAGTTGGTATTATCTGCCAAGGCTACCTATTTACAAGATCTATGACTACTCAGGCTTGTAAATTTCCACAAAAGCTGCCTGTTGACATTAGCTTATAGCCATCTGTTTCAATGTTTTTCCACAGAGACCCAAGACTTGGTGTTAGTATACATGTATGACAGGCCTATTGCTGATTTTAGGCCTATGGCTGGTTTTAGGCCTACAGTGTGTAAGCAGGGCTGCCCCTGACATCTCCTCCCTTCTCTAAGTATAGAAGGGCTGTGGCAATTCTAAAGTTGTGAAGGCGGGGATAGAGGCCTGACCTCCAGTAATTGAAGGGGACCTTGTAATGGCTCCAGTCCCTCTGTTGTTGTCCAGTGAGGCATGAGGGCCATACCCATCCCAGTGTCTTTTTCCTGGAGAGGGGATACTTTTGACATCAACCCCTATGCAGTCAGGCTTGTCCCTCAGGGAACCCAGATAAATACTTTTATCTTTTATCTATATTCCCTTGCAGTGCTTAGCCTCGCAGCCTAAGCAAGAATTCAGATTGCCTGTCAGAGGGGGTTCTGGGTGGCCCCCTCTCTGCTTGGTCTAGGGGCAGAAGCCCCCCATTTTAGGTTGAGTGGAGATGGGTTTTGGAAACACCCTGTATAAAGTAACAATCTCATCTTGAGTCTTGTGGTCCTCAATAGCTAACTTATGATAATGTATCTGAGTAGGTTTTGCTACCAAATTATTTATCTGTTGTATCACAGATTTAGTCCGCCTATTTGAGGGCCAGTGACCAGCAGAAAAAAAGCAAAAAGAACCCAAATAATGGTCCCAAGATGGAAAGAAATAGGGTTGACAACCTTGGAGAGGCTGCAAACCAATTATTGTACCAGCATTCATCTGTCTCTTTCTCTCTCTGATTTTTCTTAGGGCCTTCACTACCTGTTTCATGCTCTCTTTAACCCTCCTTGTCTTGGCTATGTAAAGGCAACCTTCTTCTTTGAGGGTTGTACACAGTCAAGAGCTGTATACAGCCTTTTCTATTGTACTAGAGTAAATCAAGTCCAATAAAGATCTTTGCGATTTTAGGAGGTCTCTTCAGACAGCAAAACGAGGGATTTCTTCAGATTAGTGATGTCAATCTCTAGCTGTTTGGTGTTCTTGTCAGTGGCCCTTCAAAGGTCTGAGTAGTATAAGTTCGGAGGCCAGCATCTGGATTAGAACTTCTAATAGCAGACATCACGGGTGATTCATTTTTACCTGGAAAGGAAAAAGAAGGGAATTCTCAGGGAGATTTCTATTCCCTGGATGTAAATTGTTATTCATCGTATTTATGGTTGGGCCTGGCTTCGTGGGGTATCTATTTTTTCATTAATCTTTTTGGTAGCCAGTTAGCTGTGCCTTCTGTGGTATCGGACAGGCATATCAGTCCTCGGCCCCATAAGGAAACTGGGTCTGGGCCATTACCTTTAAGAGTAAGAGGGTCCTTCCCCATATCTGTGGCAAAGTTTTGTTGGTCTTGGTGGTGCCAGAGGCAGTCAGCAGCAGATTTGCCATGAGCTTTCAGCTTTAGAGAGATAAAAGTGAACAAGGCATGATGGAGAGTATTTCAGGGGGACTCCTTATGAGGGGGTACCATTCCCCCTCTTTTGTTTTTAAAGCCAATTATTCAGAGTTCTTGTAAAATCAGGGCAGAAGCGCCAACAGTCGCTCCTTCCCTTCTCAGAGAGTCATGAAGACCCTATTTAAGGATATATAAATCTATATTAATAATCTTTTGTCAAAGGACTGTTATAGCACCACCGACAACTAATCAGACTATATAATATATCGATTAGTAATAGCTTCTTCTACTTTTTGTGAGATTACCTCTCTTTTGTCAATTAATTGTTGAGGAAAATTAGGGTTTACCTCTCTCTTGAGAATATTGAACACAGACTTAAATTCTTTTGTGGGGAGCTTAAAATAGGATCTTAGCCAATTAGCAACTCCTAGAAACTTTTGAAAATAATTTAAAATAAGTAAACTCTCTCCCTCTCTTTTTTTTTAGACCCTTTATCTGTGTGGTTTTTTTATTGGATATTTTATGTATTTACCTTTCAATGTTATCTCCTCTCCCATTCTCCCCCAAAACCCCTTATCCCAGACCCCCTCCTCCTAATTTTTGTGAGGGTGTGCTCCAAACATCCTCCCAGTCCCATCTCCCTGCTCTCGAATTCCCACAAATTAGGGGATCCAAACTTTCGGGGACCATGGCCCTCCACTTTCACTGAAGTCTAACTAGGTCACCCTCAATTCCCTATACAGGTGCATGAGTCCCTCCCTTTGTTCTCTCTGGCTGGAGTTTTAGACTTTGGGACCTCTGGTTGAAACTTTTGATACTCCTTCTAGAAAGGACCAAAACATCCACACTTTGGTCTTCCTTCTTCTATGTGAGTTTTGTGTGGTCTATAAGTAGTTTCTTAGAAATTGTGAGCTTTTGGGCTAATATCCACTTATCAGTGAGTGCATACCATGTATGTTCTTCTGAGATTGGGTCACCTCACTCAAGGTGATATTTTCCAGCTCCATCCATTTGCCTAGGAATTTCATGAACTCATTGTTTTTAATAGCTGAGTAGTACTCCATTGTATAAATGTACCACATTTTCTGCGTCCATTCTTCTGTTGAAGGACATCTGGGTTCTTTCCAACTTCTGGCTATTATAAATAAGGCTGCTATGAACATGGTGGAGCATGTGTCCCTGTTGTATGTTGAAACGTCTTTTAGGTATATGCCCAGGAGTGGCATAGCTGGGTCCTTAGGTAACACTATGTTCAATTTTCTGAGATACCGCCAGACTGCCTTCCATAGTGGTTGAATCAGTTTACAATCCCACCAAAAGTGGAGGAGTGTTCCTCTTTCTCCATATCCTCACCAACATCTGCTTTCATCTGTGTTTTTGATCTTAGCCATTCTGACTGGTGTGAGGTGGAATCTCAGTGTTGTTTTCATTTGCATTTCCCTGATGACTAGGGATGCTGAACACTTCTTTAGGTGCTTCTCAACCATTCGAGCTTCCTCGGTTGAGAATTCTTTGTTCAGCTCTGTGCTCCATTTTTTAATAGGGTTCTTTGATTGTCTAGAGTCTAATTTCTTCAGTTCTTTTTATACCTTGGATATTAGCCCTTTATCAGATGTAGGGTTGGTGAAGATCTTTTCCCAATCTGTTGGTTGTTGCTTTTTCCTATTGACTGTGTCCTTTGCTTTACAGAAGCTTTGCAGTTTTATGAGGTTCCATTTGTCAATTCTTGGTCTTAGAGCACAAGCCATTGGTGTTCTGTTCAGGAACTTTTTTACTGTGCCTATGTGTTCCAGGCTTTTCCCCAGTTTCTCTTCTATTAGTTTCAGTGTGGCTGGTTTTAGGTGGAGGTCCTTAATCCACTTGGAATTGAGCTTTGTACAAGGAAATAAGTATGGATCAATTTGCATTTTTCTACATGCTGACCACCAGTTGGACCAGCACCATTTGTTGAAAGTGCTATCTTTTTTCCACTTGATGGTTTTAGCCCCTTAGTCAAAGATCAAGTGACCATAGGTATGGGGGTTCATTTCTGGGTCTTCTATTCTATTCCATTGATCCTCCTGCCTGTCTCTGTTCCAATACCATGCAGTTTTTATCACTATTGCTTTGTAGTACAGCTTGAAGTCAGGAATGGTGATTCCTCCAGAAGTTCTTTTATTGCTGAGAGTAGTTTTCACAATCCTGGGTTTTTTGTTATTCCAAATGAATTTTAAGATTCCTCTTTCTATCTCTGTGAAGAATTGAGTGGGAATTTTGGTGGGGATTGCATTAAATCTGTAGATGGCTTTTGGCAAAATAGCCATTTTACTATATTAATCCTTCCTATCCATGAGCATGGGCAATCTTTCCATCTTCTGAGATCTGCTTCGATTTCTTTCTTCAGGGGCATGAAGTTCTTGTCATACATGTCTTTTACTTGCTTGGTTAGGTTCACACCAAGGTATTTTATATTATCTGTGACTATTGTGAAGGGTGTCATTTCCATAATTTCTTTCTCAGCCAGTTTATCTTTTGAGTAGAGGAAGGCTACTGATTTGCTTGAGTTAATTTTACATCCAGCCACTTTGCTAAAGCTGTTTATCAGGTTTAGGAGGTCTCTGGTGAAAGTTTTGGGGTCACTTAAGTATACTATCATATCATCTGCAAATAGGGAGATTTTGACTTCTTCCTTTCCAATTTGTATCCCTTTGACCTCCTTGTGTTGCCTAATTGCTCTGGCTAGGACTTCCAATACTATATTAAATAAGTAGGGGAAGAGTGGGCAGCCTTGCCTAGTCCCTGATTTTAGTGGGATTGCTTCAAGTTTCTCTCCATTTAGTTTGATGCTGGCTACTGGTTTGCTGTATATTGCTTTTAGTATGTTTAGGTATGTACCTTGAATTCCTGACCTTTCCAAGACTTTTATCATGAAGGGGTGTTGAATTTTGTCAAATGCTTTCTCAGCATCGAGTGATATGATCATGTGGTTTTTTTCTTTGAGTTTGTTTATAT
Organism: Grammomys surdaster; assembly: GCF_004785775.1. NCBI lineage: Eukaryota > Metazoa > Chordata > Mammalia > Rodentia > Muridae > Grammomys > Grammomys surdaster. The sequence goes on from NW_021620966.1 coordinate 517,679, forward strand.
AGTGGATTACATTGATGGATTTCCGAATATTGAACCAATCCTGCATTCCTGGGATAAAGCCTACTTGATCATGATGGATAATTGTTTTGATATGTTCTTGCATTTGGTTCGCTAGAATTTTATTGAGTAATTTAGCATGAATGTGCATAAGGGAGATTGGCCTGAAGTTCTCTTTCTTTGTTGGATCTTTGTGTGGTTTAGGTATGAGCGTAATTGTGGCTTCATAGAATGAATTGCGTAGTGTACCTTTTGTTTCTATTTTGTGGAATAATTTGAAAAGAATTGGAATTAGGTCTTCCTTGAAGGTCTGATAGAATTCTGCACTAAAACCGTCTGGTCCCGGACTTTTCTTTGTAGGGAGAATTTTAATGACTTCTTCTATTTCTTTTGGGGTTATGGGACTGTTTAGATGGTTTATCTGGTCCTGATTTAACGTTGGTAACTGGTATTTGTCTAGAAAATTGTCCATTTCATCCAAAATTTTGTTGAAGATATTTACTGGCCCTTTAATTTGGGAATCTTCACTCTCATCTATACCTATTATCCTTAGGTTTGATCTTCTCATTGTGTCCTGGATTTCCTGGATATTTTAAGAACTTTTGGCATTTTGCATTTTCTTTGACAATTGTGTCAATATTTTCTAAGGTATCTTCTGCACCTGAGATTCTTTCTTCTATCTCTTGTATTCTGTTGGTGATGCTTGTGTCTATGACTCCTGATTTCTTTCTTAGGTTTTCTATCTCCAGGGTAGCCTCCCTTTGTGATTTCTTTATTGTTTCTACTTCCATTTTTATGTCCTGGATGGTTTTGTTCAATTCCTTCATCTGTTTGTTTGTGTTTTCTTGTAATTCTTTAAAGGATTTTTGTGTTTCTTTAAGGACTTCATCCTGTTTACCTGTGTTCTCCTCAAGTTTTTTGGTAGTATTATTTATTTCCTTCTTATAGTCCTCTAGCATCATCATTAGAAGTGATTTTAGATCTGGTTCTTGTTTTCCTGGTGATATGGGGAGTTCAGGACTTTCTAATGTGGGAGAACTAGGTTCTGATGATGGCAAGTATCTTGGGTTGCTGGTGCTTGTGTTCTTGCGCTTGCCTTTTGCCATCTGGATTACCTTTGTGCTATCTGTGCTATCTCTGACTGGAGCCTGTCTTTCCTATTATCTAGGTTGTGTCAGAACTGTTTGGGATGGGTTTTGCTGCTGGGGTTAGAGCTGAGGCCCAAGATGTGCTCCGTGCTCAGGTGGAAACCAGAAGCGGCCTGGGCTCCAGGTCAGCAGTGGATTCCTGGGTCCCAGTGGGTCCCAGGTGCTCCCTGATTGGGGGCAAGTATTACCACCTCCTAGCCTAAGATACTGCTTGAGTTAGAGCTACTGAGAGCCCCGCTTCCTCTAGGTTCTGTGAGATTGAGTGCAGAGCTGACTCCCGGGATCTGCTCGGGCTCAGACCGGAAGGAACCCGTGCTCCAGGCCAGGAGTGAGTTCCTGGGTCCCAGTGGGTCCCAGTTGCTCCCTGTTTGGGGCAAGTGCTGCTTTTTCCTTACCTGGGATGCTGCCTGAGTTAAAGCTCCTGGGAGTCCCTCTTTCTCTCTGTTTTCTGGGGTTGGGTACAGAGTTGCTGCCTATGACCTGCTCTATGCTCAGGCCCAGACTGGAAGTCCCTGAATTTTCTATGTGAATTTATCCAGTTTGACCAACACCATGTATTGAAGTTGGTTTCTTTTCTGAGTTTATATTTTTTCCTTCATAGTAAAATAATGGGTGTCCTTCTGTGTGTGAGTTTATTTCTGGGTCTTCAATGTAGTTCCATTGATGTACACATCTAGTTTTATGCCAGTATCATGCTGCTCTTATTACTGTAACTCTGTTGTACAATTTGAGATGGAGGATGGTGATTTTAAAGAAAATGCTTTAAATTCCTTTGTTTAATATGATGTTATTATTTGTCATATATACCATTTGTTACATTAAAGTATGATTGTTTCATTATTAGTTTAGTCTGAGTTTTTAATATGAATGAATGTTTAATTTTATCAAAGACATTTTAATTATTGATATGAACATGTGAATTGTCTTCCATCATAATTGTACTGCATTTGTTTATTGGTTTGCCTATGTCAAACTTTCTTTGTTTTTCTTGCATGCAAACAACGTGATTATGATATATAATCTTTCTAATGTGGCTTACACATAATTTGTTGAAGAATTTACACATTCATTAATCGAGTATATTGAACTGAGGTTTCTTGGGGTTTTTTTTGTGTGTGTGTCTTTATTTAGTTTTTGTGTCCAGGTATGACTAGCCCTTTTTAATGAGTTTAAATTTATAAGCCTGAGTGGTCATGGACCTTGTAAATAGGTAGCCTTGGCAGATAATACCAGCTTAGATGGGGACAAGCGAGTCATAGGCAGAGTCATGGTTACTTGTCCCCTGAACCTTCACCCAGCCGATACCTGGTTCTGATGATATCTGGATTCCCCCTGATCACCCATACTCCAGTGTCATTCCCTTCCCCACATCCTGCCATTCTGTGTTTATACTCCTGTGTGAATTAATTATGATTTGAGAAAAAATTAAAAATAAAAAAATAAACCTTCATGAAATGTTAAAAAAAAGAAAGTTCTTTGGCATTCCAATTTTTTAAAATAATTTAAAATAAAAAGAACATAATTTAAATAAAAAAATACTGTTTTTATTTCTGGTTTATAGAATGATTTAGAGAGTACTGATGTTAGTTCTTTTTTTTTAAACTTTAATCTTTTTTTACAGTCCCCCTCCCAGTCTGGTCTGTCCTCCTACAGTTCCTCATCCCTTTCCCCCCCCCCCCTTGTCTCCAAGAGGATGTCCCTACCCCACCCCACCCCTGCCAGGCCTCCCAACTCCCTGGGCTCTCAAGTTTCTCAAGGGTTAGGTGCATCTTTCACTAAAGCCAGACCAGCCAGTATATGTATTGGGGACCTCCAGCAAGCTCCGGTATGCTGTCAGTGTCTGAGAGAGCTCAGGGGTCCAGGATAGTTGAAACTGCTGGCCTTCCTATGAGGTCACCCTACTTCTCAACTTCTACCAGCCTTTCCCTAATTCAACCACAGGGGTCCCAAACTTCAGTCCATTGCTTGGGTATAAGTATATGCATCTGTCTTGATCAGCTGATTGCTGTGCCTCTCAGAGGGCATCCATTCTAGGTTCCTATCTGTAAGCACACCATAGCATCAGTAATAATGTCAGGCCTGGGAGTCTCCATTGAGATGGATCTCAGTTTGGGCCTGTCACTGGACATCCTTTTCCTTAGTCCCTTCTCCGTTTTTGTCCTTGCAGTTCTTTTAGACAAGAACAATTCTGGGTCAGAGTTTTTGACTATGGGATGGCAAACCCATGGCTCCACTTGACGTCCTGTCTTTCTACTTAAGATAGACTCTATAAATTTCCCTCTCCCAACTGTTGGGCATTTCATCTAAGGTCCCTCCCTTGGAGTCCTGAGAGTCTCTCACCTTCCAGGTCTCTAGTACATTCCTGAGAGTCTCTCACTTTCCAGGTCTCTGGTACACCTCCAATCTCCTAAGGTTGTCTGTTTCCATTCATTCTGCTGGCCATCATAGCTTCACTCCTTTCCCCTCTCCCAAATACCTGACTATGTTACCCTTTTCCTCTCCACCTCTCCTCTTCCACCCAAATCCCTCCCTCCCTCTGCTCCCCACCATGATTGCTTTCTTCTCCCTCTCAGGGGGGTTGAAGCATCCTTACTTGGTCCCTTTGACTTATTAATCTTCTTGAGTTCTGTGAATTGTATCCTGGGTATTCTGTACTTATTTTGGCTAATGTCCACTTATTAGTGAGTACATACCATGCATGTCCTTTTGGGTCTAAGATATCTCACTCAGGATATTTTCTAGTTCCATCCATTTGCCTGCAAAACTCATGATGCCCACCATTTTTTTTTTTTTTTGGTTTTTTCGAGACAGGGTTTCTCTGTGTAGCCCTGGCTGTCCTGGAACTCACTCTGTAGACCAGGCTGGCCTCGAACTCAGAAATCCACCTGCCTCTGCCTCCCAAGTGTTGGGATTAAAGGTGTGCGCCACCACCGCCCAGCCCACTTTTTTTTTATTAGATATTTTATTTACATTTCCAATGTTATCCTTTTTCCCAATTTTACCCCACCCAGAAGACCCCTATTCTATCCCAATTCCTCTTGGTTCTATGAGGATGTGACCCCACCCACCTACTCCCACATCCCCACCCTCAAATTCCCCCACACTGGGGCATACAGCCTTTACATGACCAAGGATCTCCTCTCCCACCTATGCCTTACAAGACCATCCTCCCCTACATATACAGCTGGAGCCATGGATTCTCCCTCCCTATGTGCTCCCAGGCTGGTGGTTTAGACCCTAGGAGCTCTGGTTGATTGGTATTTTTGCTCTCCCTATGGGGCCACAAACCCTTTTGGCTCCTTCAGTCTCCTCTATAATCCTCCATTGGGAACCCCATGATCAGATCAAGGATTAGCTGTGAGCACCCACCTCTCTATATGTCAGGCTCTGGTAGACCTCTAAGGAGACAGCTAGATCAGGCTCCTGTCAGTATGCACTTCCTGGCATCCACATCAGAATCTACCTTGGTGACTGCACATGGCATGGATACACAGGTGGAATAGTCTGCAGACATCCCCTCCTTCAGTTTCTGTCCCTCACTTTGTCTCCATATTTGCTCTCATTAGTATTTTGTTACTCCTAAGAAGGACCAAAGCAACCACACTTCCTTCTTCATGAGCTTCATATGGTCTGTGAGTTGTATCTTGGGTATTGCAAGCTTTTGGGCTAACAGCCAATTATCAGTGAGTGCATACCATGTTTGTTCTTTTGTGATTGGGTTACCTCACTCAGGATGATATTTTCTAGTTCCATCCATTTGCCTAAGAATTTCCCAAATCCATTGTTTTTAATAGCTGAGTAATAATTGATTGTGTAAATGTCACACATTTTCTATATCCATTCCTCTGTTTAATGACATCTGGGTTCTTTCCAGCTTCTGGCTATTATAAATGAGGCTGCTATGAACATAGTGGAACATAAGTCCTTGTTATATGTTGGAGCATCTTCTGGGTATATGCCCAGGAGTGGTATAGCTGGGTCCTGAGGTAATGCTATGTCCAATTTTCTGAGGAAATGCCAGACAGATTTCCAGAGTGGTTGTACCAGCTTGCAATCCCACCAACAATGAAGGAGTGTTCCTCTTTCTCCACTTCACCAGCATCTGGGGTCCCCTGAGTTTTTGATCTTAGCCATTCTGGTGTGAGGTGAAATCCCAGGGTTGTTTTGATTTGCATTTCCCTGATGACTAAGGATGTTGAACATTTCTTTAGGTGCTTCTTGGCCATTCGGTTTTTCTTAGCTGAGAATCCTGTGTTTAGCTCTGTACTTCATTTTTAATAAGGTTATTTTGTTGTCTGGAGTCTATTTTCTTGAGTTCTTTGTATATATTGGATATTAGCCCTCTATCAGATGTTGGATTGGTAAAGATCTTTTCCCAATCTGTTGGTTGCCTTTTTGTGCTATTGACAGTGTCCTTTGCTTTACAGAAGCTTTGCAATTTTACGAGGTTCCACTTGTCAATTCTTGATCTTAAAGCATATGCCATTGGTGTTCTCTTCAGGAACTTTCCCCCTGTGCCCAAGTATTCGAGTCTCTGGTTAGAAGTTTGGTGTAATTCTTATAGGTGTGCCTTTATATGTTACTTGACCTTTTTCTCTTACTGCTTTTAGTATTTTTTCATTGTTTTGTGCATTTGATATTTTGATTATTGTGTGACGGGAGGAATTTTTTTTCTGGTCTAGTCTATTTGGAGTTCTGTAGGCTTCTTGTATGTTCATGGGCATCTCTTTCTTTAGATTAGGAAAGTTTTCCTCTATAATTTTGTTGAAGATATTTACTGGCCCTTTAAGTTGAGAATCTTCACTTTTATCTGTACCTATTATCCTTAGGTTTTGTCTTTTCATTGTGTCCTGGATTTCCTGGATGTTTTCGTTAGGTGCTTTTTGCATTTTGTATTTCCTTTAACAGTTGTGTCAATGTTTTCCATGGTATCTTCTGCACCTGAGATTCTCTCTTCTACCTCTTGTATTCTGTTGGTGATGCTTTCGTCTATGACTCTTGATCTCTTTCCTAGGTTTTCTATCTCCAGGGTAGTCTCCCTTTGAGATTTCTTTTTTATTTCTACTTCCATTTTTAGATCCTGGATGATTTTGTTTAATTTCTTCACCTGCTTGCTTGTGCTTCCTTGCAATTCTTTAAGGGATTTTTGTGTTTCATCTTTAAGGGCTTCTACCTGCTTACCTGTGTTCTCCTGTATTTCTTCAAGAGAGTTATTATGTCCTTCTTAAAGTCCTCTATAATTATCATGAGAAGTGATTTTAAATCTGAATCCTCCTTTTCCGGTGTCATAGAGTGTCCAGAACTTGCTATTGTGGGAGAAGTGGGTTCTGATGCTGCCAGGTAACCTTGGTTTCTGTTGCTTATGTTCTTGTGCTTGCCTTTTACCTTCTGATTATCTCTAGTGCTACCTGCACTCACTGTTTCTGACTGGAGCCTGTATTTTCAGTTATCTTACTTGTATCAGAACACCTCAGAGTCCAGCTGTCTCTGTGCTCCTATGATCCTGAGCTCCTGAATGTAAGAGCTTGTGGGACTCAGACTGCCTCTGGGATCCTGAAATCCTGCTGCTCTGAGTGCAGTTGTTACTCTGATGCTCTGAGTGCAGTGGTTTCTCTAGGATGGTTCAGGATATGGTGTCTTAATGGGTGCAGACCAGCTAGGTATCTGCCCCAGCCAAAAGGATCAAGCAAGGGGAAGAAGGTCAATGGTATTCTGGAACGTGGAGTTTGGGTGGGTGATGGGTCCTGAGTGCCCCAGGCTTCCAGTTGCAGCTCTGAGGCATAGGGTTGTGGGGGGAGGGCTCTTACTCACTGCTCTGAGTGCAGTGGTTCCTCTAGGATTGCTCGGGATATGCTGTCTTCAAGGGAGCAGACCAGCTAGGTGTCTTCCCCAACCAACAGAACCAAGTGAGGGACAATGTCCTCTTTCTTAATAGCTGAATAGTATTCCATTGTGTAAATGTATCACATTTTCTGTATCCATTCTTCTATTGTGGGACATCTGAGTTGTTCCCAGAGTCTGGTTATGACAAATAAGGCTGCTAGGAATGTAATGGTGGAGCACATGCCCCTGTGACATGTTGGGGCATCTTTTGGGTATATGCCTAAGAATGGTATAGCTGGGTCTTTGGGTAGATCTGTTTCCAATTATCTGAGGAAACTCCAAATTGATTTCTGTAATGCTTGTACCAGTTTGCAATCCCAACATCAGTGGAGGGGTGTTCCTCTTTCTCTACATTCGCACAAACATGTACTGTCACCTAAGTTTTTGATCTTAGCCATTTTGTTTAGTGTAAGATAGAATCTCACGGTCATTTTGATTTGTATTTCCGTGATAACTAAGGACTTTGAACATGTCTTCAATTGCTTCTTGGCCATTCCAGATTCCTCTGTTGTGAATTCTCTGTTAGTTCTAAACCCCATTTTTTAATTGGGTTGTTTGATGTTTTTGGAGTTAGCTTCTGAAGTTCTTTATATATTTTGAATATTAGCCCTCTATCAGATGTGGGATTAGTGAAGATTTTTTGCAAATCTGGAGGTTGCTGATTTGTCCTATTAACTATATCTTTTGCCTTACAGAAACTTTTCAGTTTCATGAGATCCCATTTATCAATTCTTGTTCTTAGAGCCTGAGCCATCGGAGCTCTGTTTCGGAATCCCCCCCCAGCCCCCCACACACACCCTTGCCAATGAGTTTGAGGTTCTTTCCCTCTTTATCTTCTAATAGATCCAGTGTATTTGGTTTTATATTGAGGTTCTTGATCTACTTGGACTTGAGCTTTGTGCAAGGTGACAAATATGGATCTATTTTCATTTTTCTACATACTGACTGCCAGATAAACTAGAACCATTTATTGAATTTGCTTTATTTTCTCAATTGTATATTTTTGGCTTCTTTGTCAAAGATCAAGTATCCATAAGTGTGTGCTTTTGTTTCTGGGTCTTCAATTCTATTCCATTGATCAGCCTGTCTGTACCAATACCATGCAGTTTTTATCACTATTGCTCTGTAGTATTATATGAGATCAGGGACTGTGATTCTGCCAGAATTTCTTTTACTGTTAAGAATTGTTTTTGCTGTCCTGGATTTTTGTTTTTCCAGGTGAAATTGAGAATTGCTCTTTCCATGTCTTCAAAGAATTGTGCCAGAATTTTAATGGGGATTGTACTGAATCTATAGATTGTTTTTGTTTGGGTGGCCATATTTGCTATGTTAATCCTACCAATCCATGAACATGAAAGAGCTCTCCAATTTCTGAGGTCTTCTTTGATTTCTTTCTTGAGAGACTTGAAGTTCTTGTCAAACAGTTATTTTACTTGTTTGGTTAGAGTTACTCTAAGATATTTTATATTATTTGTGACTAAGGATGTTGTTTCCCTGTTTTCTTTCTAAGCCCATTTATCATTTTTGTAAAGGAAGGTTACTGATTTGAGTTAATTTTATATCCAGCCACTATTCTGAAGTTGTTTATCAGCTAGAGAAGTCCTCTGGTCGAATATTTGGTGTCAAATTTGTATATTATCATCTCATCTGCAAATAGTGATACCTTGATTTATTCTTTGCCAATTTGTATCCCTTTGATCTCCATTTGTTGTCTTATTGCTCTGGCTAGAATTTCAAGTACTATAAGATACCTGGAGAGTGGGCATTCTTGTCTTGTCCCTGATTTTACTGGCATTGCTTCAAGTATCTCTCCATTTAATTTGATATTGACTGTTGGTTTCCTGTATATTGCTTTTATTATGTTTATATATGGGCCTTGAATTCCTGATCTCTTCGATACTTTTAACGTAAAATGGTGTTGTATTTTGTCAAATGGTTTTTCAGCATCTAATGAGATGATCATGTGTTTCTTTTCTTTGAGTTTGTTTATATAGTGGATTATAATAATGATTTTTTTAATATTGAACCAACCTTGTATCCCTGGGATGAAGCATACTTGATCATGGTGAATGATGGTTTTGATCTGTTCTTGGATTCAGTTTGGAAGATTTTTACTGAGTATTTTTGTATCAGTATTCATAAGCGAAGTTGGTTTGAAGTTGTCTTTCTTTACTGAGTCTTTGTGTGGTTTAGGTATCAGAGTAATTGTGGCTTCCTAGAAAGAATTAGGTAGTGTTCCTTCCGTTTCTATTTTATGAAAATTTTGAGTGTTACTATTAGCTCATCTTTGAAGGTCTGGTAGAATTCTGGAGTAATGCCATCTGGTCTGGGGTTTTTTAGTAGGAGGTTATTAATGACCTCTTTTGTTTCTTTGAGGGAGATGGGCCTGTTTAGATAGTTTACCTGCTCTTTATTTAACTTTGGTATGTGGTATCTGCCTAGAAACGTATCCATTTCCTCTAGATTTTTCAGTTGTGTTGAATATAGGCTTGTGTAGTAGAATCTGATGTTTTTTTTTAATTTCTTCAATTTCTATTGTCATTTCTCAATTTTCATTTCTGGTTTTGTTAATTTGAATTCTTGTCTCTGGGCCTTTTAGTTAATTTGTCTAGGGGTTTACCTATCTTGTTGATTTCTCAAGAATCCAGCTTTTGGTTTTGTTGATTCTCTATATACTTCTCTTTTTTTCTATTTGGTTAATTTTCACCCTGATTTTGACTATTTCCTGCCTTCTACTACTCTTGGGTGTGTTTGCTTCTTTTTGTTCTAGTACTTTCAGTTGTGCTTTTATGTTGCTAGTAGATGATCTCTCCAATTTCTTTATGAGGGTGCTTAGTGCTCTGAATTTTCCTCTTAGCACTGCTTTGAGTCCCATATGTTTGACTATGCTGTGTCATCATTTTAATTGAGCTCCAGAAAGCCTTTCATTTCTTTCTTTATGTCTTCCCTGATGAGGTTATCATTGAGTAGAGTAGTTCAGTTTCCATGGGTATGTCCATTTTCTGTTGTTTTTGAAGTCTAGCCATAGTCTGTGGTGATTTGACAGGATGCATGGGATTATTTCATTCTTCTGGGATTTGTTGAGGCTTGTTTTGTGACCAATTATATGGACAGTTTTGGAGAAGGTTCCATGAGGTGCTTAGAAGAAATTATATTCTTTTGTTTTACAGTGAAATGTAGTGTAGATATCTGTTAAATCCATTTGGTTCATAATCTCTATTAGTTTCACTGTGTCTCTCTTTAGTTTTTGTTTCAATGATATGTCCATTGGTGAGAGTGGGGTGTTGAAGTCTCCAACTATTATTGTGTGGGCTTATATGTATGTTTTGAACTTTAGTAGATTTTCTTTTATGAATGTGGGTGCCCTTGCACTTGGAGCATAGATGTTCAGAGTTGAAACTTTCTCTTGGTGGATTTTTCCTTTGATGCATATGAACTATCCTTCCCTGTCTCATTTGATAATTTTTGGTTGAAAGTCTAATTTCCTGGATATTATGAGAGCAATTCCAGCTTGTTTCTTGGGATCATTTGCTTGGAAGACTTTTTTCCAGCCTTTAACCCTGAGGTAATGCTGTCTTTGTCATTGAGGTGTGTTTCTTGTACACAGCAAAATGCTGGATCCTGCTTGCATATCCAGTCTGTTAGCTTATATCTTTTCATTAGGTAATAGAGTCTGCTTATATTGACATTAAAGACAGATTATTTTTAGGTTCTGTTATTTTTGTTGTTTTAGGTGGCATTATGTGCATGTGATTTGGCTTTGTTGTAAGATGCTTAATATCTTGTTTTTTCCTTTGTGTAGGTACCCTCCGTTTGTTGGAGTTTTCTTCTAGAATCCTCTGTAGGGTTCGATTGGTAGATATATATTATTTAAATTTGGTTTTGTCCTGGAATGTTTTCATTTCTCCAGCTATGCTGATTGAGACTTTGCCTGGTATACTAACCTGGGCTGGCATTTGTGTTCTCTAACGGTTTTCATGACTTCTGTTCAGGCTTTTCTGGATCTCTATTGAGAAGTCTGGTTTAATTATGATAGATCTGCCTTTATATATTACTTGGACTCTTTCCCTTACATCTCTTAATATTCTGTCTATGTTCTGTGCATTTAGTATTTTTATTATGTGACAAGAACATTTTATTTTCTAATGTAATCTATTTAGTGTTTTATAGACTTCTTGTACATGTATGGCCATCTCTTTCTTTAGGTTGTGGAAGTTTGCTTCTATGATTTTTGTTGAAGATGTTTTCTAGTCCTTTGAGCTGGGAATCTTAACTTTCTTCTATTATTATTTTTACATTTGATCTTTTCATTGTATCCTGAATTTCCTGCATGTTTTTTGTTAGGAGTTTTTATGTTTTTAATTTTCTTTAACCATTGTGTCAATATCTTCTAAGCTACCTTCTATACCTGAGAATTCTGTCTTCTATTTCTTGTATTCTGTTGTTTATGTTTTCTTCTATAGTTCCTGACCTCTTTCCTAGGTTTTTCATTTCCAGGGTTGCATCCATTTGTATTTTCTTCATTGTTTCTACTTACATTTTTAGGTGTTGGACCACTTTGTTCAATTCCTTCACCTGTTTGATTGTGCATTCCTATATTTATTTAAGGGTTTAATTTGTTTCTTCTTTAAGGACTTATACCTGTTTACCTGTGTCTTACTTTATTTCTTTCTGTGAGTTACTTATATCCTCCTTAAAGGACTCTATTATCTTCATGAGATAGGATTTTAGGTCAGGTGTTTGGGGTTATCCAGGGCTTGCTGAAGTGGGAGAACTGTGTACTGATGATGCCAAAATTTTTTGTGTTCTGTTGCTTATGTTTTTACACTTGCTCTCACCATTTTGGTTATTTCTGGTGTTAGCTGGCCTGGGTGTCCTAAATTGCTGCAGGTCTCCTGGGAGGCCTGTGGTCCTGGCTATATTATTTCTTCCTTCTGAAGCCTCCAATGTATTCTAGCTTTCTTTCAAATGTATGACATCTCTTTTCTTTAATTGTTGTTACAAACATATATTTTGCCTGTTGCCAACTTTGCAATTCATGAGGCAGGTAAACTGTGGCAGGCAGCTGTTGGGGTCAGTACTTAGAGCTGTTGTTGACAGGGTCAGTCCAGATATTGATAAAGGATGCTCTAAGTGGCAGCCAACAATTAAAGAAATTATTTAGCAGACTTTTCTCTGAGGGAACAAAGCTTAATTTACTGGAGCTGGTACTCCTCAAAGCCAGAAAAAAAAAAAGTCTAGGGCTGAGCTCTTTTAATTCCTTGGAGCTGGTGAGAAAGAGAAGTAAAGAGAGGAAAATAAACACACACACACACACACACACACACACACACACACAGTTAATGGGTGGAAAAAAAACATGTTCCAAGCCCCACATTTTTTTTTCTATAACTTGCATATCCCAGCAAAACCTTTCAAGCAATATAAAATTACAGTGTGATTGGTTTAGTTTTCTTCTGGTGAATGATTATGAAAAAACATGTTGCCTAATACCTTTACAAAAAATAATATTACATAGTATAGGTAAAGAAAACAATTCCCCAAGACCCACGTACATTCATAACTAAGCAACTTGTTATAGATTAACAAAATGTAAGCAAGCATGGTAGTTTTCTTAGCCAGTTTCTGTTGCTGGCAGGCAGCAAGTTGTAGTTACAAAGAAAGGATTGAGTATTTTATTATTTATCTTTAAAGGTAGTCTTGTATGAATCTTAAAGGAAACACAAATCTAAACTTTTATATAAAAAATCAATCATATATGTTTTAAATCCTCTAGATGCACATCTACTCTTCAGCAATTCTTAATAAATCACATCAGGAAGCTGAGGGGAAAAATGAGTATAAGAAATCAGTCATAGAGCCATCTCAAGTGTCATGCCAAATACCATTGGATTCATGTTAGTTCTAAAATTTACAGTGGTAGTCATTATAATTAGGAAAAAGTTTAAAGACACTTGCAGTGTATTTGGCATAATTCTAACAACTCTCTGGATGTTTTAATTTTGCATAGTGAGCTTATGAATTTCAAGAATGCTGCTTTGCTGAGAGTTTCTGTGGTAGATACTGCTGATAAAATTACCCATGGCCTGAGGTCAGTATTTCTATTTTTGTCAAGCTTCAAGAATAGCATAGATAGCTTGATCATGCTAGCCCTTTTTGTCCTGGGAATACTTTTATTCCTGCCCATTGTGTTAAAGCTTGTCTCTAACAACATCAACATGTTGGAAGCCAAAGTACATGGCTTGAACCTGAAAATGGACCCCCAGCCATAGGTATTAAATTATCAGGCTGGCAAGCCAAGGACTGGTAAGATTCTACACAGAGCCTTACCAACCTTAGACAGAAGTGCATTGGTTTATGCAGCTGAAAAGGAGTGCGTGGTGCTGGGAGTGGGTGCAGCCTACATGGCCTAAGACAGGGCTCTCACCCTCCTTTCACCCACATCAGAGTCCCTTGACGTTGCCCATCGTCGACAGCCTAAAGCCTTCGACCATCGACGTGACTCGTCTCACATCAGTGTTTTGGGGTTGTGAACTTGTCTAAGACCCCCCATAATTAGACATCCAAATTCAAAACTCACATAGTTGGGATTGAACATAAGACGCCTTCTCTAACTAAACAGAGAAGGGGGAGATGCCAGAAGCCAGGACCCTTGCCCTTACCCTTACCCCCTACCTTTCCCCACCTGCACAATGTCCTCTGAAGCTTGGCAACTGCAAGATCCTGCTTAGCAACTGCAGATAGACTCAAAGCAGAATACCATGTCTTCTTAAGAATAGCAGGGAGACCATAACTCAAGCAGTGTACCATATCTTCTGAAGAACTGCAGGTAGATCATAATTCAAGGCAGTGTACCATATAGACCATGGCATGTTTCAAGGCACAGGCCAAGAAGATTTTGTACTTTTCCACCACCTGGACCCTCTTACCCCCTCCCCTTGTAAAACATGCTATAAAAAAAAAAAAAGCATTTCATGTTCAAAAGAAAAAAAGAAAAAAAAAAAGAAACAGTGATCAAGGGAGTGTTCATGTAATTGTGTTTAATGCCTTGCTTGCTCTTTGACTATTTGTGTTTATTGTCTTGCTTGCTCCTTGACTATTTGCATCTATTGTATTGCTAGACCTTCAACCTAGAACTGACATTAATACATGCATGTAATTAAAATGGTATAAAAGCAAAAAGGGGGGGGCTGGGATGAGGGGATATAGGGAGGGGAAATGGGGAAAGGGGATGACATCTGAAATGTAAATAAATAAAATATTCAATTAAAAAAAAAGGAATATACATATGACAGAAATTATCAAATACTATAAATGTTACAAGCGATCCTATCAGAGAGCTGTGGATTAAACATTTATCACCATATTATTGGAACTGTGTATAGAAATTTATATTCTTCAAATAGAGAATATAATTTTTGTGTAAAAAAAAAAAAAAAAAAAAAGAAGTGCATTGGTTTGATAATGCATATTCCATGATGGGTAGGGAAGGCATTTTTGTCAGAATGACCTAAGACAGGCTCAGTCTTGTTAATGAAACAAGAAAGGGGGAGAGACAGAGAGCCTTTGGGGCTACTTGGCAAGAATCTGACATGGGCTAAGGATAGGGAAATGGGCTGCTTGGCAGGAATATGACAATGGCCAAGGACATGGAACTAGGCTTCAGGCAGGAATCTGTCATTAGGCTAGAGCAATTAATTTCAGTCAGGAATCTAAACATTAGTCTAGAACAAAGAAGTAATCTCAGACAGGAATCTAAATTTTAAGCTAGAACAAGGAAGTAGGCTTCCAACATAAAAATGACTTTGGGCTAGAACAGGGAAGTTAGCTCAGATATTTTGATCATCCTGATAAGCCCTTAGAAACAGTGATTATGGGAGTGTTCATGGAATTTTGTTTATTCCCTTGCTTGTTCTTTGATTACTTGTGTTTATTGTCTTGCTTGTTCCTTGACTATTTGCATCTATTGTATTGCTAGTCCCTCAACCTAGAACTGACCTTAATACTTACATGTAACTAAAATACTATAAAAGCAAAAAAGAGGAGGGGGAATGGGGTAGGGAATTCTAGGGAGGGGAAATGGGGAAAGGAGATAACATCTGAAATGTAAATAAATAAGATATCCAATAAAAGAAAGAAAAGAAGAAAAAGAAATCGATCATCACCAGTCCAGCCACAGTGAGAGTCAGGTCAGCCAGTGCTGCCATTGTTCTTGTTTCCTGACCACAAAACATCCCTAGCTTAACTAATAAGAGTGCATTTCTGAACTTCAAATTGTTCTTTAAAATTGTCTACATCAATGTCAGTAGCAAAACCATCTCAACCTAGCTTCACTAACAATTTTCTTTTTCTAAATATTTTCTAAGGTCAATGGTCATTGCTGACAATCTACATCTCTGAGTTCTTCTGTAGGGTAGTGATTGAATCATTAATCTTTTCCAGCAGAAGTGCCTGTAAGAGATCAAGCACCATACTGTGAATGCCAGAGATACTGCCCAGTGAAGGGCTAGAAACCCTCTTAGCATTTTCATACAATTCTTATATCTAGAGTGATGTGAGGGCAGCAAGCAGAGCAGAACTCCATAACAGCATGAAGTCCTCAGGGTTGTGCCACACTGAGGTGCACCCATCATGGCTGTGGTAAGATAGGAAAATTAATATTCTATTAATTTTCTATAAGTTTTAAAGCCTTTTGTTCATTCCTCTTGCATGGCTTTCAACAATATTTATGTACATATATGTTCTTAAATCGATAAATACATCCTGTACAATCAGATACTTTTTTGTCTTGATCATTTGGTACTAGATAGCACACTAGTATACTCTTCCCTGGGGAAGACTAATTTTCCCATTTTCATTCATTAGTTGACTGTAGTTTTGTGTAGGTTTGAGGCCTGTAGGATTTCTCACATTAGCTTTAGCATGTCTATTATTGGTGTTATGGTTCCACTCATGTTTACACAGTGTTATTGGTTATACTTTATGGGTGTAGCTTCTGACATTCCTGGAAGAAACACTCTCACAGCAAATTTCCTGATGTTATAGCTTTTAAAATCTTTCTAACCCATCTTCTGCACTGTTCTCTGACTCTTACTTAGGTGAGGAGTGTTTTGTAGATGTACTCATTAGGACTGGATTCTGCAACACTACTTACTGGTTGGTTGTGGTTCTCTCCATCTGTTGAAAAGAAAAATTTCCTTGGTGATGGGGTAAACACTATATTTATCTGTGGATATGCAACAAATATCTATAGATTGTGGCTAGGAATTATACTAGTTTAGTAAAGTGGTGACTATAGGTTCCTTCCCAAGATCTATGACTTTACTAGCCTGAAAGTTGTCTAGGTTTCAAATACCAGGCATGATTTATCTCTTATTGAGTGCTTTTAAAATCCAATTAGAGAGTTGTTGGTTAACATCAAAGTATACATGTGACTACTGATCTCTTAGGCTTATCATGTCATGCTGATCATTGCTATGGTCATAGTTGGGTAAGATTGTTGGTTGCTTCCATCCTTTGAAAGTTTGCATTGCATCTTTTATACAATGAAAACTAATCCCCAAGGAGGAAGCTATTGTGTCATATCCAAATTAGGAGCCGCTAGGCTCTTTGTCTGTAGTGCATAGAGACTTACCTTCAAACCCTGTGGAGAAATCAAGGGCAATAGCAATAACTCAAAAGATTTCTCATTCCTAGTGTTGGTGTTTTGTTAGATGATCCTTGGCTCTTGAAGGTAGAATTGTCAACCCAGATAAAGAAAACTCACTTAAGCTATATATGTGTATTTATATACAGGGCACATGTGTATTATAAGGTATGTGGGGTTTAATAATAGAATTTATTATAACTGCTTCAGACATCCTTACTGTTATTTGACTCTAATCTCTTGTATTTATCTTCATTTCCCACCCCTAATTAAAGACCCTCTTGTTTTTTCTCTATTTCCCTAATCAGATCATTGTATCCTACTATTCCCCCACAATTGCTCATCTTCCTTTCCACTCAACAATAGTCCATTTGGTTTTCTTGTTTCTGAAGTTACACCAGGAAATGCACTCATATCTGAAGATGAGAGAGAACATATGGCATTTGTTTTTCTGTGTCTAGTTTACTTCACTAAATGTAATATTTTCAATTCTATCAATTTATCTTTGTAGTTATTATTTCATTTTTTATAGCTATGTAGTAATATTCCATAGTGCGTATATACTACAGTTTCTTTACCTGTTCTCTAGTTGAAAGACATTTATATTGCTTCTATTTCCTAGCTATTACAATTATAGATGCAATGAATATGGCTGAGCAAGTACCTATGGAGTCATATGCCCACTCCTTAGTGTACATAAGTCAAGAAGTGGTATAGCTGGTTCACATAGTAGATATACTTTTAGCATTTTGAGAAGTCTCCACAATGATCTCCTTAATGATCATTTTTCAATCCTACCAGCAGTGAATGGGGATTTTCTTTTCCCCAAACCTCTTCAGTCCTTTAATATTTGCCATTGTCTTAGTCACTGTTCTATTGCTGTGAAGAGAAACCATGACCAAGGCAACTCTTATGAGAGAAAACATTTAATTGGGGCTTTGCTTACAATTACAGAGGGTTAGCCCATTATCATCATGGCAGGGAACATAGCAGCATACCTGGCAATGGAGCAGTAGCTAAGGGCTACATCCTGATCTGCAGGCAGGCGGGAAACAAGACAGGTAGAATGGATGAGGGGAGTCAAAACATCTGAGCTAGATTGGGTATATCCCATCCCCAGGAACATGTAACAATAACTGATTACTTGTTTGATTAATGCAGAGAAGAAATTGATAAAACAGGGTGAGATTTTAAAAAGCAAGAAAATAAGGAGGGGGTCAGTAAGGGCAATATCTACTTCTATATGAGGTTTTTAAAGGCCCAGGGGAAGCACTGAGTTGTTCCTTATGTTTTTTGGAGGTCTGTTTGAAGTTGTTGGATTTTGTTTTTTACTATACCTGATTGGTTGACATAGAAGCAACATTTCTCTTGGAGGAAGAGGCAAAGTCCACCTTTGACAGCTGTAAGAAGATATAGTCCCCATTTGTTTTGGAGTATTGCTGCAGCCAAGGACTCAATTTGGGCCACTTGCTGGGGGTCTTAGATGAACTGAGAAGAAAAGTGATGATACAAGGCAGGGAAATGGTCAGCTGTGATGTCCCAAGTGGCAACACCTGCAGTTATTCCAGTGACAGCCAGGAGGGGCAATATTTGAATTGCCCCTTTATTATTTCAGGTAGCTATTGAGGCCAGGACTGGAATCAGTAAGGGCTCTTCTTCATGTATCACCCACAACGCTAGTATGAAATTCCTCACCAACTAGCAGGTAGGTGGTAGTAGACTTGAGGTCCACAAAGAATCAAGGTATTGTGGGCTGTAGGGCACTGGAGATGGGATGAGGTACGAAGGATTATGGATTTTTTGCAGCCTCTGGGAATCCATAATCTATGGGAAGCAGTGCTTGTTTCCCACCTGTGATTACTTGGATCCAAGATGTAGAGGTAGAGGGTCCCATCTCATAGGAAGAGGAAGGAATCAGGACAAGATTGTATGTATGGTGAATGGTATTGGCAAGACCAGTATGGGTGGCTTTTTACAGTAACTTTTTGCCTAGTCAGAGAAGAAGCAGACAAAAAAAAGTCATTAAATGAAGGATGACAGGGTGGATATAGCAATGAAGGGAATTTTAATTGGCTCCTAACAACCTATGGAACAATTTCCTGACCCTATTCAAAGAGTCACGAAATATGTGTTGTGAGGGCTTCTTTTTTCTTATTTATTTATTTATTTATTTATTTATTTACATATCAATCTATCTATCCACTTTACATCCCTATACCAGTCTCCCCTCTCTCAAGGCCACCCCTCAGCTCCTACCCCCTTCCCTTTCCCTTTCTCCTATGAGACCCTATCCCAGCTATCACCTCACCCTGGGACATCAAGTAAGACTAGGTGCATCCTCTGTTATGGAGACAAGACAAGGCAGCCCAGTTAGCAGAACAGGATGAACAGGCAGGAAACTGATTCAGGGATAGCCCTGCTCTAGATGTTGGAGTACTCGCATGAAGACCAAGCTGCATATCTGCTACATTTATTCTCAGGGCCTAGGTCAAGGCCATGCTCACTCTTCGGTTTGTGGTTCAGTTTCTGGGAGCCCCCAAGTGTCGAGATTAATTGACTCTAGTTGATCTTCCTGTAGAGTCCCTATCCTCTTCAGGTTCCTCAATCCTCACCCCAAAGATCTTCCACAAGACTCCCTGACCTCCATCTCATATTTGGCTGTGAATCTCTGCATCATTTCCATTGACTGCTAGGTGGAGCCTCTTAACTGATAATTATGCTAAGAAACTGTCTACAAGACATAACAGAGTATCATTAATAATGTCAGGGATTGGTTCATGCCCATGGGTCTCAATTTGTAGCAGTCATTGGTTGGTCATTCCCTCCATTTCTGCTCCACTTTTGTCCCTGCACATCTTGTATGCAGAGTACATTTTGGGTTGAAGGTTTTTGGGTGGATTGCTGCTCTTAGATCTCCACTGGAAGTCCTGCTTGCCTTTAGGAGGTGACCACTTCAGGCTTCACATCCCCCACCGCTAGGAGTCTCAGCTGGAGTCACACCCATAGACTCCCTGGGGCTACCTCTGTCCCAGGTCTGGCACATTCTAGAGATGTACCCCTAACTCCCAATTTCCATTCTTTCTCTCCTGCTCTCTATACCTGATCTTACAACCCTGTTTGCCTCCTCATCCCCACTCCTACCCACTTTCTACCATCCATTCACCTCCTATATCTGTTTTATCTCTGCTTCTGAGAAAGACT
The DNA here is from genome assembly GCF_004785775.1 of Grammomys surdaster. Taxonomy (NCBI): domain Eukaryota; kingdom Metazoa; phylum Chordata; class Mammalia; order Rodentia; family Muridae; genus Grammomys; species Grammomys surdaster. Next base: position 537,554 of record NW_021620966.1, read on the forward strand.
TAAGCCCTCCCTTGAGCCCTCCTTGTTATTTGGCTTCTTTGGGACTGTGGATTGCAGCGTGGTTGTTCTGTACTTTATGTCTAATATCTACTTACTAGTGAGTACATACCACACATGTCTTTTGGATTCTGGGTTACCTCACTCAGGATGATATTTTCTAGTTCCATCTATTTGCCTGCAGATTTCATGATGTCCTTGTTTTAAATAGCCGAGTAGTAATCCATTGTGTAAATGAACTACATTTTCTTTATTCATTCTTTAATTGAGGGACATCTGGGTTGTTTCCAGTTTCTGGCTATTATGAATAAAGCTGCCATGAACATTCTTGAGTAAGTGTCCTAGTTGTATGGTGGAGGAACTTTTGGGTATATGCCCAGGAGTGGTATACCTAGGTCTTAAGATAGAACTATTCCCAATTTTCTGAGACGCCATCAAATTGGTATCCAGAGAGGTTGTACAACGTTTGCAATCCCAACAGCAATGAAGGAGTGTCCCCCTTGGGCCACATCCTCTGTGGCATTTGCTATCTCTTGAGTTTTTAATCTAAACCATTCAAATGGATGTAAGATGAAGTTGTTTTGATTTGCATATCCCTGATGACTAAGGACATTACACATTTCTATAAGTGTTTCTTAGCCATTAGATATTCTTTTGTTGAGAACTCTGCTTAGGTCTGAACTCAATTTTTTAACTGGGCTATTTGGGATGTTGGTATCTTTTTGAGTTCTTTATATATTCTGGATATATATATATATATATATATATATATATATATATATATATATGGCTTTTCATCAAATATAGGTTTGAAAGTCTTTTTCCCAATCTGTAAGCTGTTTTGTCCTGTTCATGATATCCTTTGCCTTATAGAAGTTTTCAGTTTCATGAGGGCCCATTTATTAATTGTTAATCTTACTGCCGGAGCTATGGGTTCTCTGTTCAAGAAGCTGTCTCCTGTTCCAATAAATTCACAGCTATTCACCACTTTCTGTTCTGTGGGATTTAGTGTATCTGGTTTTATATTGAGGTCTTCAATCCATTTGGACTTGAGTTTTGTACAGGGTGATATAGATTTATTTCCATTCTTGTACATGCAGACATCCAATTAGACCAGCACCATTTGTTGAATATCGTTTCCCTTTTACATGGTATGATTTTGGCTTCTTTGCCAAAAGTCAAGTGTCTGTAGGTGTGTGAATTTATTTCTGTGTCTTCAATACTACTTCATTATTAACATGTCTGTTTCTATATCAATACCATGTACTTTTTATTACTATTACTATTACTATTACTATTACTATTACTATTACTATTACTATTACTATTACTCTGTAGTATAACTTGAAATTAGGGACAGTGGTACCTCCAGAATTTTTTTTATTGTACAGGATTGTTTTAGCTATTCTGGGTGTTTTGTTTTTACATATGAAGCATTGCTGTTTCAAGGTCTGTAAAGAGTTATGTTGGGCCGGGCAGTGGTGGTGCATGCCTTTAATCCCAGCACTTGGGATGCAGAGGCAGGTGGATTTCTGGGTTCGAGGACAGCCTGGTCTACAGAGTGAGTTCCAGGACAGCCAGGGCTACATAGAGAAACCCTGTCTCAAAAAACAAAAACAAACAAAGAAAAAAATTATGTTGGAATTTTGATGGGGATTGCATTGAATCTGTAAGTTGCTTTTGGTAAGAAGGCCACTTTTCACCTTGTTAATTCTACTGATCCATGATCCTGGAGGATCTTATTATCTCTGATATCTTCTTTGGTTTCTTTGTTGAGAGACTTGAAGTTCTTGTCATACAGATCTTTTACTTCTTTGGTTAGAGTTGCACCAAGATGTTTTATATTATTTGTGGCTATTCTAAAGGGTGTTGTCTCCCTAAATTCTTTCAAGTCAATTTATTGTTTGTATATAGGAGGGATACTAATTTTTTAGTTAATTTTTTATACAAACACTACCTACAGTGTTTATCAGCTGTAGGAGTTTACTGGTAAAATTTTTGGGCTCACTCATGTATACTATCATAACACCTACAAAAGTGATATTTTGACTTCTTCCTTTCTAATTTCTATCTCCTTGGTCTCCTTTAGTTGTCTTCTTGCTCTAGTTAGGATTTCAAGTTCTGTATTGAAGAGAGAGAGTGGACAGATTTGTCTTGTCTCTGATTTTAGTGGAATTGCTTCAAGTTTCTCTCCATTTAATTTGATGCTGGCTATTTGCTTGCTGTATATTGCCTTCATTGTTTTTAAGTATATGTCTTGTATACCTGATATCTCCAATACTTTTAACATGATTGGGTGTTGGATTTTGTCAAAGTCTTTTTCAGTAAATAATGAGACTTTTTCCTTTCTATTTGCTTGTATTGTTAATTACATTGATGGATTTTCGTATACTGAAACATCCCTGCATCCCTGGGATGAAACCTTGATCATGATTGTGGGCCTGTGTACTGGAGTTTTTGTATGGAGATCTCTGACCTTGCCAGGTGTGGGGGTTCAGGCAAAGGGGAGAGAACTTGAGCAGGGAGGGGGAATTGCCTTTGCCACCTCTGCTGCTGAAGGTACCCCCACCTCTATCTCTGCTGCTGCCACTTCAGTTGCTCCAAGAAGCACTTGTTGCTCTACACTGAGCCAGACCAGGCTGAGCTGGTGGAAGGCTAACTAGCCAGCGAGGGATGTGGCTGAGCTTCTGGCAGCATTTTTGGGAGAGCAGATCTCTTCTCCAAGGGGCAGTGTTACAGCACTCATGACAGAAACTCTCAGACAATGGAGTAATTCCCACATCTTTAGTCCTTCTGGATAAGATTCTTATATACAGTTTTGGGGTGAGTCAGGGTCTGACAGTAGGTACTTCCTATTGGCTTGTTCTGAGAGCTTGGGGATACCTTATCTACATGTGGCAGGGCTTGGGGTGCTGCTCCTGTGTGACTGATGCCCACAGACCTCTCTGTGGAGGGTTAGAGGGGCTGAAGCTACATGACAGGTGTCTGGTGCCCAGGAACAGGCAAAACACCTGCCGTCCCTTCAGGGTCATCGTGGTTTCTAGCCTTAGCTCAACCAGGAACCAGGATACATTTCACAGCTCACCACCTCACAACTCTCTCTTTTCTTTTATAAGGGAGAGGTGTCATCAGAATAACTGTCTCCTATGTTGGGAACAGTTTGATACTGAACTACCTTATTGGTAGTAATCTTTGCAATGCTACTCATCTGCTGCTTTAGAAACTGAATGAGGCAAGGTGCCAAGAGAAGCAAGGCTCCAATGGCTAGTATGGGGCCAAGGAAGGAAAGAATGCAGGCTACTAAGGGGTTAGAGTACGAAGAGGAAGGGGTGTTGGGAGTATAGTGTGCCTTGAGGTCCCCCCAGAGCTCTTTGAGCATTTGTACATCTTGTTCTACCAGCACAGATTCATTGACATAGAAGCCACATTCCTCCCCCAGCAAAACACAAGTCCCTCCCTGTTCAACAGTCAGTAAGTCCAGGACTCTCCGGTTTTGGAGAGCAACTCCTGCTAAGGAAGTTATCTGGTGTTGAAGAGACTGAAGGTTGTCTGTAGTGGAAGCCATTGCCTGGTCAAGCTTGTCTTGGAAGTTGCTGGCCAGAAGTGTTTGGACAAGGTCTGCTCCAACAGTTCCTGCCTCACCCAGTGAGACAGCAAGGCCTAGTCCAATGAGCAAAGGGATGAAGAGCTCTCTCCTTTTGGCTTCCTCCCATCTGCAAGGCAAGTGATTCAGGTTCCTAGAGATAAACCTTGGGGACAGTTATCATAGGGGTGTAGGAACCTGAAAAGGGAGGTTAATACAGACACCTGTAGTGCCTTTGCACCATAGGAGGGCAGGAAGATTAACACATGCTGATTTGGTGATAGAAAAAGGAGGAACTGTTAATGGGAACAACTGCTAATAATGGTCCGGAGAGAGATCTTCAATTTCTTTCTTCAGAGTCTTGAAGTTCTTGTCATACAGTTATTTCACTTGCATGGTTGGAGTCACACCAAGGAATTTTATATTACTTGTGACTATACTTGGAGGGTGTTGTTTCTCTAATTTCTTTCTTGGCCTGTTTATCCTTTGAGTAGAGAAAGGTTATTGGTTTATTTGAGTTAATTTTGTATCCAGCCACTTTGCTAAAGTTGTTTATCAGATTTAAGAGTTCTCTGGTGGAATTTCTGGGGTCGCTTATACTATCATATCATCTGTAAATAGTGAGATTTTGACTTCTTCCCTTTGACCTCCTTTTATAATCTAATTGCTCTGGTTATGACTTTGAGTACTATATTGAATAGGTAGTGAGAGAGTGGGCAGCCTTGTCTAGTCTCTGATTTTAGTGGGATTGCTTCAACTTTCTCCCCATTTATTTTGATGTTGGCTACTGGTTTGCTGTATATTGCTTTCACTATGTTTAGGTATGGGCCTTGAATTCCTGGTATTTCCAAGACTTTTATCATGAAGCGGTATTGAATTTTGTTAAATTCTTTCTCAGTGTTTTTTTTTTTTATTTTTTTCTTTCTTTCTTTTTTTTAAATCATAATTTTTACTTATTCACACATGGATTATAAACACAAAAAGGCAGGACGTAGGGAAGGGGATGACACTGGAGCGTGGGTGTTCAGGGGGATTACAGATATCTTTCAGAACAGAGTATCATCTGGGTGGAGGTTCAGGGGACAGGTCACTTTGACTCTGCCTATAATTCACTTGTCCTTATCTAAGTTGGTATTATCTGCCAAGGCTACCTATTTACAAGGTCTATGACTACTCAGGCTAGTAAATTTCCACAAAAGCTATTTAAACAATAGCTTATAGCCATCTGATTCAATGTTTTTCCACAGAGCCCCAAGACTTGGTGTTAGTATACATATATGACAGGCCTATTGCTGACATTAGGCCTATGGCTGATTTTAGGCCTTCAGTGTATAAGCAGGGCTGCCCCAGACATCTCCTCCCTTCTCTAAGTATAGAAGGGCTGGGGCGATTCTAATCTTGTGAAGGCAGGGATAGAGGCCTGACCTCCAGTAATTGAAGGGGACCTTGTAATGGCTCCAGTCCCCCTGTCGTTGTCCAGTGAGGCATGAGGGCCATATCCATCCCTATGTCTTTTTCCTGGAGAGGGGATACTTTTGACATCAACCCCTATGCAGTCAGGCTTGTCCCTCAGGGAACCCAGAAAGATATTTTTATCTTTTATTTATATTCCCTTGCAGTGCTTAGCCTTGCAGCCTAAGCAAGAACTCAGATCGTCAGTCAGAGGGGGTTCTGGATGGCCCCTCTCTGCTTGGTTTAGGGGCAGAAGTCCCCTCTTTTAGGATGGGTGGAGATGGGTTTTTGGAACACCCTGGATAGAGTAACAACCTCATTTGAGTCTCACGGTCCTCCATAACTAACTTATGATAATGTATCTGAATAGATTTTGCTACCAAATTATTTATCTGTTGTTTCACAAAGTTAGCCAGCCTATCGAAGGCCCAGGGACCAGAAGAAATAAGCAAAAATAACCCAATTAATAGTCCCAAGATGGGAGGAAGTAGGGTTGACAACCATGGAGAGGCTGAAAATCAATTCTTGTACCAGCACTCATCTTTCTCTTTCTCTCTCTGTTTTTCTCAGGGCCTTCTCTGACCTTTTTCATGCTCTCTTTAACCATCCCTGTCTCGTCTATGTAAAGGCAACATTTTTCTTTAAGAGCTGTACACAGTCAAGAGCTGTACACAGTCTTTTCTATTGTAAAAGAGTAAATCAAGTCCAATAAAGTCCTTTGTGATTTTTGGAGGTCTCTTCAGACAGTAAAACGAGGGATTTCTTCAAATTAGTGATGTCAATCTCTAGCTGTTTGATATTCTTTTCAAGGGCCGTCAAAGGTCTGAGTAGTATAAGTTCGGAGGCAAGTATCTGGATTAGAACTTGTAATAGCAGACATCACGGGTGATTCATTTTTACCTGGAAAGGAAAAAGAAGGGAATTCTCAAGGAGATTTCTCTTCCCTGGATGCCAATTGTTATTCATCTTATTTATGGTTGGGCCTGGCTTTGAGGGAGGTATCTATTCATTTCATTAATCTTTTTGGTAGCCATTTAGCTGTGCCTTCTGTGGTATCAGACAGGCATATCAATCCTCGGCCCCATAAGAAAACTGGGTCTGGGCCATTCCCTTTAAGGGTAAGAGGGTCCTTCCACATACTGTGCCATAGTTCTTATTAGTCTCGGTGATGCCAGAAGCAGTCAGCAGCAGATTTGCCATGAGCTTTCAGTTTTAGAGAGTTAAAAGTGAACAAGACATAATGGAGAGTATTTCAGGGGGATTCCTTCTGAAGGGGTACCATTCCCCCTCTTTTGTTTTTAAAGCCAATTTTTCAGAGTTCTTATAAAAACAGGGCAGAAGTGCCAACAGCCGTTCCTTCCACACTCAGAGAGTCGTGAAGACACTATTTAAAGAAATATAAATCTATATTAATAATCTCTTTTATCAAAGGACTGTTATAGCACAGCCAACAACTAATAAGACTATATAACATATTGATTAATAATAGCTTCTTCTACTTTTTGTGAGATTACTTCTCTTGTCAATTAATTGTTGAGGGAAATTAGGATTTACATCCCTCTTGAGAATATTAAATAGAGATTTAAATTCTTTGGTGGAGAGCTTAAAATAAGCTCTTAGCCAATTAGCAACTCCTAGAATAATTTGAAATAAGTAAACTCTCTTTTTTTCCCAGACACTTTATCTGTTTTTTTTTTAATTTTTTTATTGGATGTTTTATTTACATTTCATATGTTGTCCCCTTACCCCATCCCCCACCCACCCAGGAACCCCCAATCCCCTCACACCTCCTCCTTCTTCTTTGTGGATGTAACCTCTATCTATCCCCCCACTCCCACCTCCCCACCCTCAAAACTCCCACCCCCTGGGGCGTCCAGCCTTCATGAGGTCAAGGATCTCATCTTCCACCTGTGCCCAGCAGGGCCCTCCACTCTTATATATTCAGCTAAGGCCCTGGATCCCTCCATAAGTGCTCCCAGGCTGGTGGTTTAGACCCTGGGAGCTGTGGTTGGTTGGTATTGTTGCTCTCCTCATGGGGCCACAAATCCTTTCAGCTCCTTCAGTCTTCACTCTAACTCCTCCATTGAGAACCCCATGATCACTTCAATGGCTAGTTGTGAGCATCTGCCTCTGAATATGTCAGACTCTTGAAGACCTCTGAGGAGACATCCATATCAGGCTCTTATCAGCATGCACTTCCTGACTTCCACATCAGCATCTACCTTTGGTGACTGCACATGGGATGGATACTCAGGTGGAAAGGTCTTCAGACGGCCCCTCCTTCAGTTTTTGTCCCTCGCTTTGTCTCCATATTTGCTCCCTTGAGTATTTTGTTGCTCCTTCTAAGAAGGACCGAATCACCCCCACTTGGTCTTCCTTCTTTATGGACTTCATGTGGCCTGTGAGTTGCATCTTGGGCATTTTAAGGTTCTGGGCTAATATCCAATAATCAGTGAGTGAATACCATGTGTGTTCTTTTGTGATTGGCTTACCTCACTCAGTATGATAATTTCTAGTTCCATCCATTTACCTAGGAACCTCTCAAATTCATTGTTTTTAATAGCTGAGTAATACTCCATTGTGTAAATATACCACATTTTTTGAATCCATTCCTCAGTTGAAGGACATCTGGGTTCTTTCCAGCTCCTGGCTATTATAAATAAGGCTGCTATGAACATAGTTGAGCATATGTCCTTATTATATGTTCGAGCACCTTCTGGGTATATGCCTAGGAGTGGTATAGCTGGATCCTCGGGTAATGCTATGTCCAATTTTCTGAGGAACCGCCAGACTGATTTCCAAAGTGGTTGCACCATCTTGCAGTCCCACCAACAATGGAGGAGTGTTCCTCTTTCTCCACACCCTCGCCAGCATCTACTATCACCTGAGTTTTTAATCTTAGCCATTCTGACTGGTGTGAGATGGAATCTCAGGGTTGTTTTGATTTGCATTTCCCTGACGACTAAGGATGCTGAACATTTCTTTAGGTGCTTCTCAGTCATTCGAGTTTCTTCCGTTGAAAATTCTTTGTTAAGCTCTATACCCCATTTTTTAATAGGGTAATTTGGTTGTCTGGAGTCTAATTTCTTGAGTTCTTTGTATATATTGGATATTAGCCCTCTATCAGATGAAGGATTGGTAAAGATCTTTTCCCAATTTGTTGGTTGTCGTTTTGTCCTATTGACAGTGTCCTTTGCCTTACAGAAACTTTGCAATTTTATGAAGTCCCATTTGTCAATTCTCGATCTTAGAGCATATGCCATTGGAGTTCTGTTCAGGAACTTTTCCCCTGTGCCCAAGTATTCGAGGCTTTTCCCCACCTTCTCTTCTATTAGTTTCAGTGTATCTGGTTTTATGTGGAGGTCCTTTATCCACTTAGATTTGAGCTTTGTACAAGGGGATAAGAATGGATCAATTTTCATTCTTCTACATGTTGTCCTCCAGTTGAACCAGCACCATTTGTTGAAAATGCTGTCCTTTTTCCACTGGACAGTTTTAGCTCCTTTGTCAAAGATCAAGTGACCATAGGAGTGTGGGTTCATTTCTGGGTCTTCAATTCTATTCCATTGATCTTCCTGCCTGTCTCTGTACCAATACCAGGTAGTTTTTATCACTATTGCTCTGTAGTACAGCTTGAGGTCAGGGATGGTGATTCCTCCCGAAGTTCTTTTATTGTTGAGAATAGTTTTCGCTATCCTAGGTTTTTTGTTATTCCATATGAATTTGAGAATTTCCTTTTCTAACTCTGTGAAGAATTGAGTTGGGATTTTAATGGGGATTGCATTGAATCTGTAGATTGCTTTTGGCAAGATGGCCATTTTTATTATATTAATCCTGCCAATCCATGAGCATGGGAGATCTTTCCATCTTCTGAGATCTTCTTCAATTTCTTTCTTCAGAGACTTGAAGTTCTTGTCATACAGGTCTTTCACTTGCTTGGTTAGATTCACACCAAGGTATTTTATATTATTTGCAACTATTGTGAAGGGTGTCATTTCCCTAATTTCTTTTTCAGTCTGTTTATCTTTCATGTAGAGGAAGGCTACTGATTTGTTTGAGTTGATTTTATAACCAGCCACTTTGCTGAAGTTGTTTATCAGGTTTTGGAGTTCTCTGGTGGAAGTTTGGGGGTCACTTAAGTATACTATCATATCATCTGCAAATAGCGATATTTTGACTTCTTCCTTTCCTATTTGTATCCCTTTGACTTCTTTTTGTTGTCTAATTGCTCTGGCTAAGACTTCCAGTACTATATTGAATAGGTAGGGGGAGAGTGGGCAGCCTTGTCTAGTCCCTGATCTTAGTGGGATTGCTTCAAGTTTCTCTCCATTTAGCTTGATGTTGGCTACTGGTTTGCTGTAAATTGCTTTTACTATGTTTAGGTAGGGGCCTTGAATTCCTGATCTTTCCAAGACTTTTATCATGAAGGGATGTTGAATTTTTCAAATGCTTTCTCAGCATCTAGTGAGATAATCATATGGTTTTTTTCTTTAAGTTTGTTTATATAGTGGATTACATTGATGGATTTCCGAATATTGAACCATCCCTGCATTCCTGGGATAAAACCTACTTGATCATGATGGATGATTGTTTTGATGTGGTCTTGGATTCGGTTTGCTAGAATTTTATTGAGTATTTTTGCATCGATGTTCATAAGGGAGATTGGTCTGAAGTTCTCTTTCTTTGTTGGGTCCTTGTGGGGTTTGGGAATGAGTGTAATTGTAGCTTCATAGAACGAATTGGGTAGTGTTCCTTCTGTCTCTATTTTGTGGAATAGTTTGAAGAGAATTGGTATTAGGTCTTCCTTGAAGGTCTGATAGAATTCAGCACTAAAACCATCTGGTCCTGGGCTTTTTTTAGTGGGGAGACTTTTAATGACTGCTGCTATTTCCTGAGGGGTTATGGGACTATTTAGATGGTTTATCTGCTCCTGGTTTAATTTTGGTACCTGGTATCTGTCTAGGAAATTGTCCATTTCATCCAGGTTTTCCAGTTTTGTTGAGTATAGGCCTTTGTAGTAGGATCTGATGATTTTTTTAATTTCTTCCGTTTCTGTTGTTATGTCTCCCTTTTCAGTTCTGATTTTATTAATTTGGATACTGTCTCTGTGCCCTCTGGTTAATCTGGCTAAGGGTTTATCTATCTTGTTGATTTTCTCAAAGGACCAACTCCTGGTTTTATTGATATTTTGTATTGTTCTTTCTGTTTCTATTTGGTTGATTTCAGCCCTGAGTTTGATTATTTCCTGCCTTCTACTCCTCCTGGGTGTATTTGCTTCTTTTTGTTCTAGGGCTTTTAGTTGTGCAGTCAACTTGTTAGTGTGTGCTCTTTCCAGTTTCTTTTTGTAGGCACTTAGAGCTATGAGTTTTCCTCTTAGCACTGCCTTCATGGAGTCCCACAAGTTTTGGTATGATGTGTCCTCATTTTCATTGAAATCTAAAAAGTCTTTAATTTCTTTCTTTATTTCTTCCTTGAGCAAGTCATCATTGAGTAGAGAGTTGTTCAGTTTCCATGTGCACATGGGTTTTCCATTGGTTTTGTCATTATTAAAGACCAGTCTTATTCCATGGTGATCTGATAAGAGGCAAGGGATTATTTCAATCTTTTTGTATCTGTAGAGGCTTGTTTTGTGACCAATTATATGGTCTATTTTGGAGAAGGTACCATGAGGTGCTGAGAAAAAGGTATATTCTTTTGTTTTAGGATGAAATGTTCTATAGATGTCTGTTAAGTCCATTCGGTTCATAACTTCTGTTAATGTCAAAGTGTCTCGGTTTAGTTTCTGTTTCCATGATCTGTCCATTGCTGAGAGTGGGGTGTTGAAATCCCCCACTATTATTGTGTGAGGTGTAATGTGTGTTTTGAGCTTTAGTGAAGTTTCTTTTATGTATGTAGGTGCCCTTGCATTTGGGGCATAGATATTCAGAATTGAGGATTCAGCTTTGTAGATTTTTCCTTTGATGAGTATGAAGTGTCCTTCCTTATCTTTTTTGATTAATTTTGGATGCAAGTCGATTTTATTTGATATTAGAATGGCTACTCCAGCTTGTTTCTTGGGACCATTGGCTTGGAAAATTGTTTTCCACCCTTTTATTCTGAGGTAGTGTCTGTCTTTGTCACTGATGTGTGTTTCTTGTATGCAGCAAAATTCTGGGTCTTGTTTGTGTATCCAGTCTGCTAGTCTGCGTCTTTTTATTGGGGAATTGAGACCATTGATGTTAAGAGATATTAAGGAAAAATGATTGTGGCTTCCTGTTATTTTTGTTATTAGAGGTAAAGTTATGTTTGTATAGTTATCTTCTTTTGGGGTTGTTGGAAGATTACTTCCTTGCTTTTTCTAGGTTGTAGTTTCCCTCCTTGTGTTGGCGTTTTCCATCCATTATCCTTTGAAGTGCTGGGTTTGTGGGAAGATATTGTGCAAATTTGGTTTTGTCATGGAATATCTTGGTTTCACCATCTATATTGATTGAGAGTTTTGCTGGGTATAGTAATCTGGGCTGGCAATTGTGTTCTCTTAGGGTCTGTATGATGTCCGTCCAGGCTCTTCTGGCTTTTATAGTCTCTGGTGAGAAGTCTGGTGTAATTCTTATAGGTCTGCCTTTATATGTTACTTGACCTTTTTCCCTTACTGCTTTTAGTATTTTTTCTTTGTTTTGTGCATCTGATGTTTTGATTATTATGTGACGGGAGGTATTTCTTTTCTGGTCTAGTCTATTTGGTGTTCTGTAGGCTTCTTGTATGTTTATGGGCATCTTGTTCTTTAGGTTAGGGAAATTTTCCTCAATGATTTTGTTGAAGATATTTACTGGCCCTTTAAGTTGGGAATCTTCATTCTCATCTATACCTATTATCCTTAGGTTTGGTCTTCTCATTGTGTCCTGAATTTCCTGGATGTTTTGAGTTAGGAGTTTTTTGCTTTTTTCATTTTCTTTGACAACTGTGTCAATATTTTCCACCGTATCTTCTGCATTTGAGATTCTCTCTTCTATCTCTTGTATTCGGTTGGTGATGCTTGCGTCTGTGACTCCTGATCTCTTTCTTAGGTTTTCTATCTCCATGGTTGTCTCCCTTTGAACTTTCTTTATTGTTTCTATTTCCAGTTTCAGATCCTGAATGTTTTTGTTTAATTCCTTCTTTGTGTTTTCTTGCATTTCTTTAAGGGATTTCTGTGATTCCTCTTTAAGGGCTTCTATCTGTTTACTTGTACTCTCCTGTATTTCTTTAAGGGAGTTACTTAATTCCTTCTTATAATCCTCTATCATCATCATGAGAAGTGATTTTAATTCTGAATCCTGCTTTTCAGGTGTGAAGGGGTGTTCAGGGCTTGCTATATTGGGAGAACTGGGCACTGATGATGCCAAGAAACTTTGGTTTCTGTTGCTTATGTTCTTGCGCTTGCCTTTCGCCATCTGGGTAACTCTAGTGGTACCTGCCCTCTCTGTGTAAGATTGGAATCTGTATTTCCAGTTATCTTGCTTATTGCAGAGCTCCTCGGAGTCCAGAGGTCTCTGTGGTCTTATGCCCCTAATCTCCCGGGTGGAAGAACTCCTGGGACTCAGGCCACCTCTTGGATCTGGTAATCCTTCTGTTCTGAGTGCAGTGGCTCCTCGGCTGCTCTGAGTGCAGTGGGTTCTCGATGACTCAGGATTCAGTTTCAGCTGCTCTGAGTGCAGTGGCTCCTAGATGACTCAGGATTCAGTTTCTCCACAGGACAGGAGCAGACCAACTCTGTGTCAGCTGCTCTGAGTGCAGTGGCTCCAGCTGCTCTGAGTGCAGTGGGTCCCTGATGACTCAGAATTCAGTTTCAGCTGCTCTGAGTGTAGTGACTTCTCGATTACTCAGGATTCAGTTTCTCCACAGGACAGGAGCAGACCTACTCTGTGTCTGCTCCAGTCCAAGGGACCAGGCAGGGGCCGAAGGTATCTGTTTTTTTATTGGATATATTATGTATTTGCCTTTCAATGTTATCTCCTCTCCCATTCTCCCCGAAAACCCCTTATAAATACCCCCTCCACCTATTTTTATGGGGGAGTGCTCTGAACATCCTCCCAGTCCCATCTCCCTGCTCTCAAATTCCCCAACACTAGGGAATCCAAACTTTTGGGGAACATGGCCCTCCACTTTCACTGATGTCTGACAAGGGCACCCTTAATTACCTATACAGGTACAGACATAGATCCTTCCCTTTGTGCTCTCAGGCTGGAGGTTTGGACTTTGGGAGCTCTGGTTGACACTTTTGATACTGCTTCTAAAAAGGACAAAAGCACCCACACTTTGATCTTCCATCTTCTTCTTGAGTTTCATGTGGTCTATGCATTGTGTCTTAAGTATTGTGAGCTTTTGGGCTAATATCCACTTATCAGCGATTGCATACCATGTATGTTCTTTTGAGACTGGATCACCTCACTCAGGATGATATTTTCCAGCTCCATCCATTTGCCTAAGAATTATATGAACTCATTGTTTTTAACAGCTAAGTAGTACTCCATTGTATAAATGTACCATATTTTCTGCATCTATTCTTCTGTTGAAGGACATCTGGGTTCTTTCCAACTTCTGGCTATTATAAATAAGGATGCTATGAACATAGTGGAGCATGTGTCCCTGTTGTATGTTGAAACATCTTTTGGGTATATGCCCAGGAGTGGTATAGCTGGATCCTCAGGTAACACTATGTTCAATTTTCTGAAGTACCGTCAGACTGCTTTCCATAGTGGTTGTACCAGCTTACACTCCTACCAACAGTGGAGGAGTGTTCCTCTTTCTCCACATCCTCGACAACATCTGCTGTCACCTGTGTTTTTGATCTTAGCCATTCTGACTGGTGTGAGGTGGAATCTCAGTTTTGTTTTCATTTGCATTTCCCTGATGACTAGGGATGCTGAACACTTCTTTAGGTGCTTCTCAACGATTCGAGCTTCCTCACTTGAGAATTCTTTGTTCAGCTCTGTGCTCCATTTTTTAATAGGGTTCTTTCATTGTCTAGAGTCTAACTTCTTCAGTTCTTTGTATACCTTGGATATTGACCCTTTATCAGATTTAGGGTTGGTGAAGATCTTTTCCCAATCTGTTGGTTGCTGCTTTGTCCTATTGACTGTGTCCTTTGCTTTACAGAAGCTTTGCAGTTTTATGAGGTTCCATTTGTCAATTCTTGGTCTTAGAGCACAAGCCATTGGTGTTCTGTTCAGGAACTTTTCTCCTGTGCCCATATGTTCGAGGCTTTTCCCCAATTTCTCTTCTATTAGTTTCAGTGTAGCTGGTTTTAGGTGGAAGTCCTTGATCCACTTGGAATTGAGCTTTGTACAAGGAGATAAGTAAGGATCAATTTTCTTCTTCTACATGCTGACCTCCAGTTGGACCAACACCATTTGTTGAAAATGCTGTCTTTTTTCCACTGGATGGTTTTAGCTCCTTTGTCAAAGATCAAGTGACCATAGGTATAGGAGTTCATTTCTGGGTCTTCTATTCTATTCCATTGATCCTCCTGCCTGTCTCTGTTCCAATACCATGCAGTTTTTATCACTATTGCTTTGTAGTACAGCTTGAAGTCAGGGATGGTGATTCCTCCAGAAGTTCTTTTATTGCTGAGAGTAGTTTTCCCTATCCTGGGTTTTTTGTTATTCTAAATAAATTTCAAGATTGCTCTTTCTGTCTCTGTGAAGAATTGAGTGGGAATTTTGATGGGGATTTAATTAAATCTGTAGATGGCTTTTGGCAAAGTAGACATTTTTACTATATTAATCCTTCCAATCCATGAGCATGAGAGATCTTTCCATTTTCTGAGATCTGTTTCAATTTTTTTCTTTAGGGGCTTGAAGTTCTTGTCATACATGTCTTTTACTTGCTTGGTTAGATTTACATCAAGGTATTTTATATTATCTGTGACTATTGTGAAGGATGTCATTTCCAAAATTTCTTTCTCAGCCAGTTTATCTTTTGAGTAGAGGAAGGCTACTGATTTGCTTGAGTTAATTTTACATCCAGCCACTTTGCTAAATTTGTTTATCAGGTTTAGGAGTTCACTGGTGGAAGTTTTGGGGTCACTTAAGTATACTATCATATCATCTGCAAATAGTGAGATTTTGACTTCTTCCTTTCCAATTTGTATCCCTTTAACCTCCTTGTGTTGCCTAATTGCTCTGACTAGGACTTCCAATACTATATTAAATAAGTAGGGGAAGAGTGAGCAGCCTTGCCTAGTCCCTGATTTTAGTGGGATTGCTTCAAGTTTCTCTCCATTTAGTTTGATGCTGGCTACTGGTTTGCTGTATATTGCTTTTACTATGTTTAGGTATGGACCTTGAATTCCTGACCTTTCCAAGTCTTTTATCATGAAGGGGTGTTGAATTTTGTCAAATGCTTTCTCAGCATCTAGTGATATGATCATGTGTTTTTTTTTTCTTTTAGTTTGTTTATATAGTGGATTACATTGATGGATTTCCGTATATTGAACCAACCCTGCATTCCTGGGATAAAGCCTACTTGATCATAATGGATAATTGTTTTGATGTGTTCTTGGATTCAGTTCACTAGAATATTATTGAGTATTTTTGCATTGATGTTCATAAGGGAGATTGCTATGAAGTTCTCTTTCTATGTTGGGTCTTTGTGTGGTTTAGGTATAAGTGTAATTCTGGCTTCATAGAATGACTTATATAGTGTTCCTTCTGTTTCTATTTTGTGGGATAGCTTGAAGAGTATTGGTATTAGGCCTTCCTGGACTGTCTGATAGATTTCTGCATTAAATCCATTTGATCCTGGGCTTTTTTTGGTTGGGAAACTTTTAATGAATGCTACTATTTCATTAGGGGTTATGGGACTGTTTAGATGGCTTATCTAATCCTGATTTACTTTTGGTACCTTGTATCTGTCGAGAAAATTGTCCATTTCATCCAGATTTTCCAGTTTTGTTGAGTATAGGTTTTTGTTGTTGGATATGATGATTTTTTGAATTTCCTCAGTTTCTGTTATGTCTCCCTTTTCAGTTCTGATTTTATTAATGTGGGTACTGTCTCTGTGTGCTCTGGTTAGTCTGGCTAAGGGTTTATCTGTCTTGTTGATTTTCTCAAAGAAACAGCTCCTGGTTTTGTTGATACTTTGTATAGTTCTTTTTTGTTTCTACTTGGTTGAGTTCTGCCCTGAGTTTGATTATTTCCCATCTACTCCCCTTGGATTTATGCACTTCTTTTTGTTCTAGAGCTTTCAGGTGTGCTGTTGAGCTGCTAGTGTATGCTCTCTCCAGTTTCTTTTTGTAGTCACTTAGAACTATGAAGCTATGAGTTTTCCTCTTAGCAGTACTTTCATTTTGTCCCATAAGTTCAGGTATGTTGTTCCTTCATTTTCATTAAATTCTAAGAAGTATTTGATTTCTTTCTTTATTTATCCCTTGACAAAGTTATCATTGAATAGAGAGAGCATTGTTCAGCTTCTATATGTATGTGGACTTTCCATTGTTTTTGTTGTTATTGAAGACCAGCCTTAGTCAGTTGTGATCTGATAGGACACATAGGATTATTTCAGTCTTCTTGTATTTGTTTCGGCCTGTTTTCTGACCAATTATATGGTCACTTTTGGAGAAGGTACCATGAGGTGCTGAGAAGAAGGTATATTCTTTTGTTTTAGGATGAAATATTCTATAGATATCTGTTAAATCAATTTGTTACATAGCTTCTGTTAGTTTCACTCTGTCTCTGTTTATTTTCTGTTTCCACGATCTGCTCATTGATGAAAATAATGTGTTGAAGCCACCCCCTATTATTGTGTGAGGTGCAATGTGTGCTTTGATATGTAGTAAAGTTTCTTTTATGAATGTGGATGCCCTTGCATTTGGAGCATAGTTTTTCAGAATTGAGAGTTCTTCTTGTAGATTTTTCCTTTGATGATTTTCAAGTGTCCTTCCTTATCTTTTTTTGATAACTTTTGGTTGAAAGTTGATTTTATTTAATATTAGAATGGCTACTTCAGCTTGTTTCTTGGGACCATTTACTTGGAAAGTTGTTTTCCAGCTCTTTACCCTAAGGTAGCATAGGTCTTTGACACTGAGGTCCATTTTCTGTATGCAGCAAAATTCTAGGTCCTGTTTACATATCCAATTTGTTATTCTATGTCTTTTTATTGGGGTTTTGAGACCATTGATGTTAAGAGATATTAAAAAATAGTAATTGTTGCTTCTTGTTTTATTTGTTGTTAGAGGTGGAATTATGTTTCTACAGCTATCTACTTTTGGGTTTGTTGAAAGAAGATTACTTTCTTGATTTTTCTAGGGTGTAGTTTCCTTCTTTGTGTTGGAATTTCCATCTATTATCCTCTGTAGGGCTGGGTTTGTGGAAAGATACTATGTAAATTCAGTTTTGTCACGGAATATCTTGGTTTCTCTTTCTATGGTAATTGATAGTTTTGCTGGGTATAGTAGCCTGGGATGGCATTTGTGTTCCCTTCGGGTCTGTATAACATCTGCCCAGGTCCTTCTGGATTTTATAGTCTCTGGTGGAAAGTCTGGTGTAATTCTGATAGGTCTGCCTTTATATATTACTTGACCTTTTTCCTTTACTGCTTTTAATATTCTTTCTTTGTTTTGTGCATTTGGTGTTTTGACTATTATATGATGGGAGTAATTTCTTTTCTGGTCCAATCTATTTTGAGTTCTGTAGGTTTTGTATGTTCCTGGGCATCTCTTTCTTTAGGTTTAGAGAAGTTTTCTTCTATAATTTTGTTGAAGATATTTACTGGCCCTTTAATTTGGGAATCTTTACTCTCTTCTATACCTATTATCCTTAGGTTTGGTCTTTTCATTGTGCCCTGTATTTCCTGGATGCTTTGGGTTAGGAGCTTTGTGCATTTTGCATTTTCTTTGACTGTTGTGTCAATGTTTTGTATGGTATCTTCTGTACCTGAGATTCTGTCTTCTATCTATTGTGTTTTGTTGGTAAAGCTTGCATCTATGACTTTGATCTCTTTACTAGGTTTTCTAATCCAGGGTTGTCTCCCTTTGTAATTTCTTTACTGTTTCTATGTCCATTTTTAGATCCTGGATGGTTTTGTTCACTTCCTTTGCCTGTTTAGTTGTGTTTTCCTGTAAATTTTTAAGGAATTTTTGTGTTTTCTCTTCAAGGGCTTCTATCTGTTTATGTGTGTTCTCCTGTAGTTCTTTCAGGGAGTTATTCATGTACTTCTTAAAGTCCTCTATCATTATCATGAGATGTGATTTTAAATTAGAGTCTTGCTTTTCTGGTGTGTTGGGGTATCTAGGGCTTGCTGTGGTGAGAGAACTGGTTCTGATGTTGCCACGTAGCCTTGGTTTCTGTTGCTTATACTCTTGCCTTTGCCTCTCACCATCTGGTTATCTCTGGTTTTAGCTGGTCTTGCTGTCTCTGACTGTGCCTTGTCCCTCCTGACAGCCTGTGTGTCCATACCCCTGGGAGACTAGAGGAATCTGGGAGGAATTTTTGTATGGAGAACTCTGGTACAGGGTTAACTTTTAGCTTTGGGTTACTGATGGAACTCAGAAGGATCTTGTCCAGGCTGTTCCATGGTTCCTGTATCCTGATGGTTCTGTGTGAGTTCCTCTTGGTCCAGGAGTTTGAGAAGTGGTGGTCTTACCTGTGCTCACAGGTGTGTCAGCACTCCTGGGAGACTAGCTCACTCATGGAGGTATTTGGGTATGGAGAGCTGTAGCACAGGATCAGCTCCTGGCACAGATAGAAACCAGAAGGATCCTCAAGAAAAGTAATTTCTTTTGATTATTTTTGGTTGAAAATCGATTTCATTGCATACTATAATGGTTACTCCAGCTTGTTTCTTGTGTCTGTTTGCTTGGAAGACTTTTTTTCCAGCCCTTTACTCTGAGGTAGTTGTTGCTGAGGTGTGTTTCTTGTATGCAGCAAAATGTTTACATATTCGGTTTGGATCCTGTTTACATATTCAGTCTGGTAACTAGTTAAAGCAGGCCTCCTAGGAGGCAGGCAATGCTGTCTCTGACTAGGGCAGGCCTCTCATGTTCCTGGTTAGAGCGAGCCTCCTATGTCCCTGTGACCCTGTGTCCCTGGTTAGTGTAGACCTCCTGGGTGACAGGCTGGCTTTGGGGTCCAGGGTCAGGCATGTTGATTTGCCACTGGTTCAGGTGGAGGTGCAGACAGGAAGGACAATGAGGCTCGAGCAGAGCTGAGTAAATCCCCTGTCTGCTGGGTGCTGTGGGGGCCCCAGCTGGCAGAGGTATTGGGGTAGGTGTCTTACCTATGATCCTTGTTATGGTAGACCTCCTTAGAAGCAGGTAGTTTGGTTGCAGGGGAGGGGGCAAACACGCAGATCTGCCACAGGTTCAGGTGGAGGTCCAAATTAGGACCAGGCATAGTGGGATAGAAAGGCAGGGGAAGGGAAGCTCACATGTATGGTTCAAGAGTCTCAGGTCCGATACAGTTGGGAAGATAGGCAGAAGGAGAATGGAGATTCCCCTGGGGTGGTGTATCATCCTGCCCTCCAGCAGTTCCCCATCCCATTCCTCCTCCCTGTCTCCAAGAAGATGTCCCCGCTGCTCACACCCTTTCACACCCTGCCTGGCCTCCCTACTCCCTGGGGCCACAAGTTTCTAAAGGAATAGGTGCATCTTCTCTCACTGAGACCAGACCAGGCAGTCCTCTTCTGTACATGTGTCAGGGACTTCGGATCAGCCAGTGTATGCCACCTGGTTGGTGGTTTAGTATCCAAGACATCTCGGGGTCCAGTTTAATTGAAATTGCTGATCTTCCCATGGGGCCACCCTCCTCCTCAACCTCTTCCAACCTTTCCTCAGTTAAATCACAGGAGTCCCCGACTTCAGACCATTGGTTAGGTGCAAGTATCTGCCTCCATCTCAGTGTAGAGCATCCATGCTAGGCTCCTGTCTATAAGCACACCCACAGTATCAGTAATAGTTTCACATCCTGGAGGCTTCCCCTGAGATGGCCCCCAATTTGTGTCAGTCACTAGATTTCCTTTCCCCATCTCCTCTCCATTTTTGTCACTGCAGTTCTCCCAGACAGGAACAATCCTGGGTCAGAGTTCCTGACTGTTGGTTGGCAACCCCATCCCTCCACCAAATTGATACTCAGTCTTTCTACTGGAGGTGGACATGTGCTGTCACCTAAGTTTTTGATCTTAGCCATTCTGATTAGTGTAAAGTGGAATCTCGGGGTCTTTTTGATTTGCATTTCTCTGATAACTAAGGACTTTGAACATTTCTTTAAGTGGTTCTTGGCCAGCCCTGATTCCTTTGTTGTGAATTCTCTGTTTAGTTCTATACCCTATTTTTGGTTGAGTTTTTGGGGTTTTTGGAGGTTAGCTTCTGGAGTTCTTTATATATTTTGGATATTAGCCCTCTATCATATGTGAAGTTAGTGAAGCTTTTTTCTAAATCTGGAGGTTGCCAATTTGTTCTATTGACTATGTCCTTTGCTTTACAGAAACTTTCGGTTTCATGAAGTTACATTTTCATGAAGTTATTAATAATTGTTCATAGAGCCTGAGCCACTGGAGTTCTGTTTAGGAAACTCCCCCCCCCCATGCCTGTGAGTTCGAGATTCTTTCCCACTTTCTCTCTATTCAGTGTATCTGGTTTTATGTTGAGGTCCTTGTTCCACTTGGATATGAGCTTTGTGCAAGGTGACAAATATGAATCTATTTTCATTTTTCTAAATACTGACTGCCAGTTAGAACAGTACCATTTATTGAAGATGCTTTCCTTTTTCAATTGTATAATTTAATTCTTTGTCAAAAATCAAGTGTCCATAGATGGGTGATATTATTTCTGCGTCTTCAATTCTATTGTGTTGACCAGTGTGTCTATTTCTATACCAATACCATGCAGTTTTTATATCTATTGCTCTGTAGTATACCTTGAGGTCAGGGATGGTGATTCCAGCAGAATTTCTTTTACTATTAAGAATTGTTTTTGCTGTTCTGGATATTTTGTTTTTCCATAGGAAATTGAAAATTGCTCTTTCCATGTCTTTGAAGAATTGTGTTGGAATTTTAATAGGGATTGCATTGAACCTGTAGATTGATTTTGGTAGGATGGCCATTTTTACTATGATAATCCCACCAATCCATGAACGTTGGAGAGCTCTCCAATTTCTTTCTTGAGAGACTTGAAGTTCTTGTCATGCAGGTCTTTCACTTGTTTCATTAATTACCGCAAAGTATTTTGTATTATTTGTGACTATTATGAGGGGCATTTTCCCCCTATTTTCTTTCTCAGCCCATTTATCATTTGTGTAAAGGAAGGCTACTTATTTGTTTGAGTTATTTTTATAACCAGCCACTCTGGAAGTTGTTTATCAGCTGTAGAAGTCCTCTGGTAGAAGTTTTCTGGTCACTTAAGTATACTATTATATCATCTGCAATTAGTGATACCTTAACTTACTCTTTGCCAGTTTGTATCCCCTTAATATCCATTTGTTGTCTTATTGCTCTGGGTAGAACTTCAGGTACTATATTGAATAGGTACCAGGGTAGTAGGCATCCTTGTCTTGTCCTTGATTTTAGTGGCACTGCTTCAAGTATCTCTCCATTTAATTTGATATTGACTGTTGGTTTGCTGTATATTGCTTTTATTATGGGCCTTGAATTTCTGAACTCTCCAATGCTTTTAACTTGAAAGGGTGTTGTATTTTGTCAAATGGGTTTTCAGCATCTAATAAGATGATCATGTGATTATTTTTTTCCTTTGAGTTTGTTTCTGTAGTGGATTACGTTAATGGATTTTTGTATATTGAACCAACTTTGCATCCCTAGCATGAAATCTAGTTGATCATAGTTAATTATGGTTTTTATTGTGATCTTGGATTCATGTTTGCCAGAATTTTATTGAGTATTTTTATATTGATATTCATAAGTGAAATTGGTATGGAGTTCTTGTTTTTTGTTGGGTCTCTGTGTAGTTTAGGTATCAGAGTGTGGCTTCATAGAATGAATCAAGTAGTATTCTTACTGTTTCTATTTTATGAAATAGTTTTAAGAGTGTTGGTATTCGCTCTTTGAAAGTCTGGTCGAATTCTTCACTAAAGCCCTCTGGCCCTAGGCTTTTTTGGCTGGGAGGTTTTTAATGACTTCTTCTATTTCCTTAGGGAATATGGGCCTGTTTAGATAGTTTATCTGGTCTTAATTTCAATTTTTTTGTGGTATCTGTCTAGAAAATCATCCACTTAATCTAGATTTTCCAGTTTTGTTGAGTATAGATGTTCGTAGTAGGATCTGATGATTTTTTTTTAATTTCCTCAGTTTCTTTTATGTCTCCCTTTTCATTTCTGATTTTGTTAATTTGTATACTGTTTCTAGGTCCTTTAGTTAGTTTATCTAGGGGTTTATCTATCTTGTGAGCTTTTCAAGGAACCAGCTTTTGGTTTTGTTGATTCTCTGTATACTTCTCTTTTTTTCTATTTGGTTGATTTCTGCCCTGAGTTTGACTATTTCCTGCCTTCTACTCCTCTTGGGTGTGTCTGTTTCTTTTTGTTCTAGGGCTTTCAATTGTGCTTTTAAGTTGCTAGTAGACAATCGATCTCTCCAATTTCTTTATGAGGGTGCTTATTTAGTACTATGAATTTTCCTCTTAGCACTGCTTTGAGTCCCATATGTTTGACTATGCTGTGTCATCATTTTAATTGAGCTCCAGGAAGCCTTTTATTTCTTTCTTTATGTCTTCCCTGACAAGGTTATCATTGGGTAGAGAGTTTTTCAGTTCCCATGGGTATGTGAGTTTTCTGATTTTGTTGTTGTTGTTGTTGTTGTTGTTGTTATTGTTGTTGTTGTTGAAGTCTATCCTTAATCCATGGTGATCTGGTAGGATACATAAGATTATGTCCTACTTGTTCTTTTGTCCTGTTACACAGTCAATTTTGGAAAAGGTACCATGGGGTGCTAAGAAGTAGTTGTATTCTTTTGTTTTACGGTGAAATGTTCTGTGTGTATCTGTTAAATCTTTTTGGTTCATAACTTCTACTAGTTTCACCATGTTTCTGTTAGTTTCTGTTTCAATGACCTGTCTATAGGTGAGAATGGGGTGTTGACGTCTCACATTGTTATTTTGTGTGGTTCAATGTGTGTTTTGAGCTTTAGTAAAGTTTCTTTTATGAATGTTTGTGCCCTTGCATTTGGGTGATAGATGTTCAGAATTGAGACTTTCTCTTGGTGGCTTTTTTCCTTTGATGAATATACAGTGTCCTTCCCCATCTCACTTGATAACTTTTAGGTGAAAGTGTATTTTCTTGGATATTAGGATGGCACCTCCAGCTTGTTTCTTGGGACCATTTGCTTGGAAGACTTTTTTGCAGCCTTTAAATATGAGGTAATATCTGTCTTTGTCATTGAGGTGTGTTTCTTGTATGCAGCAAAATGCTGGATCCTGCTTGCATATCCAGTCTGTTAGCTTATGTCTTTTTATTGGGGAATTGAGTTTGTTTATATTGAGAGATACTAGAGTCATATGATTGTTAGTTCCTGTTATCTTCGTTGTTGTGTCATTACATGTATGTGATCCTCTCCTTTTGGTTTTGTTATGAGATGATTAATATCTTGTTTTTTTCTTTGTGCAGGTACCCTCCTTGTGTTGGAGTTTTTCTTACAGAATCTTCTGTAGGGCTGGATTGGTAGATAGATATTATTTAAATTTGTTTTTTTCCTGAAATATTTTGTTTTCTCCATCTATGATGATTTAGAGTTTTGCAGGGTTTGGGTATAGTAGCCTGGGTTGGCATTTCTGTTCTCTTAAGGTCTGCATAACATCTGTCCAGGCTCTTCTGACTTTTAGGATCTGTGTTGAGAAGTCTGCTGAAATTATAATAGTCTGCCTTTATATATTACCTGGCCATTTTCTCTTACAGCTTTTAATATTGTTTCTTTGTTCTCTGCATTTAGTGTTTTCATTATTATGTTATGAGAGGATTTTATTTTCTGGTTCAATTTATTTGGTGTTCTATAGGCCATCTTTTTCTTTAGGTTGGGGATGTTTTCTTCCATGATTTTGTTGAAGATGTTTTCTGGCCATTTGAACTGGGAATCTTCACTCTCTTCTATTCTTATTTTCTTAGGTTAAGTCTTTATACTGTGTTCTGGATTTCCTGGATGTTTTGGGTTAGGATTTTTTTATGTTTTGAATTTTCTTTGGCTATTGTGTCAGTATTTTCTAAAGTATCTTCTATGCCTGAGATTCTGTCTTCTATTTCTTGTATTCTGTTGTTGATGTTTGCATCTATAGTTCCTGACCTCTTTCTTAGGTTTTCCATTTCAAGGATTGCCTCCATTTGTGTTTTCTTTATTGTTTCTACTTCCATTTTTAAGTCTTGGACTGTTTTGTTCAACTTCTTCAACTGTTTGTGTTTTCCTGTATTTCTTTAAGGAGTTTATTTGTTTCCTCTTTAAAGGATTCTACCTGTTTGCCTGTATTTTCCTGTTTTTCTTTCAGTGAGTTATTTATATTCTCCTTAAGAGGACTCTATTATCTTCACAAGATAGGATTTTAGATCAACATCCTGGTTTTCAGATGTGTTTGGTGTATCAAGGGCTTGCTGAAGTGGGAGAACTTGGTTCTAATGTTGCCAGAATATATTGACTTCTCTTGTGCTTGCCTCTTGCTACCTGGTGGTCATCTCTGGTGTTACCTGGCCTGGGCGTCTCTGTCCAGAGCCTGCCTCCTATAAATTTCTGCGGGTCTCCTGGGAAGCCTGTGGCCCTGGCTGGAGCAGACCTCCTGGAATGCTTTCAGACTGTGAGGTGTCAAGAAGAACAGACTCACTGATGGTCTGTCCAGGCAGAAGGTACTGGCAGAGTTTGTGCAGTGGATGGAGGTGGGGGTGGAGATAGGTTCCAAGTCTACTGGGCTCCTCAGAGTTGCCATCTGCTGCAATTATTTGGGAGAGTCTCTTACCAGAGCCCCTGGCTGTAGCAGATCTCTTGGGAGGCCTGCAGACTGTGGGGGTCTTCAGAGGAACAGACATGCTGATGGTCTTCCCAGGTGGAAGGCTCAGGCCTGAAAGTGTATCTTTTTTCAACAGTTGTTCTTGATCAATGAGTCTGGATCTATTTTCATTTTTCTACATGGAGCCATCAAGTTTAACCAGTATTATTTGTTTCAACAGTGATATACATACATACATACATATATATATATATATATATATATATATATATATATATATAGTGTATAATTACACACACACACAAATCAGGTGTTCAAATGTACGTGGACTTGTGTCTTGCTTTTCAGTTCAATTCTTTTTATCAACATATCTGTTTTAACACCCATACCATGCTCTACAATACAGTTTGAAATCAGTGATAATAATACCTGTGATAGATTGTATATGCTTGGCCCAGGGAGTGGCACTATTACGAAGTGTGACCTTGTTGGAGTAGGTGTGTCACTGTGGGTGTGGGCTGAAGACTGTTACCCTAGCTTCCTGCAAGTCAGTCTTCCACTAGGAGCCTTCAGATGAAGATGTACAACTCTCATCTCCTCCTGTACTATGCTTCTATGGATGCTGTTATGTTCCTGCCTTGATAATAATGGACTGAACCTCTGAACCTATAAGCCAACCCCAAATAAATGTTGTCTTTTATAAGACTTGCCTTGGTCATGGTGTCTGTTATAGCAGTAAAACCCTAAGACAGAAATTGGTACCAGAGACTGGGATATTGCTGTGATAAGCCTTACCATGCTTTCATTTGGAAGAATGTGGATTTGGGGAATTTGGATTTGGAAAGCTGTGGATTCCTTTAAATGGGCTTAATGGGCTATCCTAGTAGGAATAGGGAAAACTTTGTTACTGAGAGGGATTTGAATTGTGCTGACTGTCTCAAGAGGTTTAGTAGAGAATTACAATATGTGGCTTAGAGACTGGTTTTTGTTTGTTTCTTTGTTTGTTTTTTGTTTTGTTTTGGTTTTTTTCTTGTGGTATTTTGGTGAAGAATGTTCCTACTTTTTTCCCTTGTCTGAAGAGTCTGCCTGAGGCTAAGGTGAAGAGACTCTGATTAATTGCATTGACAAAGGAAGTCTCAGAGATACCCATCATAGACTTTGTTCTCTGGTTAAGTCTCATGAAGAGCATTTTAAACAACCATAGCAAGATGAGAAGGAGGAAATATAAAATATATGGTTGGAGTATTAAAAAGGGGCACCAGGAAGTGAAATGGAGCTGAATCCTATGCTCAAATGTATGAAATTGATTTAAAAGAGCTATTCTTTTTGGATGTAATTTCTTTCTTCCTTTCTTTTTTGTTTGTTTGTTTGGTTAGTTGATTTTTGTGGAGTTATTTTATTGTATTTTGCTTTTATTCTTGTTGATCTGACACTTTTAGATGTGCTGTTGATTTACTTTTTTGAAATCTCTCCAGAATTTTTGTTTTATGTAGGCACTTATGATTTTAGAACCACCTTCATTGTGTTCCATAGGCTTGTTGTATGTTGTGTTTTCATTTTCATTTATTTCTAATATTTTTTAAATTTCTTTCTTAACTTCTATCTTAATCTGTTATTTTTTTTAATTCAATAGAGAATTTTTCTGTTTCTATAAGTTTGTTATTTAATGTAATTTAATTTAATTTGTTGTGGTCAGATAGGATACAGGTTGTTATTTCAATCTTATAACTGTTTAGACTTGAATTTTGTCTAAGTATGTGTTTAAATTTCAGAGAAAGTACCTTGAACTACTGAGAAGAAGGTATCTTCTTTTGTGTTTAGGTGAAATGTTTTATAAATATCTATTAGGTCCACTTGATTAATGATCTCATTTATCTTCAGTATTTCTTTGTTTAGTTTTTGTCTGGATGACCTGTCTGTTGGTGTGTGTGCATTATTTAAATCATCCCTGTTACTGTGTAAAGACCAATAAATGATTTTAGCTATAGTGGTGTTTCTTTTATGAACTCTGGTGCTCTTGTATTTGGTGCATAATTGTTTAGAATTGCAATATCTTCTTACTGGATTTTTTTTCTTTAATAAATGTGTAGTCTTTCTCCCTATCTCTTCTGATTAATCTCGATTTAAAGTCTATATCGTGTAAGGTATTAAAATAGCTACATCAGCTTGCTTCTTTGGTCCATTTGCTTGGAATATCTATTTCCATCTATCCTTGATGTTAAGGTGTGCATGATATAATCATATATAATCCATTATTCTGTTTTATTTCACTGCTTTTTCAGTGATTTCTGCTATCTTAGATGACACAAAAATGGAAAATTTAGTAAAAATGTTTAATTTCTTTTCTTGTGTTATTTTCCTTTTTTACTTTAAATTATTTTATTTATTAACATTACAGTCATTTCCCCTCTCAGTCCTCCCTCCCACAGTTCCTCATCCCATTCCTCCTACCCCCTTGACTCTGAGAGGGTCCTCTTCTCCCACCCACCAGGCATCCCCCTTCCCTGGGGCCTCAGGGCTCTCCAGGGTTAAGTATGTCTTCTCCTGCTGAGTCCAGACCAGGTAGATCTCTGTTACATATGTGCCAGGGGGCTTTGACAGCCCATGTATGCTCCTGGTTGGTAGCTGTCTCTGGAAACTCCCTGGGGTCTGGGTTAGTTG
Source organism: Grammomys surdaster (assembly GCF_004785775.1). Classification (NCBI taxonomy): domain Eukaryota; kingdom Metazoa; phylum Chordata; class Mammalia; order Rodentia; family Muridae; genus Grammomys; species Grammomys surdaster. Next base: position 565,132 of record NW_021620966.1, read on the forward strand.
AGACTGCTGGTCTTGCTATGGGGTCGATTTCCCTTTCAGCTTCTTCAGTCCTTCACCTATTTCAACCAAATGAGTACCTGACTTCAGTCCAATGGTTGGGTATAAGTATCTGCTGTCTCGGTCAGCTGCTCGTAGAGTTTCTCTGAGAACAGCCGTGCTAGGCTCCTGTCTGTAAGCACATCATGGCATAGTAGTGTCAGGCCTTGGTTCTCCCCCACAATTCCCCATAAGATGGATCCCAAGTTGGGCCAGTCATTGGACCTCCTTTACTTCAGTCTCTTCTCCATTTTTGTCCCTACAGTTCTTTTAGACAGGAACAATTCTGTGTCAGGAATTTTGACAGTGGGTTAGTAACCCTGTCCCTCAACTTGAGGCCCTGTCTGTCTCCATGAGGTGGATTCTTCGAGTTTTCTTTCCCCAATGTTGGACATTTAGTCTGACGTCATCCCCAATGAGTCCTGAGAGTGTTTTACCTCCCAGGTCTCTGGTACTGATGATGCTCTCTAGAGCATCCCCCACCTTCCACTTCCTGAAGCTGCTTATTTCCATTTATTCTCTTGGCCCTCTGGGCTTCTCTCCTGTTCCCCACTCCCACCCCATATCTGGTCCTGCTCCCCTTTCTCCCTCTACTATCTCCCACTCAGATCCATCCCCCTTCTAAATTGGGTTGAATCCTCATCACTTGGGCATTTCTGCTTGTTAAACTTCCTATAGTCTATAAGTTGTATCCTAGGTATTTTGGCTAATAGCCACTTATCAGTGAGTACATACTATGCATGTCCTTTTGGTCAGAATTACCTCACTCAGGATGATATTTATATTTTCTAGTTATATACACTTTCCTGAAAAATTCATGATGTCCTCATTTTTAATAGCTATATATTATTCTATTGTGTAACAAACCACATTTTCTGTATCCATTCTTTGGTTGAGGGACATCTGGGTTGTTTCCAGCTTCTGGATATTTTTGAACATATTTCTTTTGAAGATTATTTTTAAAACACTCAATAGATCTCAGCAATGCACATTAAAAAGCAGCTACATACAAATCAGATAAGAATTACTGAATATATATCTGTGAATTAGGAGTAAGTAGACTGAAGGAGCTGAAAGGGTTTGTGGCCCCATGGGGAGAGCAACAATACCAACCAACCAGAGCTCCCAGGGTCTAAACCACCAGCCTGGGAGCACTTAGGGAGGGACCCATGGCTCCAGCTGTATATGTAGGGGAGGATGGCCTTGTTGGGCATCAATGAGAGAGGAGATCCTTGGTCAGTGAAGGCTGGATGCCCCAGTGTGGGGGAATTCAAGGGTGGGGAGGTGAGAGTGGGTGGGTGGGGCACATCCTCATAGAAACAGGAGGAGGGGGGATGGGATAGAGTGTTTCTGGTTAGGGGGGATGGGGAAAAGGGATAACATCTGAAATGTAAATTAAATATCCAATAAAAAAAGAAAAAAAAAAGGAGGAAGATATATAGAATCTTCAAACAACCTAAATTTGGAAGTTAGCTTCACCGATGGCAAATTATGTGACTTCCAGAGAGTTATTTGCCCTTTCTATGGCTTGTTTCTTAATTTCTGTATAGTGATTTTACTAGTTTATTGTAGCAAATGAGTGTCTATGTATAAAGCACTTATCAGCGCCTAGAATGTGTTATTATGTATACATTTTGTAGAGTAATTGTAGAGTAATAGTAGGTAAGAGGTAGTAATTAAAATCATGGGCAGGGATATAATCAGCTGGAGAGAACAAGTTTAAGAAAAGAGGAACACGGAATGAGAACTCATTTATTTAATAAACAGAAATGGACCCTTATAGCACACCAACTATATCAAAAGTTAGGGAGAAATACAGTAAAGTATATTGCCATTTCTTCAAGAATAATGGTGTTGCCAACTTAAGATTTTAAGTGAGATAAACTTCATTAATTGTAATAAACAGCTGCATGAGTCATTTAATGAGCATGTAGGATGCTGTGATCCACCTCCCAGGATTTTCTTCTGATGTGGCCATGGTCTTATTATTATAGCACTTGAACTCTTGCCAGTAGACATGCCTCAGATATCAGCCTCTTTCCATAATTGCCTTGACTACAGAATTATTTCTTTTTCTTTTTTTTTAAAGATTTATTTTATTTATATGAGTACACCGTAGCTGTCTTCAGGCACACCAGAATAGGGCGCTGGATCACATTACAGATGGTTATGAGCCACCATGTGGTTGCTGGGAATTGGACTCAGGATGTCTGGAAGAGCAGCCAGTGCTCTTAACTGCTGAATTACTCCAGCCCTACAGAATTCTTTCTTAAACATAGGGATGAAACTCTATTTTTCTTTTGGTCACAGCATGGATGCAGTGACTGATTATCATTAGCATAAACACTCATTTTTCTACAGGAAAAAATTGGATGGCTATTGCAGAATTGGACTGAGACAGAGAAGATTTTTGTTGAAATGTAGTATCTCAGGCTAACTTCTCTCTGCCAGATTTTCTCCCTTCCCTTTCACAGAAACTGATCTCTAATAGACTTCTTGTCCTTCCAACATCTGAATAGCCCAACCTGTGATAATTAGTTTTGAAGCCTTAGTCCTGATGAATAAGAAAAGCCAGACTGGAAAGTATAATTAATGAATGGCAATTGATAAGATAGCAAACAAGGTAGGCAGGTCCCCAACTGCCCCATACACACACACTTAGACATACACACTCTTAGGCAGGGTCTCATTGTATAACCCCCTAGCTAACCTGGAACTCACTATGGAGACTAGGCTGATCTTAAATTCAGAGACCCACTTGCCTCTTCCTGAGTTCTGGAATAAAAGGCATATATCATAATGTGTGGCAAAAGGCATTTGGTTTCTTGTTTGTTTGTTTGTTTGTTTGTTTTGTTGTTTTTTCCCTAGTAACTTTGATTTCATAGACAAAAGATGCCAGAATGTCTTTAGTATTTTGGGGGGCACTTTATTGACAAATAATTGTGTTATACAGAAATAGGAAAATGTCACTTTCTCTTAACATATCAAGACCTGAATTTCTTAAAAATCTTTTACGTTTAGCAGTTAGGGGAAATGAGTAGGCCTTTTCTTCTTCCTTTTTTTGTGAGATGAGTGTTCATATATTACTTGGTGGTCTTCTACTTGTTGTGTAGCCAAAGGTAACCTTAAAGTCCTCATCCTCCTGCTTGTACTTTCCAAGTGCTAGGACTACATATGTGTGTCACCAAGCCTGTTAAGTAACTCCATTTTTAAATAACCATGTAAGCCTTCGAATTGTCTACTTTATCAGTGTCTTCTATTTAAACAGTGGAGCATACAATATTACCTATGCCAAATAAAATTGTATCTTTGAAACCACTTTCATTATATTCTACACCTAATTAAACTAGAATTCCTTCTACCCATTAAACAGTAGAATCCCAGTTCTCATATAGTCACTTAACTGTAGGAGTCTAGAGAATTTTGAGAGCTTGTCTCTGGAAATTTAAAGAAGAGTTTCAAAAAGTTTATACAAGGGATTAATGCACAGAGACTAAAGGAATTGAATACATGACAATAGGATACAGTTTTAACTGAGGTATGAGTGTCAGAATGGAGAAAAATGGTTAATCCATTAATGTAGAAGCAAAACTTCAAGAAACAGAAAGAAAAAGATAATCATTTCTAGCCATGAGAAGGGATATAAAGGTTCTCTGCAATTTATGACAACTACCAAATGCCTGCCCATGTCTACTGAATCAAACTGCTAAGGAAGACATTATTACATTGGCTTGCAAAAGCGTATGTACAAGTGCGGACAATTTAAGCCTGACACCGGAAGTATTTCATTTCGTGTAGGCAGTGAAAGAACTTTCTCTTTTGGTTCCTCCTTTGATCCGGAAGAAGAGACATCAACCTTCGCTGTCGATTGGACTACGTCATAAGGGCGGGGCCACGGCGATCCATTCCCCTTAGTAACCACATGTTACTTAGCTGTATGCATAGGCTTGCTGGCACTAGGGGCTCGGTTTAGTGGCCGCGGTCCCTCCCCCTGTTGAGGGCGGTGCCATTGATGCCACGCCCCCTCGCCTGCTCTGACTGACTGTGATGCGTCACGTAGCCAGAGACTCGCCGGAAAACTGTGAGCTTCCCTTAGCTGGGAGGGTATGGTCGCGGTCTTGCGTCTTCCGGCTTCTACAGCCACTTCCCACGGAAGCCGGAGGAGCCGCCCTCTAGCCTATCTTCCGTCACTGTTCGCTCCCCTCAGTGGCTTCTGCTCCCTCTGGTTCGCGCCACGCTACACACTGCCCTGTCCCCTCCCACTCATCTAAAATGTCTAATAGTCTCCAGAGCGTCTTTCTGAAAGCCGCAGAGGAAAAGTCGGGCTCGCACTGGTAAGTACCAGTTCCTAGCCCTTCACGCGCCCGCCCACACCCTGTAACTTAGGTTGGCCTGGCCGCGTCAGCTGACGTTCAGCCGCGCAGGGGGAGCTAGCTGCTGGGACGTCTGAGCGCAGCGCCTTCACAGCACACCTCCCACCCCACCCACCCCGCCCTGCGCGCTCCAAAACCCCTGGCTCCCCGTCCTTCCCGAAATACAAAACTTCCCGTGATTGCTACGCAGTTAGCATCTCCTGGACTCAGACGTGCCCGACGCCACCCGCTCGAATTTCATAGGCGGACCAAGTAGACGCCTCCGGAAGAAAACCAACATGGCGATGCTCCAAGAATCCCAAACACGCCCCAAAACACCCATTGTGGATTAGCAAGTGCAGCCCCTGGGCGCTGGACCGTCAAGTGGAAATAGTTCCATTTTACTGTACATAGAAAGTGTGTTCTAAAACAAGGGACTTTAGTATTTGAAAATTTCAATTAATACGGAGGAAAGTAAAAACTTGAAATGTGAAGTCAGTTTCTCCAGGTAGCACATTTGAAATGGGTGTAAAGGGAGTGCATCTCATTGGTTGTCTCTACAAAGAAACAGTTGGAACACAGTATGGCTCTGACTGGGTAGGAAACTCATAGCCAAGGCTGCCCACAATCCAGCCTTGGTTTACCTAGTATTATGATTACGAAGGGTTGTGACAGTCTTCTTTGGTTAGAAAATGTATCACCAGTAACATTTTTTGTTAATCCAAATAAAATAAAAGCAAGAACAACAAAATATTCATTGAGGAGCAATGTTTTAATTTATACTGTCCAAAGTTAATGAGTATATTTGTTGAGACGCAAACATTAGTAAGTCTGTAGAAGATAAATGAACAGCATGGAATCTAAGATCAAAACTCCTAAAAGGGGATTGTGGTTGAAAAAAGAAAATCTACCTGGTGTGTATTGTAGCTTTGTTTGTTACTGTTATGAGACTAATGCATCACTTTCTGATAAAAATAATGGTACCTGGGAATAATTTGATAACAACAGTAAAGGAATAGCTTAAGAAAAAAGGATTATTTAAATATTTGCTCCAAGTTTAAGAACACGAATTTGTATCCAGTTTTTAGCCGAGGTAGGTTTCTTTTACTTACAAGTATATGCAAACCCTAATTGCAATGGAAAAAAAATGATTTTTTTAAATACATTTTCACTTAAAACCCTGGTCAAACAAAAACAAGTGACCATCCTACATCAGCCTTCCCAGTAGCTGGATCCGTAGGAAGTTGCTACTATGCAAGTACCCCCCCCAAAAAAAAAGTCATTAACAGTAAATAATGAGCTGTTGATATAGAAAGAACCATTCTATTGTGTATCGTTAGAGACAGCTCTTTGGTAGTATGTATTTTGTGGAGATTTAAAGACATTGTATCCTATACAGAGAAGCTAAAGTAAAAGAAATGCTTTTTAATAAATAATTTTATTATTTTACCTGTATATTTATGATATAGATGATATACCTTATGTGTTTAAGATCCTATTCTTTTCCAATCCTGGAAGTAAGATTAAGTGATACATTAAAGTTTTTTATTGTGCCCTTGGGCTCTCTTTTAAACATTGTCTAACAATTTTGGTGAATTTTGAAGTCTGAAAACTATTTTAAATTCAGTTATGTTTTGGCTACTTTCATAAGTACTTTCAACTTCATTGATTCATTAGTTTATGTTTTGATACCTTGTTAAACTTCCATGCTTTTATTTCTTAAATTTTCTGATATTATAACATATTTGGAACAGTATTGTGATAATGTTTATTATTTAGTTTATCTGATTTAATAAGGCATAAAAATAGGAAACTCAGTTTTATAAGAGCAGTGCAATAAATCTATATATTTATAGTGTAGTATTCATTTGATTTATTAAGATTTGCACTTGAATTCTTATTTACTCAGTTGTGTACCACAGGTAGTGTAATAGCTCTAAAGCTTGCTTCAGTCTGGTGACTATTTCATCTATTGGAGATCTATTGCTCAGAAAATGTTTAGAATAGGATTGACAAGATTAGGTGTATAGTTTGAATAATGAATGACAGTGTTGTTTAGAATGAGGATTGTATTTCAGATGACTTGAGAAATCTGAGGGCTTGGATAAGATGGTAGAAATTATGGATTAGATTTAAAGGAATGAAATGAAAAATACATATACCTGATAAGGAAATTACTGTTTCTTGGGAAGATGTTATACCAGTTTTCTTGTCAATATTTGTGAATTAAATGAGACAAACACAGATGTCCAGTTAACATTACTGCTCTCAGCATGTGACTTCATTTACTTGGGAAGAAGATGTTTCATTGCTAGTTGAAGCCTTTGGTTGTAAAGTTTTATCTTTTACAACTTCAGAGTAGACTAGGAGAGACATTAACATTAGCATCATATAAGCTAACTGGACTCTGTCACTAATCTTTCTTATGCAATTGAATTGTTGAACCTTGCATTGTGTATAAAGTATGAATAAGACTCCTTAAGGAAAGCATGTAATTCTGTATAAATATTTTCTGTATTTAAAATATTTTAAATCCTTGTATTTTTCAGCTAAAATGTTGATGTCTGTGGAGGTCTATCTTGCTTGGCTTTTAGGATTAGAATTAATGGTGATATTATTACATAAATAATATATAGTATTTATTATTATGTGAATTGCAGCATATAACTTCTTACATATTTTTATAAATAGTAAGAAGGGAAAGTTTGGTCTCCTAACAGATGAAAATACACTATTTTTAAAACCATAAAATTTCATTAGCTTCCAACATGTTCATTATTTCATTTCTAATACATGAGTGATGAATATCCATATAGAGTAATAAAAAAACAAAACCAGAAACCTCAGAAATTATATAGTTTTGTTAGCACATTTAGCAAAACTTTTAATTTTGAGATGGGCTGTGTCTGCATTGATCAGGCTGTCTTGAACCCCAAGACTCAGTGACCCTTCTACTCCTACTTGAGTTTCTGAGTACCTGGAGCTATAGATATACACCACTGTGCTTAAGTAGGTTTTCCAAAATTGCTTGGCCAGTATGTGTAAGAGCCAGAATTAGAAGCCTGTTATCTTTATAATAATTTCCCTTTTTCTTTTTAAGTCTTAAAATTTAGTTGTTTTTTTTTCAGTGTCATTTTCAATTCAAATAGTTTAATGTAATCAGTGAGCTAATCATTCTAAGTGACCAAACTGGCTAATAATTCTAAGTGACCTATTAATGACATTAGGCTATAGAATATGATCTATGATCTCTTAAGAAAATGGAATATCTTGAAGAAAGTGGAGTCATTTAGTGGTTTTTGGTTCAATTGTTAAGTCAAAGATTCCTACTAAATCTGGAAAATGTATATATTGGTTGAAAGAGTACATATGAAGTTTATTCTGATTTATCACTTTTCTCCTTACAAGTCTGTGTTTGTTTTAAGAACTCATTTAATTTTATTGTAGTAAATCAAATTACATTTTAATAGCTTGTAGGAATCAATTTAACTAACATGTTAAATTTACTCTATTAGACACAGAGGAGATATGAATAAGCTAGCCTTAAAGAATTTGTGGTCTGTGGTAGATTATTTGAATCTCTAATAATATGTAGGCTTGAAAAACCCACATTTGTTTTTCTATCTTTGGTGGGTAAGTGACAGATGTAAAAAGAGATAGATATATATAGAGAGAGAAATTATACTGTTATAGTATGTTTTTTGTCAAGCAAAAATAGGGAAACCTTTAACATATAGCATATGAATTATTTAAAAAGTATTATTTGTTCAGTTATATGTCTTTTGAAATATTGCTCCTCCACAAATAATTTTAAAAACAGGTTATTTCTGTTGAATCTTCTAGTTAGGCAGATTTTTCTAATAAATGTAATATTTATGTTAAAGGGGAACTGAGCTTTTTAGATTGGCAATTGGAATTTCAATGTTACTATGAAAAACAATATTTAATTTCTTTTTTAAAAAAGTTGATAGTAGTAAAGACATTGTATTCCAGTATTAACTGGACTAAATCAATAATGTTTATGTGACAAAAGTTGAGTTGCTATACCGGCAGATATTTTATGGAAGTGGTAGAATTAAGAACTTCATTTGATGTTGTTGGAGATGGACTAAGAACATTTAGAATACTTAGTTAAATAATGTACATAGGATTAAAGGATTTTCTCTTACATGAGCAGAGATTTTATATAGAGAAATTGTAGATAATGGTCATACAGCTTTTGAGTAAGGTTTTCCCATTTTGACAGTTAAAGTTGTTAGTTATATATATTTACTGTCTTTATGTCCACATGTCAATAAGTTTCGCAACTAAATTAGTCTTACTAAAACTAATAATGACTCATGTCATTATTTCTACTGTAGATGTTTAGCCTTAATCCTTAATCCTATTTTACTCTCAGAAAATAACTCTCAGAAAATAGTTTTATTCAAACCCTTTCTTTGTTTGGCTTCCATTGCATCAAAAATAACTATTTTCTTTCAATTACTTAAAGAATAGTTGGAAATCACTGAAATGGCTTAGGCATATTAAGAGTAGTATGCCCATTGAACTGAAAGGCAAAGGACACACACACACACACACACACACACACACACACACCCCTACCTACCTACCTGCATACCTACCTAAAGGGAAAGAAAAGATCAATTATAAAGCCATTTTAGGCTAAGGGAAAAAGAAGATCAATTATAAAGCTATTATAGGCTAAGACAGAGATAATGTTTCCTTGAACCAGAAAGGTGAAAACCAATGTGGAAAGAATTTTAACAGATAAAGGAAATTTAGGTAATGTCAGTAGGGTATTTTTAATAGGTTAAAATAGCAAGGTGAGAAAGAATTTATATATTCTGATATAGGCACCTAAGATGAAATTCCAAGGAATTTTAAGAATGTGGAAAGGAAGACATTCTGGCCTTGTTGAGTTTCAGGAAATCACAAGATTTGAATAAAATGGCAAATAAGAGGTTGCATATACATCTTGTATCCCAAAAATGATAAAAAAAGTATTTTATTGATGAAATAGAATCAGTAACTACTTAAGAAACAATGTGGTGAAAAGTAAAGAATAAAAGAATTTCTATTCTTTTAGCTAGAATGAGTTGTCAAAAATGGTTAAAAGTCTTGGGATAAGAATATTTAAGGAAAAGTGCAGTTTTAACCATCTCTTCAAATGCATCATTCATCTTACTTCATGATAATTACCTGACTGTGGTATGTACTTAGTTTTAATGAGAGATTTAGCAAGTATGTTGTTTATAGATTCTGATAGCAAACATTTAGACTTTGAGAACCATTCTTCCTCCTGTAAATATTCACCTCTGTTACTGCAGCCACTGTGTAATTTAGTTTTGGATACTGTAATTTAATCTCATGTCTTTTTATGGTACAGAATTCCTTTTTGAAGTGTTTTTTTTATCTATTTAAAATGAGAAAACTATACATAGGTGTGAGTTAACATAAAACCAGAATGGCTTAGGTTTAGCATACAGGCTATAATTTATTGATCCTTTCCCCTAACAGAGCTTAGTGTTTAAACCATAAAACTCAATACTTGATTGGTTGGTTGGTTAGTTTCAAGACTTGGTATTGTATTGTTGTTCAGGTTCAACTCGAGGTGCTTCCACCCCAAGTGCTAAGATTATGTGCATGAGCCACCATGCTTGACCCACACTGATTACATTTTCATTTACTGCTGAATAAATTGATGTTGAGTTACAGTGTACTTTATGCAGAGGTAATGCAGGTGGGTCTTCAGACTCCAAAAGCAAGAATTAAGACCCCCACACACACAGATTTTTCTTAAACTTTACTAAAAATTAATACTCATTTTCTTTCCTTTCTTTCTTTCTTTTTTTTTTTTTTTTTTTTGAGACAGGGATTTTCTGTATAGCCCTGGCTGTCCTGGAACTCGCTCTGTAGACCAGGCTGGCCTGAAACTCAGAAATCTACCTGCCTCTGCCTCCCAAGTTCTGGGATTAAAGGTGTGCGCCACCACTGCCTGGCTAGTATGTATTTTCACACATAGAAAACTGTTTTAAAACTTTCTGAAGATAACATGTTATTTGGGTTGTAGTGAGAATACATAGAATGTTGGGTATGGATTTTTTTTTTTCATTTATACTTGATTTTAAAATCACACCTGTGGGTTACAAAACAGAACTCTACACTTTTGAAAATTAATGTTTGTCCTTTTTAAGCGTTTGTTTATTTACTCTTAGTCATCTAAGAATATATTGAGCCAATGGAATATGTACTCCACAGTTATGTTTTTAGGAGTTAGCATGAAAGACAATCTGTAGACACATAAACATAGATATATAATAATATTTGGCATGAAGGAAATTAAATGACATTTTACTATGAAGGACAAAACAGTTAAGTTGGCTAGAGAATGTATCTCTTTGGAAGTATCATTTATGTCGAGACTGAAGCTCCAGGTAGAGTTGTATAGGAGAGAAGCACCCAGATAGAGTGATGTGACTGTCCTGCATTCCTTGAGAGCACTATACTTTTTAGGATCTGAAAGGTGGTTTTAAGTATAAACAATTTGGTAAGTCTATACAAAGTAATATACAATAAATGTATTATACAGAGATTTATGCATTTTTTTATATATATAACTGACAATTTGTATTTAAAACACAGCTCATAATGATGGACATTGTAGTAGACTAGTTTTAAACTTTTCTTTCTCTCCAGTATGCTCCACCTTTATGGAAAAACCTCTCGACTAAACTTTCCTTGCTATTAAGTATGAATTGCTTGATAGTAAATTATTAGAAACAATTGCTATACTCAATGTGGAACATGAAACCTAATGTACATGGAAATAATAAAAAGGAAATTTTTTTATACATAAGCATGTCCGTTACAGTATAAAAACATGGAAAATTGGGATATCCCTACATGAGAGATCTCAAACAGGAGAAAAAAGTTGGCAGTAGAATTTGTCAAAGAAAGAAGATAGAACAAATTGGAGGTGGAGAGAATAATAAAAGAAGCATAATTAGAGTTGGAATCATAGTCCTGCTCATTAAAAGTAAAGGAAGAGAATAGGAAAGAATTAAAAGAGAAGAATGATTATAGTGTGAAGAGTCTTCTAATAGCATTATGTTTGAATAAAGAATTAGAAACCTTTTCATTTTGGAATAAATGTTAAGATTACATAACCTGCTTGTAAGATCTGAATTAAAGTTGATATAATTTTATCTTACATTGCAAAGTCAACATTTCATTCTGTTATTAATTTTACTATCTAAAATAATTGAAAATACTTGTTTTAAAATAAAATGTATAGAACTTGTAGTATGTTGTGTTTATTTACTTAAAATGTTCTTTTAAGTATTTCAGGGTGCATGTACCAAGTAGTTTCTACGATTGGCACCGATGGAAAAAAACTTCTGCAATTACTTCCAATTCCTATATCTTCTGGAAATCCTATCCCAGTAGTCCAGTCTCCAGTCATGTCTCATGGTTTGAAAGGGAATACTGAAAAACCAGTTCAAGTTACTTTTCAAACTCAGATTTCCAGCTCTTCCACAAGTGCATCAGTTCAATTGCCTGTTTTTCAGCCAGCCACTACTACAAAATATTTCCTTACAGGAACAGTAGATACATCAGGAAAAGATAGAGTTACTTCTGTGGGGACTGAAAATTTTACACCACCAATTTCTAACATTCCGAATCATGGTGTGAAAATTCATAATCTCACCAGGCAAACATATACTATCCCTCCCTCAACACAAAATGATTCATTTTATTTTATAGTCAATACCCCAAGACTCCCAGCAAATGTGAATTCTTCAGTTTTGCCTTCTGGGCATCATTTAAAGATTCCAGCCCATGCTGAAATGAAATCTGTACTTGCATCATCCTTGCCTCCTTTGGTTCAGCAAAAGATACTTGGAACTGCAACCACAAGTACTTCAGGAAAAGTTGAGGCCTCCCAAATACCAACAGTTATTTATGTACCTCCTGTAAATGCAATGAAAATTTTTATTACCAAGAAATCTCAGAACATTAACCCCAAACCAGTGACATTCAATACCTCACAAATTTCACCAAATGTTGCTACAGAAACACAGTTAAAAGGTGGTCAGCATCCTCAAACTATTCCAGTGAACTCGAATTTTCAAGAGTATCTACAGCCTGGAACTCCATGTCTTGTTCCTGTTAAGTCTTCAAATAATGTGGCTTCAAAGGTTTTAAACACTTTTGTAGGTAGGAAAAATCTGGGAGGTAATACAATAGATACACCTCTATTGAGTTCTAGAAACAACAGTTCTAGCAGGACACAGTCCGTAAGTGTGCCTATTAAAGATAACGCTTTGATAATGTTTAATGGGAAAGTCTTCTTGAATGAAAAGGAGACTTTTGGTATGCCATCAAAAATTGACCAGCAGAGTCCTGTTTCTTCTGATACTCCTCTAAAAGTGTCATCACAGGTAGTAAGTTCAAGTCCGGTCAGAGAAATATCCAGAGGGGTTTTAAATAGTGTTTTGGTTAAAAGTAAATCTGTTCAGTTGAAGACAAAATCACTTTCAAATCCCCAGCTTGCTTCCATGGCCAATCTAAGAGCAGAGAAGAATGAAAAAGTGGAGAGACCATCTTTTTCTGTCATAAATCCACATACTATGAACCAGTCCACTCACTACCTTAAACAGTGTAAGACTGTATTTATAAATCCAGTTTTTCCAGATGGATTTAGGACAGGACAGAATGCCCCCAGAAAAGGAAATCTCATCCAGAACATAGAGAAAACATGTTCCTCTGCTGATGCAGCAACTATTACTTCTCAACAGTGTGTTTTCAGAGACCAAGAATCACAGGTAATTTTCCATGTCAGGGTGCTCTTTTTATATATATGTGTAGAAACTGTTTCTTAATTCTCAAAATTATCTGATACCTGTCTCCTACACACACTCCCCATCACACATGCTTATGTAAAGTTTTCATCTGAATAAATATTTGAGGAGTACAAGTGGTAGAGCCTAAGCAATATCTTTCTCTTTCATTATTTAGCTCGCCAAATCCATAAGCCAGAGTCAATCACAGAACAATGTTCAGAAGAGTTGGAGAGTGATAGGTCTTCAAAGATGAGTAATATTATATGACTATGAGTAGATGTGTATACTGTATATAAGAGAGACAGGGTTTAAAATATTTTCTTGCTTTGTTTTTGGTGATGGTCATGAGGAAAAAAAATCAATTTTTTAAGTCATGAAAAGGATGAAGTAGAGGCTCTCCGTTTCTCAGAGAACCGGGAAGGACGTTGGTGTAGAGGACATTGACTACCATGAGTTCCGGTTCGCTGTTGCCGAAACCACAGATGCGTGGTCTTCTGGCCAAGCGTCTGCGGGTTCATACTGTTAGCGCATTCACTGTGGCCCTGGGAGTTGCTGCTGCCTATAAGTTTGGCGTGGCTGAACCAAGAAAGCAGGCGTATGCAGATTTCTATAGAAACTATGATTCCATGAAAGACTTTGAAGAGATGAGGAAGGCTGGTATCTTTCAGAGTGTGAAGTGATTACAGAATGCAAAGAATTCTTTGGATTGCGCTCCATAGAAGTTCATTGCTGACCTGTGCACCTGAACTATGAGACATGAATATGTGGGCTAAGGAGTAGTTTCCCTCAATAAACAATAATTATATGGACAAAAAAAAAAAAGAAAAGAAAAGGATGAAGTAGAAGTCATCAGAACCTTTCAGCCAAATAAAATTTTATCCATATCTTTGAGTATTCATGCCTTAAACTTAAGACATAGCAGGAGTTTTGGTATTTTTAAGACAAGTGTGTTCCTTTCAGCCTTTCTGTTGACTCTAATTGAATAGCGTGTCTGTCAGCTACCATTCTCTTCTTAAAATACATGTGTAGCCACTTTCCTTGCTTACTTAGATAACTTAATGTTGGTGGCTGTCCCCTTCAGTACAGAAATTATTGAATTTTAAATACAACAATTGTAATACAAGCAAGATGGGTTGAAGACATTAGACTTTTCCAAAAAAACTACAATCTTTCTGTACAAATTTTACTATAATTTGTTTTGTTTTGTTTTGTTTTCCTTTACTTTCTTTTTTAATGTCTCAATATGTAGCTGAGGCTGGCCCTGAGTACCTGGTTTACAGGGTACCATGCCCAGCCTATATTATTTTAAAGTTGTCAAACCTAGCATCACCTCATTTACTTGAGAACAGACCTTTCATTAATATTCTGTACAATAAATTAAATATTCATTTTGTGAATATTTTAAGTTTGTATTTATTCAAATTCAGTTGTTTGAATGCATGGTAAATATAATTGTAATGCAAATGTTTTAAAGCATGAACTGGTCTCTTGTGGAAGATTAGAAAATTGCTTATTTGCTAGTCCTTTAAAGTAACCCAAGGAATTAGCAATATCGTGGTCTCTTTTTTCTCATTTCCAGACCCAGTATGAGATGGCATCAATATTAAAAAAAGAGATTCAAGAAAGAAGTAACAAGAAATATTCTCAAGGAAGCCATACTAAGGCATCATACCTGAAGAATGATGCTGAATTTAAAAAGATATTTGGTCTCACTAAAGATTTGAGAGTATGTCTTACTCGAATTCCTGACCATCTTGGCTCTAAAAAAGGTTTTGATTCCTTTAACAGTTTGGTGAAAAGTAGTTCTTACAAAGATACAGACTTTGTGGTGAAGGAAGAAGAAAAAACACAGGTAACAGTTTTTAAAGTATATGGCATTTTTGTACATGTGACAAACATGGCTATAATTATCTTTTATTTGGTTTTCAGTGAACTTTAGATTGAGTGATGATTTTTGCCAAATTTGCAAATATCTCACATTAAATAATGATGGATTTTACACACAGATAAAAATATATTCCTGGTTAATTTGAGTTCTAAGTATTTTTAGTCAACTTTTTTACCGCTTATAATGTAAGAAAATAGTCAAAAGCTTTACAAATAGTTATCCTATTTTAAAGAATTACTTACAGAAGATAAGTGTAGGGGAAAATATAATAAGCATAATATTCATTGTAGTATTAACACTACATTTTAAGCAGCATATAGTCAATAATGTACATCACTATAGTTATGCTTATGAACATTATAATCTAGTATTCTGATCTTCAACGTTTTCAACTTCCTTAAGGAAAAGTTTCTCCATGTGTCTACTTTCCAAATGAAATGAAAAACTTGGTACTTCTTAGTTACAGTTTCATTTCAGTGATGGATCAGCATGGCTTCTAATACCCAATTTAAGCCAAAAAGTGTAAATAAACCAGCTTGTTCTCCAGGACAATGATTGTGACTTTTCATTTTGCTACCATTTAGTAGAATTCAGTTTTTACTATAGTTGTCCCCACTGAAATTTGTGGAGTCAAATTAAATTGCTATTGTTTGCATGCCAGCTTTGATTTGGGAGCATGTGGCATAGTAGTAACATTTTTTTTTTCTTCTTCAACATTGCAACAGAATTCCTTTAAGAAAAGAAAAGCTAAAACCATGAAGAAGATGGATAACAGAAAAAGGAGAAAAACTGAGAATGCTGGTGACACGGTCATGAACATCATGAATGGAACTGATGTTGCTAGTTCCCAACTTCTTAGTAGTGTTTTACCAACATCAGACCTATCACAAGATAACGTTGTCACAAGCCATAGTACAACCAGGGAAGACAAGAGAACTGAGGCAGAAGACTGTTCTCATGAGAAGCAGGATAAAGGCACATTAAGCACATCTTTTGAACAAAGAAATTATTTTAATAAAAACTATACTGAAGATATTTTTCCAGTGACACCACCAGAGCTAGAAGAAACGATCAGAGATGAAAAAATAAGAAGACTTAAGCAAATTCTAAGAGAAAAAGAAGCAGCTCTTGAAGAATTGCGTAGGAAGATGCACCAAAAACAATAAAATGTGTATGGGTTAAAGATTTACATTACTACAATAGTCCCCTCCTACCTGTCATGGATCCCCAGTGGATACCTGAAACTGGAGGTGATACCAAATCTTGTAATAAAACCACTGTAAAGTCATGACATTTGATAACAACTAAGTGTCTACTTAAATAACAGGCAAGTTATATACAATATAAATATACTGAATGAAGAGGATAGTTAATGTCCTCAACAGACACTGGAATTTTTGTCATGCTACTCAGAAAGATAATTTAAAAGTTACAAATTCATTCTTTCTCGAGTTTCTTATCTATACTTAGACAGCTGTGTATGATGGGGAACTAAAACCAAAAGCAACTACAAGTTATAAGGGACTGCTCTGTTACTTGTAAAGGTGCTCTGAAAGTGTCTTTGTATATGAAACTTGAATTCCAAAAAGGCTTGTGTCATATGACTTGTCAGTAATCTACATAAAGTATTTTGACTTGCTTGTTTTGGAAGAAAAGTTTGGATATTTTTCTGTGAAATGCAATTCTCCAAATGTGAGCATTTTGTACAATGTTTCTGTTAATGTTTTAAACTAAATTCCTCAGGTCTTACCCTAAGAATATTGTGTACTAAAATTCTACAATCCAAGATATGAAGTCAGTTGTAAGCATACTTTTACCATTGAGTTTATATGTGGACTGTCTTAGTCTTCTTACGCATAAAAATTGTACAAACAATTTGCTGTTATTTTTATTTCATCAATAAAATCTATTATAATAAATGTGTTGAAATATTTTTCAATGTGAAGGGCATATGTTTTTTACATGTCTACAATATTGTATTCCTAAAGAAAGGTTTGAAATTTAGGCTATTTAGTGATATACTTTATTTTTGACTTTAAAAATGTCTTACAAAGATGTAATTTACGGAGAGATCACTCAGCAGTTAAGAGCACTTGCTGTTTTTCCAGAGGACCTAAGTTCAGTTCTCAGCCCCCACATCTGGTGGCTCATAAACACCTATAACTAGAGCTCCAGGGGACTGAATGCTACCTTCTGACCTCTAGCATCTACATACATATGGTATTCACACACACACACAAATTCTCTGTTTTTAAATTATATGTTACTTAGCTTCTTCTTGTGGTATATGTACATACATGTGTTGCATAGATTATCTGAAAGGTAGATCTGGACTGTAGTCACATGTAAAACTTCCCAAACTATAATTTTTCTTTAGAAGTATCCATTTTCTCTGGTTAATCTTTGATTTGGGATAGTTTGAGAGTATAGTGAGCAGCTGGAGCTGACTAGCAAGTTAAACTATTAAATACCTAGAAATATGATTCAGAAAACTGTAGGAACAACAAGGAAAAAAATCGTAAAGCAAAGTATTAAATAGGAATAAAACACATCAATTAGATTCTGCTTTTCGTAGTAATCATTTTATTAAAGTATAATGTGCATACCATAAAATTTACCTTTAAGTTATACTCAGAAGGGTAAAAGCATCAATAATTTCAGAACACTTGCCACACCCCCATTTAAATCCTGTAACCATTAGCTTCACCCCATTCTTTATTTTCACGTATGCAACATCATACTTCAGTAGAAATTGCCATTCGTGAGCATTTCTTGTACATGGAATCACATATTTTCTTTTGTGATATTTTTCATTTGCCCAATCATATAAGATTTATTCATATTATAACATATATTAGTACTTTGCTTTTTATTGCTCAGCAATATTCTATCTTATGGAGTCTCAGTATCTGGAAGGTTTGTTCCTGAATACACCAAGAATATCAAAATCCATATATGTTGAAGTCTTACACATAAAATCCATATATGTTGAAGTCTTACACATAAAGTGGCTAAACATTTACATATAAACTTACCATGTATAATCTAAATAGTAAATATTAACTTAATACTAATTAAATATTTCTAGATAAACTGTAATGTAGATTGAATTGTTTTATTTAAGAAATAAGTGCAGACATTTCCAGCAGTTTTAGCATATGTTTGATTGTAGAACTTATAGATTAAAATGGACCAATATTTGTTTATCCATCCATCTGATATGTACATTTGGATTGTTCCCACTGGGGGATACTAAAAATGTTTCTATGAATGTATAGAAGCTTCTGCGAACATATGTTTTGATTTTCTTGAGTGTACACTTAGCTGTATAAGTTCCCACCACTGTAACTGTTTATTATTTCTAGTTGGATTTTGTTCTTCCTACTCATGTAAACAGATCTTGTCAAAGCTACCAGTTACATGTTTCTCCATTCTCTGGTTAATTGTCAGTCAATTTTAATTTTATGATCTATTATGTTCCTTTGGTTAATGTTTTAGCACATTCTTTTAAAGGCATGGTGCTTTAGGTTGTAGAAAATACAGCAAGTAAAAATACTAATTCACTCCCATTGAGAGTTCACCAAAAACACTTTTTCGCTCTTTTTACTGCTTCCATATATGCATATTTTTATCAGAATGGGGCCCTTGTTTCGACTATTTATATCATGTTTTTAATGTCAAGCTTTGTGGGTTTTTGTTTGTTTTGTTTTGTTTTGTTTTGTATTTTGAGACAGGGTCTCACTCACTGTGTAATCCAGGTCTCAAACCTGAGTAACTTCTGCCTCTGGCCCCCAAATGCTATGATTACAGGCTTCTACTACCATGCTTGACAACTTTAAGATTTTTCAGTGGATTCTAATGTACATTGCCAAACCTCACTTCTTTTTGGTTCTGTCATTTAGAGCTGTTGATTCAAAATGGTATAAAGTCTAGGGCTGTGCATGTTATGTAGCTTTTAACCTCTATAGAGTTCTTTTAATTCAGTATATGTTTTAATCTGGTACAAAGATAACCCAGTTCTTTTAACCCCTTTGATATTTAATACATATTTTACTTCTAGAAGACAATTTGGCCTCAGTATATGACTGATTCTCTCTCTTTGATGATTCATTCTCTTCCCAATCTAATATTCTGTGTGCCTCAGTCTCTATGTTTGTGTCTCTGCTTCTCCCTACACATTTTCTTGATGACCTCATCCAAGTTCACAAATCTGCTCATATCAGATAGGAAACCAAATCAATTACAGAATATATATGAGTTTACTTAGAGGAACAGAAATAACTAAAAGCAGTATCACCAACCCCATGGCATCATGGATGACAGCTCCTAAACACCAGGAACCTGGAGTGCAATGTATAACCTGCAGGTAGCTCAGTAGGTTCAAGAATATCTTTTCCAAGTAGTCTGTACCCATTCTGGGCATCAGGGCTGATTTCTGTTTGTTCCAGGCTGCTTAGCTGGTCTTTACTTTTAGCCAACACTCATGTCTCAGAGTATCTTTCAGCAGTTCTTTCAACTTACTCATGCTAGAGGAGGGAAGGGCCTACTAAGTCTTGTCATCTTCAGGAGCTTCCTGAAGCTATTTTGAGTTTATATTCCAAACTTAATGAGCTTCCCCGCAATATGGGGAGTTCCAATTCCATTTTAAACATCTTTGATGTAAAGTGTTTTCCTCAAAGATAGAGGTTCATATTGAGAAAAAACAAACCTGATGCAGTTTTACTATTCTACAAGAGTTGATTAAATAAAATAAATGCAATTAAAAATCATGATAGACATACTTTTCATTGTCAGTTTCATTTTCTTATCTTTTTTATTTTAGTCTGCTTTATTTTTCTGCCAATTAATGATTTACTATTCACTAAATTCATCAAGTCAAGTGTTTATTTCCTCTGCTATACTTTATGATACTTGAAGGATGGCTTGAATCCTTTATAACAAGATTATCCTAGGGTGGTAAGGATATTTAGTTTGATCCCCAGAACCAAACTGAAAAGTGCAGTGCATAATGATATATGCTTGTAATTCCAGTGCTACGGAACCCAGAATGAGGATTTCTAGGCCAGTGACACATTCTATCTCAAAGGAATCAAAGCATTTCAGAGAAATATACCAAGGTTATTTTCTGTCCTTCATACAACATGACGTATATACCTATACCAAAAAGGAAAATATTCACAATATGTTTCTGGTCTCAAACTCCAACTCTTTCATTTGAATTCATATTAAGTTTTCATCTTTATCACAAAAGAAGTCTAAAGCTGCTTTGTCCTTCAGTGATGGTTGTTTTACTCAATATGGTGGTATTTAGTCTTTTTTTTTTTTAATTAAGTTGTCAGCAATATTGACATATTCTTTTCAGATTTTTAAATGTAAAATGTAAATGTAAAATGTGTTTATTTTATCTTAACAGGAAGGGTGATATGTAGGAGGAGCTATGGTGAAAGGAGTAAGGAGAAGAAGAGGAGGAGTAAGGAGAGGAGGAGGAGATAGGAGAGGAGAGGGGGTGGATATGGAGGTGGATGTTCGCATGTCTCCACCAGTCAAAGATAGTTGGTATAGCTAGGCTGAGTATTGGGTTACACTTCTGATTGTATGGCATCTTGTTATTTAGCATTACAAAACTTAGAAAGCCTTTGATTAACATTTTAAAATAAAATTTAAAAAATGTATGTTTATTCATCAATAGTGATACAATTTATAAATGCAAGGTCCAGTTAAAACCCAAATTTCTTGGTGGTTTTAAATTACCTTTGAGATTTACTCTTTGAGATTTGAGAAAAATAAAACAGTATTCCCAGGTATGCTAAGAGTTATCAAAATTTTAATATTTTAAACATATCTCAGCAATCTAATACTCTATGGTTTGAAAAGCTACAGTTCTAAAGAATAAAATATAGTCAGTTTGTAAGTACTTAAAAACTATACATAGTCTACAGGAATATTAATGAAAAACATAACTTGAAATTTATCCTGTTACTGTAAAGTAACAGCCCCTCATCCCTTAAAGGGCTTACTTTACATTGAGATTGTGTTATACCTTGAAAGATTATTCAGAGGACTTACACAAACCAGACTATGTAGGTGAATTCATTAGTAGCATTTTGTATCTTATTACTCTGTCTTGTTCTCTTTTCTGTTATACTACTATAACCATATGTACAGTGTGTGTACAGTAGGCCAGGGTCCACATATGAAAGACAATATGCTTTGTGGATTTGTTTCATCTTTCTGAGTCTTGAGTGACCATACGTAATAGTATACATTCTAAGTCCATCCATTTTTCTGCAAGTTTTCTCATTTCATTGTTCTTTAAAACTAAATAGTGCACAATTTATACATGCACCAGGTTTCATTACCCACTCATTTGTTGAAAGAAATTAGGTTGGTTCCTTTATTGATTTAGTCAATGTAACTACAATAAATATGAGTGTGAGGAGGTTGCTAAGCATTTAGATGAACTAGTTATGATTCCAAAGGACCTGAATTTGGTTCCCATCTCACAACCGTTTGTAACTTCAGTCCCAGATGATCTAACACCCTCTTCTGGCCTTCTTGAGCACAAGCCAGCCATGTGTTGCACAGACATGCAGACAAAATACCAATACAAGTAAACATTAATTTTAAAAAATTACAATCCTCATGTTGAAACTAGTTTCAAAGACATAACTACTTTCAGTTATTCATTCTGTATTTTTTTATTTCTTCAGCAACCATCTCAACAGATCATCTCCTCTCTGAAAGATTTACTTTCATGTTGAGAGTAGGAAGAGTGGACATCCCTATCTTGTTCTTTTTTTAAATTTTATTCTTTAGAGATTATAATATAATTACATGATTTTCTTTTTCCTCCCCTCCCTCGACACTCTCCCTCCAAGCCTGAAATTTAATTATTTCTATTTTAAAGAATATAATATAATTGCATCATTTCTCCTTCCCCCTTTTCTTCTCCAAACCAACATTTTCTTTACCTATTCATCTGTTGATGAGCATCCAGGATATGTCCATTTCCTACCTATTATAAATAGCTCATCAATAAACATGAGTGTGCAAGCATCTTTCCAGAATGTTGATTTGGAGTCCTTCCAGTATACAAGAAGGTATAAATGGGATTGACTTGATTTTTTTTTAATTTAGACTAATGTTAAACATGGGTTTGTCATATGTATATTTTATTGTGTTGTCCCAAGTCCTACATTCTGTAGAACTTTTATCTTGAAGCCTGTTGGATTTCTCAAACGCCTTTTCTACATCTAATGAGATAACTATTATGAGATAATTTACTGAAGTTACAGATGGTTATGAGCTGCAATGTGAGTGCTGGGAATTAAAGCCTGGTTAAAGTTCTCTGGAATTAAAATTAAATTAAAGTTTCTGGAAGAGTAGCCAGTACCTTTAAATGCTGAGCAATATCCCAATATCTATATTATTGCAGTTCTATTTTTTTAAATCCATTTATATTTTTTATTTATTAGCTCTACATGTGTTGAATCATTTTTATTGGATATTTTATGTTTAAGATGTCGTCCCCTTACCCCATTTCTCTACCCCCCCACTCAAGAAACCCCTTTCCCATCCCCCCTCCTCCTGTTTTTTATGAGGATATGCCTCCACCTAACCCCCCACTCCTACATCCCCACCCTTGCATTACCCCACACTCAGCGTCCAGCCTTCATGGGACCAAGGATCTCCTCTCACACCTATGCCGACTAGGCCATCCTCCCCTACATATACAACTGGAGCCATGGGTCCCACCCTATGTGCTCCCAGGCTGGTGGTTTAGACCCTGGGAGCTCTGGTTGATTGGTATTTTTGCTCTCCTCCTGGGGCCACAAACCCTTTTAGCTCCTTCAGTCTCCTCTATAATCCTCCATTGGGAACCCCATGATCAGATCAATGATTAGCTGTGAGCACCCACCTCTGAATATGTCAGACTCTTGCAGACTTCTAAGGAGACAGCTGTATCGGGCTACTGTCACCATGCACTTCGTGACATCCACATCAGTGTCTACCTTTGGTGACTGCACATGGAATGGATACCCAGGTGGAATGGTCTCCAGATGACCCCTCTTTCAGTTTCTGTCCCATACTTTGTCTCCATATTTACTCCCTTGAGTATTTTGTTACTCCTTAAGAAGGACAGAAACACTCACACTTAGTCTTCCTTCTTCATGAGCTTCATGTGGTCTGTGAGTTGAATCTTGGGTATTTCAAGCTTCTGGGCTAATATCCACTTATCAGTGAGTAAATACCATGTGTGTTCTTTTGTGATTAGGTTACCTTAGGATGATATTTTCTAGTTCCATCCATTTACCTAAGAATATCTCAAATTCATTGTTCTTAATAGCTGAGTAATACTCCATTGTGTAAATGTCCCACATTTTCTGTATCCATTCCTCTGTTGAAGGACATCTGGGTTCTTCCCAGCTTCTGGCTATTATAAATAAGGCTGCTATGAACATAGTTGAGCATATGTCCTTGTTATATGTTGGAGCATTTTCAGGGTATATGCTGAGGAGTGGTATAGCTGGGTCCTCAGGTAATGCTATGTCCAAATTTCTGAGGAAATACCAAGCTGATTTCCAGAGTGTTTGCCCCATCTTGCACTCCCACCAACAATGAAGGAGTGTTCCTCTTTCTCAACATCCTCGCCAGCATCTACTATCACCTCAGTTTTTGATCTTAGCCATTCTGACTGGTGTGAGGTGGAATCTCAGGGTTGTTTTGATTTGCATTTCCCTGATGACTAAGGATGTTGACCACTTCTTTAGGTGCTTCTCGACTATTCAGGTTTCCTCAATTGAGAATTCTTTGTTTAGATCTGTACCCTATTTTTAATAGGATTATTTGGTTGTCTGGAGTCTAATTTCTTGAGTTCTTTATATATATTGGATATTAACCCTCTATTGGATGTAGGATTGGTAAAGATCTTTCCCCAATCTGTTGGTTGCCTTTTTGTCCTATTGACAGTGTCCTTTGCCTTACAGAAGCTTTGTAATTTTATGAGGTCACATTTGTCAATTCCTGATCTTAAAACATAAGCCATTGGTGTTCTGTTCAGGAACTTTTCCCCTGTGCATAGGTATTCAAGGGTCTTCCCCACTTTCTCTTCTATTAATTTCAGTGTATCTGGTTTTATGTGAAGGTCCTTTATCCACTTGGATGTGAACTTTGTACAAGGAGATAAGAACGGATCGATTTCCATTCTTCTACATGCTGCCCTCCAGTTGAACCAGCACCATTTGTTGAAAATGCTATCCTTTTTCCACTGGGTGGTTTTAGCTCTTTTGTCAAAGATCAAGTGACCATAAGAGTGTGGGTTCATTTCTGGGTCTTCAATTCTATTCCATTGATCTTTTTGCCAGTCTCTGTACCAATACCATGCAGTTTTTATCACTGTTGCTTTGCGGTACAGCTTGAAGTCAGGGATGGTAATTCCCGCAGCATTTCTTTTATTGTTGAGAATAGTTTTTGCTGTCCTGGGTTTTTTGTTATTCCAAATGTATTCTATCTCTATGAAAAATTGAGTTGGAATTTTGATGGGGATTTCATTGAATCTGTAGATTTCTTTTGGCAAGATGGCCATTTTTACTAAATTAATCTTGCCAATCCATGAATATGGAAGATCTTTCCATCTTCTGAGATCTTCTTCGGTTTCTTTCTTCAGAGAATTGAAGTTCTTGTCATACAGATCTTTCACTTGCTTGATTAGATTCACACCAAGGTATTTTAAATATTCACTATTGTGAAGGGTGTCATTTCCCTAATTTCATTCTCAGCCTGCTTATCCTTCAAGTAGAGGAAGGCTGCTGATTTTTTTTTTAGTTGATTTTGTATCCAGCCACTTTGCTGAAATTGTTTATCAGGTTTAGGTGTTCTCTGGTGGAAGTTTTAGGGTCACTTAAGTATACTATCATATCATCTGAAAATAGTGAAATTTTGACTTCTTCCTTTCCTATTTGTATACCTTTGACTTCCTTTTGTTGTCTAATTGCTCTGGCTAGGACTTCCAGTACTATATTGAATAGGTATGGTGAGAGTGGGCCGCTTGTCTAGTCCCTAATCTTAGTGGGCTTGCTTCAATTTTCTCTCCATTTAGTTTGATGTTGGCTACTGGTTTGCTGTATATTGCTTTTACTGTGTTTAGGTATGGGCCTTGAATTCCTGATCTTTTCAAGACTTTTATCATGAAGGGATGTTGAATTTTGTCAAATGCTTTCTCAGCATCTAGTGAGATGATCATGTGGTTTTTTACATTGAGTTGGTTTATATAGTCGATTATATTGATAGATTTCTGAATATTGAACCATCCCTGCATTTCTGGGATAAAATCTACTTGATCATGATGGATTATTCTTTTGATGTGTTCTTAAATTCGGTTTGCAAGAATTTTATTGAGTATTTTTGCATCTATATTCATAAGGGAGATTGGTCTGAAGTTTTCTTTCGTTGTTGGGTCTTTGTGAGGTTTAGGTATGAGCGTGATTGTAGCTTCATAGAACGAATTGGGTAGAGTTCTGTCTGTTTCTATTCTGTGGAATAGTTTGAAGAGAATTGCTATTAGGTCTTTCTTGAAGGTCTGATAGAATTCTGCACTAAAACCATCTGGTCCTGGGCTTTTTTGGTGGAGAGACTTTCAATGACTGCTGCTATTTCTTTAGGGGTTATGGAACTGTTTATATAGTTTATCTGCTCCTGATTTAACTCTGGTCCCTGGCATCTGTCTAGAAAATTGTCCATTTTACCCAGATTTTCCAAGTTTTAGTGAGTATAGGCTTTTTTAGTAGGATCTGTTGATTTTTTTTAATTTCCTCAGTTTCTGTTGTCATGTCTCCCCTTTCAGTTCTGATTTTATTAATTTGGATACTCTCTCTGTGCTCTCTGGTTAGACTGGCTAAGGGTTTGTCTATGTTGTTGAGTTTCTCAAAGAACCGGCTCCAGGTTTTGTTGATATTTTGTATAGTTCTTTCTGTTTCTTCTTGATTGATTTCGGCCCTGAGTTTATTTCCTGCCTTCTAGTCCTCTTGGGTGTATTTGCTTCTGTTTCTTCTAAAGCTTTCAGGTGTGCTGTCAAGTTATTAGTGTATGCTCTCTCCAGTTTCTTATTGTAGGTACTTAGAGCTATGAGTTTTCCTCTTAGCACTGCTTTCATGGAGTCCCACAAGTTTTGGTCCTTAGTCCTGGTTGTGGTGGTGTATGTCGGTAGGATTTGCTGAAATATGCAGAGGCAGGAGGAACATGAGTTCGAGGCCAGCCTAGGCATTATTGCTCTTAAGTTCTCATTCTTTGTTTGTTCTTTGTGTGGTTTAGGTAACAGAGAAACTGTGACTTCATAGAAAAAATTAGGTAGTGTTCCTTCTGTTTCTATTTTGTGAAATAGTTTGAGGAGTATTGGTATTAGCTCTTCTTTGAAAGTCTGATAGAATTCTAAACTAAAACTATCTGGCCCTGAGCTTTCTTTTTTTTTTAATGCCTGCTTCTGTCTGCTTCTATTTTCTTATAGAACTGTTTAGATAGTTTATATGACATTGATTTAACTTTGGTACATGGTATTTGTCTAGAAAAATCATCTATTTCATCTTGATTTTCCTGTTTTGTTGAGTATATATGGGCTTTCTTAGTAAGATCTGATTTTTTTTTAAATTTCCACAGTTTCTGTTGTTATGTCTCCTTTTTCATTCCTGATTTTGTTAATTTGGATACTGTCTCTGGGCTCTTTAGTTAGTTTGGCTGTGGGCTTATCTATCTTGTTGGTTTTCTCAAAGAACCATCTCTTGCTTTTGTTGAGTCACTGTATCATTCTCTTTGTTTCTTATTAGTTGATTTTAGGCCTGAGTTTGGCTGTTATCTGCCCTCTACTCCTCTTGGATGTGTTTGTTTCTTTTTGTGCTAGAAATTTCAGGTGTGCTGTTAAGTTGCTAGTATAGGATCTCTACAATTACTTTGTGAAGGCACTTAGTGCTATGAATTTTCCTCTTAACACAGTTTTCATTGCTTCTCTTAAGTTTGGGTGTGCTGTGCCTTCATTTTCATTGAATTCTATAGTCTTTAATTTTGTTCTTTATTTCCTCCCTGACCTAATTATCATTGAGTAGAGAGTTGTTCAGTTTTCATTAATATGTGGGCTTTCTGTTGTTTTTGTTATTATTGAAGTCCACCCTTAGACCATGGTGATCTATTTCAAACTTCTTGTATACATTGAAGTTTGTTTTATGTTAAATCATATGGTCAATTTTTAAGAAGTTTCCATGAAACTTCTGAGAAGAAAGTATATTCTTTTGTTTTGGGGCGAAGTTTTCTGTAGCTATCTGTTAAATCCATTGGTTCATAATTTCTGTGTCTCTGCTTAGTTTCTGTTACAGTGAGTTGTCCATTCGTGAAAGTGGGGTGTTTAAGTCTTTTATTTTTGTTGTGTAATGTTCAGTGTTTGTTTTGAACTTTAATAATGTTTAATAATGTTTAATAATGTTTGATGCCCTTTTATTTTAGGCATGGATATTCAGAATTAAGACTTTATCTTGGTGGCGTTTTCCTATGGTGAGTTTGAACTGTCCTTCCCCATCACTTTTGATTACTTTTGGTTGAAAGTCTTATTTTATTGGATATTTAGAATGGCTACTCTTAGTGTGTTTCTTGGGACTATTTACTTGAAAAACTTTTTTCCATCCCTTTACTCTGAGGCAGTCTCTGTCTTTGTTTCTGAGATGTGTTTCTTGTATGCAGCAAAATGCTGGATCCTGTTTATGTATCCAGTCTGTTAGACTGGATCTTTTTATTGGGGAATTGACTCCGTTGATGTTAAGAGATATCAAAGATCAATGATTGTTAGTTCCTGTTATTTTTGTTGTTGGAAGATGTATTATGTGGGTGTGATTCTCTCCTTTTGTGTTTATTGTGAGCTAATTAATTTCTTGTGGATGTAGTTATTGTTCTTGTCTTGGAGTTTTCTTTTTAATGTCCTCTGTAAGTCTGGATTAGCTGAAAGAAATTGTTTAAATTTAGTTTTGTCATGGAATGTCTTGTTTTCCATATCTGTGATGATTGAGTGTTTTTCTCAGTACATAGCCTGGACTGGCATTTGTGTTCTCTTGAGGTCTGGATAATATTTGTTCAGGATCTTCTGGCTTATAGCATCTCTGTTGAGAAGTCTGGTGTAATTCTGATAGATCTCCCTTTATGTTTGTTTGCCTTTTCCTTTTACTGCTTTTAATATTCTTTCTCTGTTCTGTGCTTTTAGTGTTTTTATTATTACATTACAGGAGAATTTTCTTTTCTGGTCCAATCTATTTTCCTGTTCTGTAAACTTCTTTTACAATTATAGCCATCGCTTTCTTCAAGTTAGAGTAGTTTTCTTCTATGGTTTTGTTAAAGATGTTTTCTCCCCTTTGAACTGGTATTCTTCACCCTCTTGTATTCCTATTATTTGTAGGTTTGGTCTTTTCATTATGTTCCAAATTTCCTGGATGTTTGGGTTTAGGAGTGATTTTTATACTGTGTATTTTATGTAACCAATGTGTCAATATATTCTATTGTATCTTTTATGCCTGAGGTTTTCTTTCATATCTCCTGTATTCTGTTGGTAATGCTTGCATCTGTAGCTCCTGATCTTTGCCCTAGGTTTTCCATCTTCAGCGTTGCCTCCATTTGTTATTTCTTTATTGCTTCTATTTCCATTTTTAAGTCTTGGACAGTTTTGTTCAATTCCTTTACCTGCTTGATTGAGTTTTCCTGTATTTCTTTGAGTGATTTATTTGCTCCCTCTGTAAGGGCTTCTGCCTGTTTGCCTGTGTTTTCCTGTAATTATTTAAGGAAGTTATTTATATCCTCCGTAAAGGCCTCTATCACCTTCATGAGCTAGAATTTTTAGGTCAGAATCTTGCTTTCCAGAGGTGTTAGGGAATCCAGGGCTTGCTTTGGTAGGAGAACTAGGTTCTGTGGTGGCAAATTACATTGGCTTTTGTTACTTATATTCTTGCCCTTGCCTCACACCATCTTATTATCCCCGGTGTTAACTGGCCTGGTTGTCTGTGACTGGATATAGCTACCTATGTCCCTGGTCATGGCAGATCTCCTGGGAGGCAATATGTATATAGGGTGTAGGAGGGGGCAGGCATGCCAGTCTGCACTAGGTGGATGTGTGGACCAGAAGGAAGATGGGGTTTAGGCAGAGGGATAGGTCCCACATCTGCTGGATTCTGTGAGGGTCTCAAGTCATGTGGGTATTCAGATGGGAGTCTCACCTGTTTCCCTGATTGCAGCTGACTTCCTGGTAGACAGTCAGGCTGTAGAGTATATGGTGTGGAGGAACATTTATCTGCCCCACGTGGAGGTCAGAGTATTTTATTTTTAAGGTTGGTGTCTGAACAAAAGTATGAGCTCCTTAACAGCAGAGAGTTTTGCAATATGCATTGACATAGCTCAAGCATCCAAATCCATACATCTCATATGTTTTCAATGAACATTTTAAATACATGAGTTTCAAATAGAGAAAGATTATAATATGAGTCATTTTGTAGTTTATTTTCAGCCAACTTTTCAAAATTCCATATTCAATTGTATATGCGTACACCTTCTATCAAGATATGTTCATACAATTTTGGGGTCTGCATGTACACTCTTTAAAAGTAGTCATTTTATCTATTATTAAACTGAACTCCACAGCTTAGGAAGTTAGGTAGGAAAGATGCATATAAATAGAAAATAAGTATAAAGTGGAAATCATATCATTTATCACTTGTCCATTGTGGATAATGCAGGTGTCCTAAAGAATAAACTTTGTTCAGAGTCTACATAAACACTCATATCAGGACACATTGAATTGCATTCCAACAAATTGTATATAAAAGTTCCTCTTTTCCAGTCCAGTGACAGGCCCAAACTGGGATCCAGCTCAGGAGGAGGCCCCGAGGCCTGACACTATTACTGATGCTATGGTGTGCTTACAAATAGGGGCCTATCATGACTGCCCTCCAGAAGCCCCAACAATCAGCTAAGAGTCAGACATGGATATTTAAACCCAACCAATGGACAAGCTGGTGACTCCTGTGGTTGAATTACGGAAAAGCTGGAAGAAGCTGAGGAAGAAGGTGGCCCTAAAGGAAGACCAGCAGTCTCAATTAACTTGGACACTGAGCCACCAACCTGGCAGCATACACCAACTAATATGAGGCCCCCAGCACATATATAGCAGAGAACTCCTGGGTCTGGACTCAGTCAGAGGAGATGCACCTAATCCTTGAGAGACTTGGACCCCCAGGGAGTGGAGAGGTCTGGTGAAGTAGGAGTGTGGGAAGTGGGGACATCCTCTTGGAGATGGGAAGAGATGTGGGATGTGGAACAGTTGGAGGGTTGTCCAGGAGGGGAATAAAGTCTGGACTGTAAAAAAAAAGATTAAAGAATAAATTTTAAAAAAACAAACATTCCTCTTTTCCCCGGTAGTCTTACCAATATTTATTGTTTTCTATTTTCTTCATGGTAGCCATTATAACTAGAATGAAATGGACTCTCAATATAGTTTTGATTTTTTTCTTTTGGTTATTAAAGAGATTGAATAATTTTTTATTTATTTATTTATTTATTTATTTATCTATTTATTTATTTGGTTTTTCGAGACAGGGTTTCTTTGTGTAGCCTTGGCTGTCCTGGAACTCACTCTGTAGACCAGGCTGGCCTCATACTCAGAAATCCACTTGCCTCTGCCTCCCAAGTGCTGGGATTAAAGGCGTGCGCCACCACCACCTGGCTTTTCATGTATTTATTAAACATTTATATTTCCATGTATTTACCAGATATCCATATTTCTTCATTTGAAAATATTCCACATATTTACATTTACTTATTTAATGTTAACTTTGTGATTAATAATTACATTCTATATGTTTTTATACTGGTTTGCAGCTACATGAATACTTGGCAATTTTCTTTCATTTTGGATGCTGGCTCATCATCACTCCTGTTTCCTTTCCTTGAATAAGAGTTTTAGTCTGATATGATCCCAGGAGTCAATTCTTGCCATTATTTTTGAGCCATTAGAAATTTTTCTCCTATTATTTTTCTACTATTTTCAAAGTTTCAGGACTTACATTAGAATATTTTATCCATTTCAAGTTTTGTGCCAGTGAGAGATAGGGATCTTGTTTCATTTTCCTACATATTCATAACCCTTTTTTCCTGCACTGCTTGCTAACGGGACTTTCTTTCCTCTAATGTGTGTATGCTTTGGGCAAATGTATTGAAATTCAGATAAATACTGTTGAATGTATTTGCTTATGGATACTCAACTCTATTTCATCAGTCTGTATGTGCAACTGTTTGTGAATTCCAATCCTGTTTTTGTCATTATAACTCCAGAGATAATTTGAGGTTGGCTACTGTGATGCCTCTAGCATTATACTTCTTAATTAAAATTTCGCTTGAGTACTCTGGGAACTTTTGTATTTTCATGTGAATTTGAAGATATTTTTTGAATCCTATAAAGAGCATCACTAAGATTTTGCTATATTTTACATTGAATGTGCACATGGTTTTCGATGATATGGCTGTTTTTATAGTATTAAGTCTGTCAACCCATGAAGGTCTTTCCACCTTCAAATGGCCTCTTAAATTTCCTTCACGTTTTTAAAAATCCATCATGCATATCTAATGCATTTTTAGTTTTTGCTTGGAGTTACATTTTGTAGAGTATTATAAATAGAATTATTCTTCTGTTTTTCCTTTTCAAATGTGTTGTTGGTATATAGAAAAGATAGTGACTCTTGTATATTAATTTTTGTATTCTGTTACCTTGCTAACAGTATTTGTTATATCCAAGAACTTAACTGGTAAAGTATTTGTGTCTTTTAAGTACAGGGTGCTATCAATTATGGGTAAAGATCTATGATTTTCTTTCTCATTTACATTCCATCTTTTCTTTTTGCTTTATTGTTGTAACTACGATTCCAAGCAAAATTCTGGGTTGGAGTGTTGATAGAGCGCAGTCCTATTTCATTCCTGATTTAAAGGAAACTCTTTCATTTTTAACATTCATTTTAATTGTGCCAATAATTCTATTTCATGTGGGATTTATTCTACTGATGTATAATCTTTATTTTTCTGTCTTTCAAAGTGAACATGTGTCAACTCCAAAAAAAAATTGCATCTTATTTTTCCTCTTTTTTAGCTACTAAGTCAAGTAAGTGTCATGGTTGTGGGTGCATATACAAAGAAATCTGCTTTCTGCAGCAGCTATCAACAGCTATCAGCTTCTTGGTTATAGATGCAATCTTGTGAGTGTGAATTCTATCCATGCTGAAATTTTGAGTGGCTTGAGCTCGTATAGATAATGAGATAAACTGTGAATAAATGAGTATAATAAGTTGTATACAGAAGATAAATTTTTCAGCACTCTACCCAGTCCTCGAGCTCTTTCCTTCTTTCCACCTCATCTTCAGTGATGTTCTCTGATCCTTGACAGGGGATAGATATTGATAAAGATGTTTATTACATAGCAATTTCTTCTGAGGTAGAGGATCATATCTTGGAGATAAGCTTGTTAGGACATAGAATGTTCTCAAGAAAGATGAAATAGTCTATCCTCCAGGGAAGCCTATTAAGATACTGGACATTCTAAAATTTGGTGAAACATTGAATTCTGAATGAAAACTCACTAAATATAAGGAAGTAAAATCTAAAAGACTCACGAAACTGGATCCCTGAAACTGATTAGATTCCTAAGGTCCTCCTTCATATAAGCACCAGGGACTACTGAGTTACTCCTCTTATAATTGATTTGTTCATCATTATTATATGAAATAACAATCAAATTTAGACTATCACTTTTCTCAGAATTATTTCTTGAATAGAACATTCTTGTAACATCTACTGAAAATCTCATCACTAGTATTAATCAAGTGACATATTAACATTTTCAAGAAAAAACCTTTGGCTATATAAATCTGGATAGGATAAATCAGTACATACATATTGTATTCAGTAATAAGTACAAAGATAATTGGAATAACACATAGTTCCTGAATTCAATTTCCATTAAAATAAAAGTTGAGAGGCTTTTGAAGCTTGAGACACACTAAAGTAGTGGTTTTCAACCTTTCTAATGCTGCAACACTTTAATACAGTTCCTCATGTACTGGAGACCTTCAACCATAAAATTATTTTTATTGCTGCTTCACAATTTAATTTTGCTACTTTGGTGAATTTTATAGTCAGTATCTGATATGCATGATATTTGATATGAGACCTCTGTCAAAGGGTTGTTCCACGCCAAAAGAGGTTGTGGTCCACAAGTTGAGAACCCATGCACTACAGGACATGCACTGAAAGATAATCAGGTGAATGGGACTATATTATTATGATGTCTGGACTTCCTAGTTTAAACTCACATGCAGAATGAAAAATAAGCTTTGAAAATCTTTCAACTACAAGACTTTGATGCAAGTTGGAGCAAGACGCCCACAAAATTTAAGGTTTTACACTTCCACTGGAACTAAAAAGCATGACATCTCAAAGAAAAGAGAAGGTATTTGTAATTACAAACTTTGTAAATCAGTGATCTCAGATACAGTTCAGGGGAATATTCATGTATCATCCACGAAAGACTTGTCTAGGAAATTCTCAAGTCAATGTTGAGCATTACTGGGAAAGCGTTTTACAAGAATGAGGTTCTTTAGGGACTGATAGCCATATAATTTTGTGAAATCTTTGGTACTATTGTTTGGATGGAGCTCTTCCATCCAAATGCTTCTTTTAATGTGGGCCTCTTTCTCAATTTCCTAAACAATGTCATCTGGGTTTTAATTCCCCAAACAATATAACCTGTCATATTTACTTAAAATATTGTAATTATAACTTTATAATGAGGATTAGTATTTTATTTTTTATTTAATTTTATTTTTTATTATTCACTTTACATCCCACTCACTGCTTCCCTCCAGGTCACCCCCTCCCACAATTGTTCCCCCATTTCCCCTCTCCTTATCCTCTGAGTGAGTAGACCTCTTCTGAGTATTTCCATGCCCTGGCATTTCAATTTTCTGAGAAGTTAGGCACTTCCTTTCTCATTGAGGCCAGACAAGGCAGCCCAGCCAGAACATATCCCATGTGCAGACAAAAGCTTTTGGGATAGCCTCTGTTCCAGTTGTTCGGTGTCCACATGAAGACCAAGCTGCACATCTGCTACATATGTGCAGGTAGGCCTAGGTCGAGCCAGTGTATGTTCTTTGGTTGGTGGTTCAGACTCTAAGAGCCCCAAGAGTCCAGGTTAGTTGAATCTGCTCATCTTCCTGTATAGTTCCTATCCACTTTGAGGCCCACAGAGGATTGGTATTTTTAACAAATTCCAAATTACAATTTTTATCAAAGGACATCTCAGTGGTTTGAGCCCTATGCATTTTTACATAATTTTTAGAATTTCCTGTTTGGATTCCACCAAAAAATACTATTCTGTTAGTGTTTTTAATTGGGAACAAATTTAATCTATAATCTAAGTTGTAAAGAATAGATGCATATAAAATATTGAGTTCAACTATTAATGGAAATATAGATCCTATAGGTGTATACATTCAAGATAGATCTCTCTTATTTAGCATTTTAATAAGAATTGATTATTTCCCTTGATTATCTCTTATTTCTTTGTCAGATATTAATTTTGTGGGCTTTTTTTAACTTTGGATGCCATTAAAATAAATTCTCTTTTTATTTTATATCTATTGCATATAGAAATAGTTATTTTTTAGACTAAGTGATGACTTATTTTCTTTTTGTGCTACTAATATTGTATCCAGAGCCTTGCACAGCCCAGGCAATTGCTCTACCACTGAACCTAGTGATCTTAATATTGATATCACAGAGAATATCATCAATAAATCATAATTTGGTTTGATGTTTATACAGATTATATCACATATTATCATATTTTCAAAGTTAGTGGTGGTTTCTATGCTTAAATGATGATAGAAAAGCTTGAACCAAGTTAAATTCTTCCAACAGTAACTTTTTCAAGTAGATGGATTCAAGATCAGATAGGACAGTTATTATTATAGAATACAAAAATGACAGAAATCTGGGTTCTGTTGAAAGGTAGTGTAATATTTCACATCCATGTCATACACCAAACATTTTCCCATTTGGTGCACACAAGCAGCTAAACACTTCACTTAGGGCCTGCTATCAAAAGGCAGAGAAAATAGATCTTTGAGACAGTATGGGCCAGAGTATAATATTAACATTAATATTGTCCCCAAGGGGACAGCTTTTCATCAGCTATATTCATTGGGCTTTCACTTTATCACATTTGTTAAATTTTCAGGGAAAAAATAATCTTTTAATGGAAAAAATGTTATTAGTAAATAAAAGGAGTTGTTTGCATCTGCTCTTTTCATGCCTCATCTTTGTCTTCCCTTTTTGCCTATTCAGACTTACAGTATAGTAAGCCACTGTAAAATTTCCCAGTAGCATATAATAGTAAAAGAAAAAGGTTTCAGTTCCTGTTAATTAGTAAGTATGCCCCCCAAAATACACAGATTGAGACATGTAAAATCCTCAGTGTTCTTATATAGCAATGGAAATAAAATTGACATAGAACTTCACTAAAAAGAACCATTTCTGATCTCAAGACTAGACTAAGATAAAATCCCTATTCTAAATGTCTAGTAATAGAGAACATGAGCACCCATAAAGAAAAATAACATCATATGGAGACTTCTTCATTTATATATATAATGTTTGGCATCCAAGCAAAAAGTTTTAGGTATGCCAAGACACAGGGTTGAATCACCCTTGGTTTATTCTAGTGAAAAAGTTGAAAGTAGAAATATACTCTGAGGTTGTCTTGGTATGGGGTACGAATTATAATAATTCTATAGTAATTAACTGGTTAAAATGAAGAAAAAGAGAGAGAATATGTCAAAAACAATCCAGATAATTGAAATATATGGAAAAGGAATTAACACTTAAAAATAGAGACATGAAAACTAAAGCTAAGAACTAAGAGTAGAAAAGTTTCTGACTATGATGTTTTACCAAAAGACAATGCACATTGGATTTTATTAACGTTCGTTTTGAATAATTACAGTATTCTTCTCTTTAATTTTTTCTGTTTTCTTTTTCTTTTTTTTTAAAGATAGACTCTTGTTATGTAACCCAGGCTAGCCTAGAGCTCACTGATACAATGAGTCTCTGCCTCTGACTCCTGAGTGCTAGGATTATAGTAATGTATCATGGTGCCTGGTAACTTTAATTGCTATATTTAATTTATTGATTTTTAATACTAATATGCATTTCTAAGATAAATTCATTCATTTCAGTCACTTACTACTACAGTTTTTGCAACTTTTTTGAATAATTTTTGTGTCTATGCTTATGAGTGAAATTAGCTGTTTTGATATCAGAGTTGTATTTGCCTCATAATTGAGCAAAAGTATTTTCTATCATAATGTTCCTGGAAAGAGTCTGTGAAAGCTTGGAATAAAGTTTTGTTGAATATATCACCTCCAAATCTCTCCTTAATCTTCTCTCTCTTACCTTCACTTTTCTCTTCTTTTGAAGTCTAAATCTTTTTTTTATTGGATATTTTCACTATTTACATTTCAAATGTTATCCTCTTTCCTGGTTTCCCACTCCTCAGAAATCGCCTATCCCATCATTCTCCCCCTGCTTCTTTCTATGAGGGTGTCCCACCACCCATCCACCCACTCCCACCTCCCCGCCTTGGCATTCCCCTACATTGAGCCTTCACAGGACCAAAAGCCACTTCTCCCATTGATGTTTGGCAAGGCCATCCTCTACTACATATGCGGCTGGAGCCATGGGTCCCTCCATGTGTACTCCTTGGTTGATGGTTTAGTCCTTGGGAGCTGTGAGGTGTCTGGTAGGTTGATATTGTTGTTCTTCCTATGGGGTTGCAAACCTCTTCAGCTCCTTCAGTCCTTTCACTGATTCCTCCATTGAGGAACTCATGCTGAGTTCAATGGTTGGCTGTGAACATCCACCTCTGTATTTGTCAGGCTCTGGTAGAGCTTCTCAGGAGACAGCTATATCAGGCTCCTGACGCAAGCACTTCTTGGTATCCACAGTAGTGTCTGCATTTGGTGACTGTATATGGAATGAATCCCCAGGTGAAGCAGTCTCCACAACAAAAAAGTACTTTCTCTTTTCCTTGAGGACTAATATTTCTCTTGACAATTCCTGATAATGCACTGAACCTGGTCTAAATTTTATGTATAGTTAATTTGTATTTTTTCCTCATTTCCTAATTTGATCAAGGTGATGATTAATAAAGATAAAAATAAATAATCAAAATGTGATAGTGTATCAGTAATGATGGCATATGACTGTAATTTCAGCACTTGGGAGACTAGAGTAGGAGAATCACTGCTGAATTATAAACCAGCCTGAATTACTGAGTTCAAGAGCAAGCTAATCAGCCTGGAATACAAACTGAGTTCAAGGCCAGTCTGGACTACACAGTAAGTATGTATCTCAAGAAAATGTGATAAGATCTACCACAATAAGACTAATAGATTTAATAACTGAACTTTTTAGAACATGTTGAATAAGTACATTTAAGAGACATTGTGTCAAAATTTAAATGGAAACATGTGTATGTCCTCCTTAAAAGTGATTCAAAAGTTCAGCTCCTAATTTGGGACACTAGCACAATGGCAGAACATTGAGTTAGCATGTAGGAGGCCCTGAATTAAATTAAATTCTATCAGAAAAAGCAAAGTTCATCTCTCACTCAAATAAAAGAGATGGGGGTGGTAGCTCATACTTGGAAACAATTAGTGATTATCAACCTTGAGAGATTTGGGAAATATTTATAGGAAGGAAAACTTAGGAATTATTCAAACAAAGGGAACTGTTAGAAAATGCAACAGGTATAGACAAGGTCTAATGAATCTAAGAAAACTTAATAAACATCAATTGTCACAAAATCACAATCAAAATGTCAGTAGATAGGCTCTGGGGTTAAGAATGGGATATTTTCTGTAGGATGTGACAGATAAAGTATGTAAATTTTATTTTTAAAACAAGTCAATGAAGAGTTTCATTTATTTCAAAATGTAAGATTAAATTTATGCTTAAAACATATAATTTGAGCTTCTGTGCAAGAAATAGTTCAGATAGGGCCCTTTCAGGCGATTATGACTGTAAATAATGGATGTAATGACTATTCCTGGTTGTCAACTTGACTTTATCTGGAATGAACTAAAATCCAGAATTAGAGGGGTCACCTGTGATCCAGATCGTGAAGCATAGTGGCTAGGGAAAGTTTAGGCCCAAGCAAGGTAGTACACACCTCTAATCCCAGAAGACTGAGGCAAAAAATTCTCTGAGTTCAAGGTCAGCCTGGGACAAAGCAAGTCCCAGATCTAGTTACATGCCTTTGATTTGAGCCACACCTTCTGCTGGAGGTCTACATAAGGATATTGGAAGAAGGAAGATACACTCTCTTCTTTGACTGTTGGCACTTACTTGCCAGCACATCTGTTGGAACCTACTTCTACAGAAGACCAGCTGAAACAACTAATCTCTTGGGACTGAGCAATTACTAGATTCTTGGACTTCCCATTCACAGCTGATCATTGTTGGGTTAGTTGGACTACAAACAGTAAGTCATCACAATAAATTCCCTCAATATAGAGAGACATTCCAGAAGTTCTGTGACTCTAGAGAACCCTGACTAAT
The DNA here is from genome assembly GCF_004785775.1 of Grammomys surdaster. Classification (NCBI taxonomy): domain Eukaryota; kingdom Metazoa; phylum Chordata; class Mammalia; order Rodentia; family Muridae; genus Grammomys; species Grammomys surdaster. The sequence continues at coordinate 603,936 of NW_021620966.1, forward strand.
ACAATGGGCTATGAAAGATTGTAGCAAAGACTAAGATGATGAGATAGATGAATTTGGTAATACTTGATAGATAAATCTTTAGAACTCCATAACAGGTTATTGGGAGTGAAGAACAAAATAGAGCTAAGAACAAAAGTCAAGTATCAAGCAGGAAAACTTACTGGTAATGTTACCACTAAGTGTTAGTTGGAACAAAGAAGAGGAATACATATCTTTTTTCTTTAGATGTCTCAAAATACAATATCTTCCCTATAGATCAACTGTAAAATAACAAGTTTTCCTTAAAGCAGGTCAGAGAAACCTACAGAACATTTCTAAAACAGACATCAATTCTTTTCTATTCTTGTTCTGTAAATTAGGCATTATGTTATATATGTTCTAATTTTCTACTTTATAGAATATAGTTATAATATAGACAAGTATACCATCTTCTTTTCTTGAGACAATGAGCATGAGATAGTTAGCAATCTCTCACAGGGCCAGCAATGATCTCAACTTCCTAGTAGTCATATGCCCTTTGTGTAATCTTCTTGGGTAGAAATTGAACTTTTGACCCAGAATAACTGATAGCATAATTTCTAGGTTAAATTCTAAAAGTGCTCTGGCTTCTATTTTGGATGTTATATATCATTTCATGTCTTACCTGTCTCATTATGCAGGAGACTACCCATATAAAGTTATATGGGGCCATTATATCAGGCTCATTACAACTAGTTGAGAACATGACAGTGGATTAATTTCCCAATGAGACATGAGATGACTGAAGACATGGCTTACCACTTAATCACTATATTCAAGAAACAACTATCTATAATCAATTTTTCTAAGCTGTTTCCACACTCCTAATTACCTAAGACCATAAGATAATAAATGTTTGTCCTGAATAAGTATAGTAACACTTACAAATAATTCTAATATTCAGAAGTTAAAAGCAGGATGATCATGAGTTTGGTGCCAATTTTGGTTATACAGCAAGTTCCAAGACAACCTGGGCTGCATAGCAAAACTCTGTCTTTAAATTAATCAATAAATAAAACAAATATGTAGGTTCTTAGCCACTACATTTTAAACTAATTTGTTACACAGAAATAGCTAAGTAATACATTTGGCTTGCTAGCAGAAATGTCAGAATGAGTCAAATGTTTGATGAATAGTGATTATAAACTATCTTATTTATTAACAGGTTAAAAATGATACATTAACAGAACCTTATTTAATAGAGAAATAACAACGTAAAAATGGATATAATTATCCCCTAACACACTGGAGATGATAGTACTTCTGGGTTGTTCTATGGTCATGTAGTTCAAGGATTTTTATGGTCATGTAATGATAGGATTGGAATTATTAATCTTTTATGGATGGATGGATGGATGGGAAAAATCAATAAGACATTTTAACAAAGAAATAGGAATATTTTCCAGAGATAAAAAAAATCTCTGTATGATTCCTATTACCAAGGACTGTGTTCAAAAGGAAACTGGGTATGTCAATTATCTAATAAGTGGGACTTGAAATTTTCTTTCAGCTTACATCTTATGTGACTTTGTAGAGTGAAAGTAGCAAGATTTAGGGGCTAGAGATTGATTTGGCAATTGTTAAGAGTCTAACATTTCATTCAACCCGCACCTCTTTTTTGTAGTATTTGGGACTAAACTCAAGGACACTCATGCACCAGGCCATATATGAGATATATCCACACCTGCAGCTAGCAGTGTATTCAAACCACCAGTGCAACAGTGTTTCCTAAAAGAAACCACCCAGGCATGTTTCACCATCTTTAAGGGATATGGTTATTGCTATCAGTTGGTTAATATTTGTCTTCTGCTTGATATGGGAAGTCCACGACAAATATTCTCTTCCCTGGATGTGTGTAAGACAGAGATCCAGTCAAAGAAGGAATAAGAGGAAGCTAAAATGCCAGGCAGGCAGGTAATTGTTTAAGTCCTCATGGAATGGGTGCTTTGACTTTCTAGAGAGAAGTAAATCACTTAAGCAGGGGGTAGGTGCAAGTCACAGCCCTAAAGCCTGGCTGGTTTTGTCAATCTGGCAGTTCAGTGTCAGTGCAAAGGACATCCCCAGCACCTGAGAAAAGAATTGAGAATATGTGAGGTCTTCAGAAGAGAAAACATTTCTCCCACAGTTCCAGAATTCGCTAACACAGAAAAGCAAGATTTCCATCACATTGTGAGCACTCCCCAAGCACCATTCCCCACTACAGAATTTCTCTCTTTAACTTTAAGAATAACATTAGAGAAAATGGGGGACAATTGTAATATGGTAGACAAGTAGCTTTTGGAAACATTTTTTTAAGAAATCAAAAAATTAGCTATATAAACAAGTTACCCTCAGGGAACAGTACAAGAAAAATAAGTCAACTCTGGCAAAGCCTTATGTTTCCTTTACTTTTGTCTTCCTTTTATTTCTTGACTAAGTCTTAAGTTATATAGAATATGCCCAACATTGGGTAGAAAATAGTGTTATGAATACCACACATCAAAACAAGACAAACTTTACCTTTCACTAGTCAAACCAGGTGCCATCATGAAGGGAAAATTATTCTAATTTCCATCATCACTTCCTTCTTAACATAGAAGGTCAAGTTTTTAAGTGAGTTGTTTTATCTTAATCATGTCCAGACCAGCTAAGTTAGTGACTAAAGTGGGATTCTGATTGGCCCTCTTAATTTGTCTGTGACTCATTCATATCTCTAAAGGATATATGTGTGTGTGTGTGTGTATGTGTGTGTGTGTGTGTGTGTGTGTGTGTGTGTTTGTATGTATACATTCCTATAACAAATTTTCTGGAAGCATTAAGTTGAATTGATAATATAATCATTTGATCCTTGGCTAGAGTAACACATAAATAATATATTATTTATTGCCTCATTCTGCTTCCCTAGTACTTTTCTAGGACTTTGTGGTTTAACTAAGTTAATTCTTAAAGGGATCCTGGGATTAAGCTCTTACCTGTATCACACATACACAGATGGTAACGATTCCAATATACAAGAAATTGGAGTGAAACCACGATTGTGCTTTATTATAACAACCCTGTGGGGGTGGAATTACAGGCATTAATGACACCTTTCAATATGTCACCCTTATCAAGATGCAGATGTTATGTTTTTATTTGCCTTGCTTGTTTGAAGAAACACACATAAAGTAGAGAACATTAAGTCAGTAACATTTCTCCTGATATTATCAAAATACTTGTACCTAACACAGAACTCTTACCTCTTAAGTTAAACTAGCCCTCAGAGATAAGTCAGAAACATGTGTCCTTATATCATTTGAACACTCAGTGCTGATCTTAGATTAATATATAGGATTATAGATATTGTGATCTTTGGATCAAGGTGTATCTCAAGACAGCTTCAATAGCCAGTATCATAAGCCTATAAAATTCTAGACTTGTTGACTGTTGGTCACCATGTTCCCCAAGCCTCTACAAACACCACCCTAACCCCATGGAACTATACACCTCTGTAGATTTCCAAACTCAGGAAAAAGTAACATGGAATCAAGACAATATCTTAATTTACTTAGTTTATTTTGTTTAATGGAAAATAACTGTTTTCTCCTACATGAAGAGAGACCCAAAATTAAGAGTCAAGATGGTTTCTAAAACACTCTTTTTCTCAAGCTCTCATTCCCCACTTACATTTAGTTCATTTCACAAAAGGAATGGATCTGCCTTCTCCAAAAGAGAAGACAAGTAGGTACCTGACAAGCTAGTCTACCCTAATTCTGTAAATTATACTTTAAACAAAATAATAACTATACTTTGTTCAAGATAGATACACCTCATGGCTATTTTTATACAAACTACCCACTACACGCACACTCCCTTAATAGTGTAACAAAATATTCTTCATAGTGTCTCTTAACTGCATTAACCTGCTCCTAGATTTTGGAAGCTTCTATAGTTATTGAGGGATGCTTCTCTGTTCTTTCTTGTTGTTGGTGTTGTAGTGGTGGTGGTGGTGGGTGGTGGTGGTGCTAGTGGTGCTAGTGGTGTCCAAAGTTTCCTGTTTCTAGGTGGAAGGTTTAAGTGCTTTCTAGAACACTCTCTGATGTAATTAAAGGTTCAAACAAAAAAAGCTAACAAGATAATTGTCAACAAAATTACCTGAATATCTGCACCTGATGGGCAGGAAGATGGTGGACCACTGGTCCAATCACTTGAGCCATTTACACCGCAACACTGCAGCTGGAAGTCAAGTCCCCCAAACATAATGATTAGGAAATCAACAGAAAAACAAAACAGAAAACTTGTCATTATACTAAAGAGTATGCTTATCATTCAGCTCTGGCTCCAGAGAAGAAAATTCAGAATTGCTCTACTGCTACAGACTCTTTGGAACTAAATGTTCATAAGTCTGTTATACCATTTTATTCACAAAACATCTCTAGAAAGTTCAGAAGACATGATCCATTTATATATTTACCTACCAAGTTCTTTCTACCCAAAGACCTTATAACACAGAATTAAACCTCAATTGATTCCTGAGATTATTGAATAACAGAATAATTAGATACCTGCTTACATGAGAAAACAGGAAGTACCTGCTATAGTGGTATTACATATAGGAGAAACATATGATCCAGCTATACTGCTCTTGGACATAACAATCAAAAGATACTATATCCTACTAAAGAGATACTGGCTCATCCATTTTTATTGCTACTCTATTCACAGTAGCCAGAAAATGTAAACAACCAAATGTTCATCAACTGATAAAACTGATACTGAAAATGTAGTATGCTTACACAATGCAATATTATTCTTAAGAAAAATTAAATTAAGAACATTTTAGGTAAATGGATGAATGTGGAATCAACCACACTGAGGAATGTAAACTAGTCTTAGAAAAAATTACATATTTTCTTCTATATGTGGATGCTAACCTTGAATGTTTAGATTATTTTGTTGAAATTGGAGTATATATAGAGGTCAGAAAACTAGTAGAGGAGAATGGGGGTAATCTCAGGAAAGAGAAGATAGAATTCTGTCATATAGAGGAGAAAAATGTAATGTGAATAGTTAAGTGAGATGGGAGAGAAGAATAAGGGATGAAATAATGGAAGGGATAACTAACAGTAAAGAGCTCTTGAAAAAAATATGGAAACACACTACTGTACAAGTTTCCACATAGATATAAAGAAATGTAATGGGGTCACCCTATAACTTGGCAATAATGCCACTACTAGACCCCCACAGACTAACAAAATAAGCCTTCATTGGAGTTGTTGGCCATTGAGGTCCTGTAGCTGAAGCCACCACGTACATGAATCATGGAACATGGAGAGATCAAGCTGGATTGATTTGGAAGTTTGATTCTTAGTGGCTAGATTTCATGGTGCTGGAAGGTTCTGTGCAAGCTACCAGAGGAAAAAACTAATCCTGTATTTTATAGAGTTGTGTGCCCTGAGTGCTGTAATAATGATCACATAGGGATATATTACCATTAGAGCTATCGTGATGTAAATGTTGTGGGTATAAACTAATAACTTTCTACTTGGATTTAAGACATATACATAAATTAGGACACATAACTGGAATCATTTTGAGGCACATGAATCTATGACTAAGTGGGTTATATAGGCCCTTGTGGAGAACCTACTAGTATTATTTTGCTAAATGAACATAATATCAAATCAATTTCTAGTGACATGTTACTGTATCCAGAATGAATGTATCATTGAACCATCAACAAGGAAGCTTCTTTTTTAATGGATGATGATTAACACAGAGGCCTACAACTGGTCAAGGTGCAGAGAGTAAGAGACAATGGGGTATTCATCCCCAAATTGGACATCTATATTACACCATCTTCTCCCAAAGGATTGATGTGGAAAAGTGGGCAGAAAGGTGTAAGAGCCAGAAGTAGTGTATGGCTATAAGGAAACAGTATTTTGTGGATACAACAAGTGCAGTTTCACATAGGAACTCACAGCAATTGTGTCAGCGTTCACAAAACCAGAACAATCATAAAGGGTAGAATGGGCAGGAAGTCCCATTCCTAGCTGGAGTTACTGGCATGCAATTGCTGCTGGAATAAAGAGACCCTGCTTTCTTTAAGGATTAGCCACAGGCAGGTGAACTACACTCCTGGGGATAACCTTATTGAAAAGTACATAGGCAGCATTAACTGATCTCAGTGAGTTCATAAACAAAATGAGGATACAAATTTAGGTGAGTATAGAATTGGGGTGGATCTGGGAGGAGTTGAGGGGTCAATATAATCAGAGTACATATATGAAATTCTCAATAAAAATAATATTTTAAAAGAAGAGAGAAGAGGAGAGAATGAAACTTCGGCAAGTCTCTAGATTCACAGTACTGGGAAACAGATTTCCTGACATCAAAATACCTCTGTGAATAAACCAGCCAGATACAGAAAGTGATAAAATCTGTAGGACATATAACCTAATTTTTGTTCACATACACATAACAGATAGTGGGATATTGTTAAAGAATAAAAGAAAATTTGCGACATGGTATCCAAATATAATATTTGGACCTCTTTGATATATTAATTTGTTCAAATCAGTTGAAATTTTTTTTTAGAAAAAATTAGAATGATTGGGATATAGAGTGTTTGATATTTGAGGATTTATATGTAGATGTGTGTGTCTGTGTGTGTGTGTGACTGTATGTTCACTATATGTATTTGGGAACATGTGGAAGCCAGAAAAGGGACTCAGATCATTTGAAATTGGAGTTCAGGGAGTTGTGAGCAACCATGTATGTCCTCTAACAAAACCCAGATCTTCTGGCAAAGCAATAAGGGATCTTAACCACTGACCAAGACTCTTTAGTGGGTGAGATGATGGAAGGTTCCATACTGTATTTTCTTTAGAATATTTTAGAAAACAATGTTTAGGGGATTAAATGAGGTGATGGTGACTAAGTCAATGTGAAGTGTATCAAGAGGTTTATTTTGTTTTATTTTTCACTTTGTTGTGTGTTTGAAGTTTAAAAGGCACTTGCAATATGAATTGAAACAGATGAGGAATTTGAAATCTAGAGGGGTTTTCCAAGTCCTCTTGTTCTTGTATCTATTTTGTAATTTCTTATGTTATTATTATCTACTCCATATTAATCCATCATGGGAAATGTTGATACTTTTTGAGACGTTGATTATGCCTATGCTTTGCTCTCTAGCCAATGTTTGTTCCCTAACATTCTAAGGCAAGAATACAGAGTTGGTATATGTCCATGGGTGTGGGAGAAGCTTGGAGAATGTGACACTGGAGGTCTATGTTAAAATACAATAATTTTGGTGAGTTGGACATTTAAAAGAAGTTTCTTCTGTTTTGCTGCTATTTTGATAACATTTTGAAGAATAAGTAACCAATACAATATGATTTATTCAGATCTTCTTTTTATCCTGTTAGGGCTAAAGCAATGATTTTATGTGAGTTGGTAAAGAATGAAATAGAAAGCAGAAACTTTTGTACCAATTGGATTAACTCCTATACCCTCCTGCCTCTGAGAGCAAAGACATTCCTTTGGACTTTAGAACTGAAGATCTTAGAGTCTGAAACGTTTAGGAAAGAGATATTTGTTTCCAGAGTCTAGTCTGGGATCAGTCTGACTCATCTGAGCAAGATCCTTTATGTACTTACTTGTGACTGGATGAAGTCCCATGCCATCATGGTGCTGTTGTCAGAGTGATAATGTTGGATACTGTCATTCAGACCCTCAGCCACTAAGGTGCTGAGCTGTGGCAAATCATAATGCACCAGAGAAGACATAGTAAAAACAAGATGAATTCAAGAAATTAGAGATTTCTAGTGGACCAAATTGATGCCCAACCCCCATCAAGGAGTTAGAGCTACAAAAGGGAGGTATAGGAGACTATATTGGAAGACAAGCTGAAGGTTATATGGTATCTAAGGAAGAATATATATATATATATATATATATATATATATATATATATATAATCATTCTTCTAGTTTTACAAAAGCCATGGTCATACTTTACTGAGAAGACTGAAAGGGAACACAGAGAAAAGTAGGCAAGAAGACAGGTTTGCTTCATCTTCTCTCTAGTTTCCTTTCAAGACATCGTTCAAATACAATCTTCATGACATTTTTTCTCTCGATTGCAGTTGATCTCTCATTCTCTTACTTCATTTGTATAGCTTAGTACTAATTTGATTTTACTAACTTCGCCACTGTGTATTCTACTTCTCAGCAATAAAAGAGTAGGCCATGTTTTCATAACTTACCTTTTGTTCATACACAAAGAGCAGGATGGCTAAGGTCACCTCAGCAAGCAGAATAATCAGCAGCAGAACAAAGAACTGTAATAAAGCAGAGCAAATGAGTCTACAAACTCTGCTTTGGGAGCAAATGAGTCTACAAACTAATATTGGTTTATAAATCGCTTGTATGGTAAAAGATGCTATGATGGTTAGCTTTAATTATCAACTTGACAACTTAGAATCGATTGGTAATTTCTCAGTAAATTGAGGATTGGTCTAGATTAGTTTGATCTGTGGGCATGTGTGGGGGACTGTTTTAATTGTGAATTAAAGTGTGAATAAAGAAAGCTACCTGAGAATACACAGCAAGTGATCAAGTATTCATATATTTGTTCTCTATTTGCTCCTGACTGTAGATGTAATGCTTTAAGTTCCTTTCATGAATAATGGACTGTACTCTTGTATTAATAAGATCAAATACCTTTCTATTTTAAGTTTTTCTTTTTCAATGTATTTTATCACAGCAACATAAAGGAAATAAAATAAGAAATTGACACCAAGGAAGTTTTACTGTGGTGAACCTGGTGATATTACTTTGAGGAATAAGGAAGATTGGAACTTTGATTTTAAAAAAATCCATTAAGTGATGTGGGTAGAGCTTAATGGAATATTTGTGTGGGATGATAAAAAAGGAATTACTAAGAGTGGAGGTCCAGATCTTAGTCATTAACTAGCCTAGAGGATATTTTGTAACATTTTGGCTCAGAACCTGTGTGTGATGTTCACGCTGGAGCAGTAGAAAGCTATGATCTATCAGAAATTGGCATCATTGAAGTAAATCCTCATGTACTTCACTGGCATGATACAATCAGGATAGGAGGCTTTTTAGTTCAGTATGTTACACAGTAATCTGTGTATACTGTTCATATGGGAACTGAAAAAAGCAGCTATGGTTGCCAAAGAGATCAGTACCACTGAAGTGAACTCCTTGTGTTTCATTGGAACAATAGAAATTGTTTCCTCAGAGTCATCACACAGAAGCTGATATAGCTTTGGCCCAATAGGAAAAACTACATATTGGACTTGCAGCAGAATCTGGAAATGTAACAGTCATTCCTATGGCACTAATTTTAAAAGCATGAAATGGTTATGGAGGGAAACAAAATATTGGAACTTTGAGGTAGGTTTGGATTTTTTGTAGAAAGGCCCTGAGAGGCCACTAGTAGAGATGATGCCTTAGTTTCAGTGGAGACCCCACCCCACAGCACTGGAAATGCCAACATCTACCAAGGAGAGCTATCATTGTAGAGTGGAGCTGGCATGCTCCCAAGACAGAATCTGCGTGTACTACAGGAAACATTACTGGAGGGGTGATACTACCCAAGTTCTTTGGAACCCAGAACACAATGCACAGAGTCTAGACATAGGAACTTCAAGATTTGGTCTATTCACTACTGACTTTTCTTTATGTTGTTGTTGAGATTTTTAATATAATTATATTATTTCCCCTTTCATTTCCTCCTTCCAAACTCTCCTATAAAAGTTTCCTTGCTCTTTTTCTAATCTATAGCCTTTTTAAAAAATTAACTCTTGATGTATTCACAAATACAACCTAACACTGGATTTTTGTTTCTTTGAGCGTGGTTGTTTTTACTTCCTGTTTCTTCTATTTCAGAATAGCAATGCTTACATATATAATTTCTTTTTATTTTACAGGAGCTCACATTAAAAGATCTTGGAGTTTGAAGTCTTGAAAATTTTGTAGGGCTTTGGGGAATTTCTAGAATCAGACTATATTTTGTATTCTGATACTAACATGAGACAAAGGATAGAAAGTTATGGCTCAAAGTAATCTGTTCATGCATCTTAAATTGACAAAGGACTGTATTGGTTAGTTTATGTTATTAACTTGACACAACCTAGAATCAAATGAAAATAACTTTACTTGAGAAATTAATTAATCCAAGTTAGCCTGTGGGGATGCTTGTTAGGGGTTGTCTTTATGTTGGCTAGTATGGGAAGGTCCAAGCCACTATGCCTACAATTTTCATAGGGTGTCATCTGAGTTGCAAAAGAATGAAAAGAATCAGTATGTAATCTGTGTGTTTATTGCCTCTCTGCTCTTTTTTTTTTCAAAAACAAAGTTTCTTTTTGTAACCCTGGCTGTTCTGTAGGCCTTGCTCTGTAGACCTTGTTAGCCCCAAACTCAGAGATTAACTTGCCTCTGACTCCTGAATGCTAGAACTAAAGGCATGTGCCACCACTGCCTGCCCCTCTGCTCTTGATTATGGATGTTTCCCAAAAGTAATATACCATGGAACGTATTATCCCAAACTTGAGCCATCATCTACCCAAACTCAGAGTATCACAGCTACTACAATGACTCACCGACATAAGCAGGCACTTATTCTCCTTGATTGAGCCCATGCAACCCAGGAAGGCAACTACCATGATAACGGAGCCCACAATGACCAGAACATTGCCAAGGGTCAGGAAGGGGAGGTTACGGAAGAGTACTCCATAGGTATTTTGGACCAGGAAGTGGATCCCAAAGCCCAAAATGCAACAGCCACAGATCTGAAAGGAAGAAATCCATTGCATTCTAAGGTTAATATTGTTCTTAAGTATCTCTTTATTTATATTCTCACCTTCTTAAGATCAGAATTACCTGGTTCAGAATTACCATGGTTTGCTCAGGTAAGACTCATGAGCTCACCTCTTTACTAAGTTCTCCACTATCATAATAGAAAGGAAATACCAGCTTCTTCATGTAGATGTACTCTCATATCTTTTACTACATACTTCCAGATACCAAGAAAACGTCATCTTTATGAGGGAACTACTACCTTCACTATACAGAAGCCTAACATAATACTTTAGATGTTCTATCTCTTATCGACTCAGTTGTCCACACACGGCCTTTCTTTTGGAGAGTATTACCATGTAGAAGAGTCACTCTCTTTGACGAAGGTCATCTTGATAGGAAGACTACAAAAGAAACCAAACTTATGATATTCACCTCTTCTTTTCATGTTGAATTTCAAGCATGAGTTTACGTGTGTCTGTAAACTACATTTTTATTATTTCATATTAATTATACAAAAACTTTCAGTTTTATATTTTTACACATCAAACATATAATGTACTTTAAACATACTCACTGCTCTATTAATCTTTCTTATCTGCTTTCTCTTTTGCATTTTCTCCTTCCCACTTCCAATAGTTCCCCTTTTAGTTAAATGCTTTTCATATTTTTCTTACCTTCCACAAATGAAGGAAGATGAAATATTTTTCTAAGTAGGAATGACTTATTTAAAAGTAACCTCAAGTTTTATCTATTTTTCTTCATGATTTCATTCTTCATTGTGGCTAAGAAAACATCTGTTATGTACATATACCACATTTAGACATGTACATTTATACAGTCACCTGTTGATGGATATCTAGTCTGTGTCAACAGTTTAGCTATTGATAATGATGCAGTGAAAAGAATGGATGCACAACCATCTTTGCCATAAGATGATTATGATTCTCTTGGGAGACAAAATGAGAAGTAAAATGGCTAAATCATGTGGATGTTTAAAAAAAGAAGAAGAAAAACAAAAAATCCAATCAACAAATAAACAGTGGAAATGAATAGACAGTTTTAAAAGAATGAAGTGCAAATGATCAATAATTAAATAAAAAAATGTTCAACATCTCTAGCTACATCAAAACTACATGGAGACACTCTTCCGTCCCATCAGAATGATGGTCATAAAAAAAAAAAAACCTATCAATAACATTTAACCAGGATAATAGAAAGGAACTATTTCACACTGTTGTTGAGAATATAATTAGCCTAGATACTACAGAAGGCAGCATAGATTTTTTTTTTATTTAGAAGTAGAACTACTGTATGAATTCTCTGTCAATATTCTTCCATGCCATTGGGGATGGGGAGAGGGTAGAATTTAACACCCAAATTGTAATCTATTTGTTTTACAAATGTCAGCTATTTGCAATGCATCCCTAAAGCCCCAGAGAGAATGGGCAACTTCATTATTAATTTCTCTGATATTTTTCAATTTTGTAGACTTATAGTATCACATGATGGCAGGGAAGAAATTATTACTGATTTGTGCCTAAGTGAAGTGGTCTAGATATTACCCAAGCATGCATAGTTCATATTCTGTACTATACTCTTCCTTGGTAAGAAAGAACAGCTGAGATGGAATGAAGGATTATTAATTCAGACATATTCAAAGGAGCTACTTACCCAAAAAAGCAAGTTAAAGAAAAACAGAACATATTTCAGCAATTTCAGGCTGCTCATGCCCATGCTGGGATAGTATGCCCTAAAACAACAAAAGGAAGAAGAAAAGAAGTTTTAGATGAATTTGATATTATAGGATAGCATCACAGACTCTAAAATGAGGTTGTTCAGAATCCAAGGATCATCACCATCATCCTGTGTTTAAGCTTTATCTATCATCTGGAAAAATTTTCCCAAACCCCCAATTTCACATGTTGAAAATTGAAGCCATATTTGAAAAGCTATGTTTGGTGTTATAGCAAGCCCCATGACCCAACATAGAACCATTCTAACAAAAAGATGAGTCACAGAGACACAAACTAAGCCAGTGCCTTTGGTCCTGTGTGACATTAGTGACTAATGTCTGGCTACTCAAGAAAACAGCCTTTGCAGTCAAAATTGACTTATCAATCAGGACAAAAGGCCAATGATCTGATAAGACAGTTCTTTAACTGTCTTGAGATTCATTATATACTAAATATGTTGTTATTGTTTTATTTTCATGATTGTATTTTAATTACAATATCTCTCTTCCCTTTCCTCCCTCCAAACCCTCTCATATGCGCTTCCTCACTCTCCTTCCAATTCACGGCCTCTTTTTTTCACTTGATATTGAATGGCCTGTAAAGCTTCTGAAAGTATGAGGAGATATGCCTATCCTTCATTTATCCTTTTATGTACAACCATCTATATTTCTGTTCTAAGTATGACTTTGACAAAGGATTAGATATTTTCAAGTAGATGTCAGTGTTATGGCAGAAATTAAACACACAAATATATATTGAGAAAGTTGAAAGAGACCACAATATGAGCACAGTCTTCCAAATGACACTATCATTTTAGCAAAGACACCACTCTGTGACTGTGAATGTGTATGATGTATATAAATGGTATATTACATATATATATATATATATATATATATATATATATATATATATGCACCAGAGGAGCACATCAGGTTTCCATCTCTATCATTCTTTGATTTATGCCCTTGGACAGGACACTACACACTAGGAGGTTACAAGGGAGGCAAATGCAGTAAAAGTGAGAGAGAGAGAATGGGGAAGAATAGAGAAAGGAAAGCAAAAGGCATGCATGCACACACATGAGAGAGAGAGAGAGAGAGAGAGAGAGAGAGAGAGAGAGAGAGAGAGAGAGAGAGAATTATATCTAGGTAATGCCCATCTAGATAAACCACGGTAATCTCTCATTTCAAGATGTGCATATGATGACATGTGCCTGTAATCCCAATGCTGGGGATGCTTAGGCCCGAGAGTTAACAATTTAAGGTCATCCTAGGTTACATAATAAGTTCCTACATGTGTGTGTATGTGTGTGTGTGTGTGCACATGCATCTATACATACATCCAAACTGAGCTACTAAAAAGATACTACTTCAATGCTTAAAATAAAAATACACTAGAATATATTAATGGAAGAATAGATATTACATAAAAAATTAGTGAACTTTTAGGTAGTAAAGACAGACAACAAAGATTTAAATAATAGAGCACTTCTAAATGAAGAAGCAATATTAAGTATCATAATTTTTATGTAATGGGGGTCCCCAAAGGAACAGAGAGAAAAATATTTGAAGAATTAATATCCATAATAAATTCTGACTAGATTAAAATAATTTACTTACATGCCAAAGAAGCTCAATGAAAGTTATGCTCTATAGTAAATTTATTATAAATTACCAAACCAGTGATAAAAATGAAGTCTTAAAATAACCAAAAGAAACAAAATATATTAGAGAAAAAGGAGCTAATCTAAGAATAAAAAAAGACATATCAGAAGATAGTCAATTCAGGAGAAAAGGAGAAATTTGTTTAAGATATTAAAACATACTCAAAAAGTCACCTCAGTATTTCATATTCAATAAATATTGACAAAAAACAAAAATGGAGACTATAAAATATATATGAGATTTATGCATGACATTCAAAATGTAACTATAACATGTACAAAAGCTGTGGGAATTTCTATCTAGCAGATCCACATTATGAGAAATAGTCAGAGAAAATTTCCAGGCAAATTGTTAGAGCAGAGGCAAGACAACATGACTGTCATGGAAAACTAGGCCATGCTTTCTTATTAGCTGTTGTTTGAATCTTAAATAGTCCCAAAGGTCTCATATATTAAATGAAAACTTGGTCAACAGCTAATAATGCTATCAAAGGTGTTTGATTCTTTGGGAGATGCAGCCTGTTTTCAAGATTTAGGCCATTGGGCACATGTGATTGCAGGACATATCTTTGTGTGTGTGGGGGGGGTATTGGATATTTTATTTACATTTCAGATGTTATCCCCTGTGTGTCCGCTTCCAGATGGGTCCCATGAGGATCTCTGACCGGGCTGAGGACAGGGTGTGATCGGTGGCTGTCTGACTTCCTTTGTCCACAGGCAGCCCAAGAGGGACAACGGGGAGCAGACAGGAGAGTCCGCTTCTGCCCCTGCCACCAACCGCGTCTCAGTGTCTCAGTCTCAGCGTCTCAGCGGTGGCAGAGAGGAGACATGTGTTACAGCTCTTTGAAAAGTGTTACAGCTCTTTGAAGTGCCTCAGTGAGGCACTGGGTGATCGGCGAAGAGGAGAGGGACTGCGACAGAAGCTCTCAGACACCTTTACCTTTGAGCTTGGCCTATATATACAGTTTGGGGATGGGTTAAGGTCTGGCAGCAGGTAACCCCTATTGGCTTGGTCTGAGAGCTTGGGAATGCTACTCCTACGTGATCAATGACCATGGACCTCTCTGTGGGAAGGACTGTGGAGAACTGAAGCTGAGAGAGCCAGATGTCTGGGAAAAGCCCGAAGCACCTTCTGTCCCAATGGCCTTCTTCAGGTCAGGGTGCCGGGGTTCTAGAGCTCTTCTACCAGGCTTTCCAGCCTTTTCTCATAGCTCACTGCCCCACAATCCCCATCCCCCCTGCCCAGGAACCCCCTATCCCATCGCCCCTCCTCCTGCTTTTTTGTGGATGTGCCCCTACCTACCCCCACTACTCCCACCTCCTGACCCTCAAATTTCCCCACACACGCTGTCCAGCCTTCATGGGATCAAGGATCTCCTCTCCTACCTATGCCCAACAGGACCATCCTCCCTTACATATACAGCTGGAGCCATGGATGGATCCCTTCCTAAGTGCTCCCAGGCTGGTGGTTTAGACCCTGGGAGCTCTGGTTGGTTGGTATTGTTGCTCTCCTCATGGGGCCGCAAACCCTTTCAGCTCCTTCAGTCTTCACTCTAATTCCTCAGTTGGGAATCCCTTGATCAGTTCAATGGTTAGCTGTGAACATCTGCCTCTGAATATGTCGAACTCTGGCAGACCCCTAAGGACACATGATGCAGTATGCACTTCCTGACATCCACATCAGCATCTACCTTTGGTGACTGCACATGGGATGGATACCCAGGTGAAATGGTCTCCAGACGGCCCCTCCTTCAGTTTCTGTCCCATACTTTGTCTCCATATTTGCTCCCTTGAGTATTTTGTTACTCCTTCTGAGAAGGATGGAAGCGCCCCCACTTGGTCTTCCTTCTTCATGAGCTTCAGATGATCTGTGAGTTGAATCTTGGGTATTTAAAGCTTCTGGGCTAATACCCACTTATCAGTGAGTGGATACCATGTGTGTTCTTTTGTTACTGGGCTACCTCACTCAGGATGATATTTTCTAGTTCTATCCATTTACCTAAGAATTTCTCAAATTCATTGCTTTTAATAGCTGAGTAATACTCCATTGTGTATATGTACCACATTTTTTATATCCATTCCTCTGTTGAAGGACATCTGGGTTCTTCCCAGCTTCTGGCTATTATAAATAAGGCTGCTATGAACATAGTGGAGCATATTTCCTTGTTATATGTTGGAGCATTTTCTGGTTATATGCCCAGGAGTGGTATAGCTGGGTAGGGTATATCTTTTTATATGTCTCCTTCTCTCCTCCCTCTCTTCCATTTCTCCCTTTCCCTCTCTCTTGCTCAAACACTATGAGTAAACAATTTTGCTCTCTTTTGTGCTTTCACCACAATGTTTGAGGCTGAGAACACACCCAAAATAACAAGAACCACACCTTTGAAATTATGACTCAAAGTGAAAATTTCCTCTTTTTGGTTGATTTCCTTGGTTGTTGTTGTTGTTATTTTGTTGTTGTTTGATTGGTTGGTTGATTGGGGTTTTGTTGTCACAGTTAACTATCACATTTTAAAAATATCTTTAAAAGGTACTTGACAGTGAAGAACAGTACTATATGAAGTTAAGAATATATATAAAGGGGAAGTTTTTAAAAGCAGTAACATTGCGTCTAGGAAAGAAGAATGAAAATTCATGTATTGGAAATGTGGTATCATTAACTCAAAGCAACTGTGGTTATATACACTGTTGCCCTCTATAAAATCCCAGCCTGAATTTAGAAAATCTCATGAGGCCCAGAACTTACTTGCACTTGGAGTTGATGAGTGGTGTGAAATAGAGAGTGGGAACCAAAATTTTTTGAAAGAGTGGTCACTGCTCATTTGCCAATGATCTAGTAGATGCTTCACACCAATGCATGCATTGACTGAACTCAGTTGGATTCATGATGTTTTGGGAGGCTGGGAGTGATTATAGTCATAATGCATTAATATGCATCCAAACAATTCTCAAAAATAAAGAGAAATAATATTTTAAATTAATAATTATAGCTTAGGGGTCCAACAGAGAAGAAGGGAGCTCAATACAGAAGGAACAGGTGGGGTGAGGGACAAAGATAGCACATGATGTAATCCTAACACTTGCTTGTAAACACTCAAAAACAAAGGCAGGAGGATGGTCACATGTTCTGGAACAACCTATGATATATAGTTAGACCCTGTTGCAAAAAAAGTAATTACATATATCTGTGGAGTAGAATAGCAAGTTCTTGGGCATTTTCCAGGAGTTTTATGTTTATTGCTAGCCCAATCACAATAGCCAGATCTTTTCCCCCTTTTAACGTTCCTCCCTCTACTTCTCTCTTTGTTGCAGACCCCCCAACCTGAGCAGTCATCCCCTGCTAAACTATGGTTCACTACTCCAGGGCAACAAGTAAGCTGAAGTCAGACTCATATGTCCCTTACTGCTCCTGAGATCCAACACCCTTATTCTCATCTCCAATTCTATAGCTGAAATTCCTTTTTTTTTCTGATCCCATTCCCAACAGATCACAAAGAACTTATCCTCCAAACTTCCTTCTCTCAACTCATTCCAATATCTGGGCCTCCACCATCAGTAGGAATTCCATTTAAACACAGCAGCTAAGCAGGCCAGGAAAAGAGACAACATGCCACCATAACACTCACATAAAATTCAAAGAGAAAATAGAAGCCAAGAAACAAAACACCCATCCAACAAGGAAAATTGCAAGATCACTTAGACCTATAATTATTCCAAACCCAGATGTCTAGATGCAGGATAAAAGCACAACAGCCAAGGAAGTATGTCTCCCCTAGAGCCCAGTTATCCTAGCACAGCAAGGTTTGAATATCCCAACATACCTGAAGCACAAGGAAAAAAAAACCCTTAAGACAGCCTTCATGATTATGATAGAGGTCTTTAAGGAGAAAATGAATAAATCCCTTAAGGAAATATAAGAAGGAAAAAAAGTGGAAGGAAATAGATAAAACTGTTGAAGATCCAAAATTGAAAATAAAATCAATAAAGAAAACAAAAACTAAAGGAATTCTGGAAGTGAAATATTAAAGAATTCAAACAGAAACTATAGAGGCAAGCATTACCAACAGAAAACATGTAATAGAAGAGAGAATCTCAAGCACTGACAATGCAATAGAAGAAATGGACATTTCTGTCAAAAAAAAAAAGTTAAATCAACAAGACCTCTAAAACAAAACATCCAGGAAATCTGGGAGACTATGAAAAGACCAAATGCAAGAATAATATGTATAGAGGAAAGAGAAGAAGCCTAGCTCAAAGACCAAGAAAAAATTTTTCAACAAAATCATAGAAAATGTTCTTAACCTAGAAATGAAACACCTATAAAGATATAAGAAGCATACAGAACATCAAATAGATTAGACAATAAAAGGAAGTATCCTTGCCACATAATAATCAAAACACTCAACACAGAAAAAAAGAATATTAAAAGATTGAAGGGGAAAAGATTAAGTCTCTAAGAAACTATAGATGCCAACCAAGACTAGTATACCCAGCAAAACTTTCAAGCAGCATAGATGGAGAAAATAAAATAGCTCTGTGATACAAATTTAAAACACACACACATGCATACACACACAAACACACACAAATCCAGCCCTACAAAATATGATAGAACAAAAACTCAAGCCTGAGAAAGTTGACTACTGTGGGACTGCATGAGGGTATCCTGGGTCATGGTTGAGCAGGTGCCTAGAACCCCGAGACTCTGCGTGAGTACCGGCAGGAGTTCGGCGCCCCCCAGAATCCAGGGTCCTAAAAAGCAGTCATGTCTTCATAA
This sequence comes from Grammomys surdaster, assembly GCF_004785775.1. NCBI lineage: Eukaryota > Metazoa > Chordata > Mammalia > Rodentia > Muridae > Grammomys > Grammomys surdaster. The sequence goes on from NW_021620966.1 coordinate 622,917, forward strand.
AATTACATTGTTCAGTCACATAGGCCAGACTATAGGCCTCAGGCCTTAGGGATTTAGATACTAATGAAGGCCAGAGGGCAGAGCAAATTAAGCATGCCTTCCCCAGATCCTCCCCCAATCCTCCCCCTTTCTCCCTCCCTATATAACTCGGGACTGCCCTGAGTTCTGGGGGGTACGCCTAGATCCATCCACCATCCGCTATGACAATAAACCTTTCTGGAACCAAGGACTTTCTTGTGTCATTGGGGCCTGCTGCCGCCAAGGCCTCCAGGCCGCTGGAATCATAGGATTCCTCCCAAATATGGGACCCGCCACAGCATGGAAGCCCCTCCGGGCCCCCACTGCTGTGGCGGTCTCTAAATTTTCCCCACAGACTACATGTATGAAAATACAGGAAATTTGAAACATAAAAACACAGAGAAATCAAAAGAAAGAAAGATGTGCACATGTCTGTGCATGCACAAACATACATATATGCCATATATATAATAACAGGAATCAATAATCATTGCTCATTGATATGTCTCAGTATCAATGGTCTTAACTCCCCAATTTAAAGACACAAAGTAACAAGATGGATGCTAAAACAGAATCCTGCATTCAAGAAATACATCCTTCACCTTCATTCAAGAAATACATCTTAACATCAACAATCGACATTATCTCAGGGTAAAAGTCTGAAAAAAAAAAAAAAGATGTTCCAAAATAAAATGGACATAAGAAGCAAACTGGGGTAGTTATTTTAATATCCAGCAAAATAATCTTCTAACAAAACTAATCAATGAGAAATGAAGGAGCACTACATATTAATCAAAGGAAAAATCCACCAAGATGACATTTCAATTTTTAACATACATGTTGCAAACACAAGGGCACCCAAGTTTGTAAAAGCTACACTACTTTAGCTTAAACCACATATTGACCCTCATATACTGATAGTAGGAGATTTCAGTATTTAACTCTCACCACTGGGCAGGTCATCCAGAAAAAATCTAAACAGAAATACTCAAGCTAAACTATATTACAAATGGATCTAACACATTTACAGAACATTTCACCCAAACACAAAAGAATATAACTTCTTCCCTGCATCTCATGGAATCTTCTTCAAAATTGGTCACACACTCAAACACAAAGCAAGTCTCAGCAGATACAAGACAATTGAAATAACTCCCTGCATCCTATCAGCCATCCATATATTAAAGCTAGATATCATCAACAACAGAAACAACAGAAAGCTTACAAACTCATGGAAATTGAACAACCATCTACTGAAAAATAAAATGGTGTCAAGACAGAAATAAAGAAATTAAAGACTTCAATGAAAATGAAGACTCAAGACACCCAAATTTATGGGAGACAATGAAAGCAGTGTTAAGAGGAAAGTTCATAGCCGTAAGCACCTACATTAAGACAGACACAAAAACAAAATAAAACAAACTAAACTAAAGAGATCTTGTACTAGTAACTTAACAGCATACCCAAAAGCTCTAGAACAAAAAAAAAAGTTCACCCAAGAGTAGTAAAAACAGGAAATAAACTAAAAATCAATTGAATAGAACCAAAGGGAACAATTCAAAGAATCAATAAAACAAAGATTTTTTTCTTTGAGAAAAACATGATTAAAAAAAAACCTAACTACAAGACACAGAGGGAATATCCACAATAACAACATTAGAAATGAAAAGGGAACATAACAATATACAGCAAGAAAATCCAGAGAATCATAAGGACATACTTTAAAACCCTGTACCTCACAGGGTTTTAAATACAAGGAACATACACAAACATAATAAAGGCAATTTACTGCAAGCATATGGCCAACATCAATTTCAGTGGATAGAAACTCAAAGCAATTCCAAAAGAAAGGTTATCCACTTTACATAACTATTCAATAAATATTTGAAGTTTTAGCTAAAGCAATAAAATAACTGAAAGAGATCAAGGGGATACAAATTGATAAAATATTCAAAGTATCATTATTCACAGATGATATGATAATATACTTAAGGACCCTAAGAATTCCACCAAAAAACTCCTACAGGTCATAAACACTTTCAGCAAAGTAGGTGGATACAATATTAACACAAAATCGGTCTCCCCCTGTATACAAATTCACAGAACTGAAAAAGAAATCAGGAAAACAACACCCATCACAATAGCCACAAATATAAAATATCTTGGAGGTAATTCTAACCAAGCAAGTGAAAGATATGTAGGATAAAAACTTTTAAGTCTTTGACAAAGGAAACTGAAGAAGATATCAGAATATGTAAATGTTTCTCATGCTCATGGATCAGTATGAGTAACCTAGTAAAAACTACCATTTTACCGAAAACAATCTACAGATTAAACAGAATCCCCATAAAATTCGAAGACAATTCTTACAGACCTTTAAAGGACAATTCACAACTTCATGTGGAGTAAAACAAAAACAAAAAATCAAGTATAGCTAAAACTATCTTGAACAATAAAAGAATTATTCTTTTATTATAATTGTTGTTTTATTTTATTGTTATTCTAGTGTTAAAGAATTGTTATTTTATTCTAGTACATCATTCCTGATTTCTGGAAGTACTACAGTGCCCTATTCTACCACAAAAGTACTTGGCTCAGTCATGTTCATTGTGGCTTTATTTATAATAGCCAGAAACTGGAAACAACTTACATGTCCCTCAACAAATGATTGAAAAAATATGTGGTACTTTTACAAAATGGACTATTAAAACTGACATCATTAAATTTACAGTTGTTTAAAAATGTGACATGAAATTTACAGGATAGATGAAACTAGAAAAGCTCATCCTGAATGGGGCAACCCAGAACCAGAAAGATAAAAATGGCATATATTTACTCAGAAGTGGATATTAGCTGTTCAAGTATATTAAAACCAAACTATGGTCTTCAGCATCAGAGAAGTTATGTAGAGGAGGGTTGACAGGGAGCATGGATCTCCCTAGGAGGGAGTAATATAATAGATTTCTTATCCTCAGTCAAAGGTGGGTGGGTATCAGATGAGGAAAACAGGTTGCTGTGGAGATGGAGTGGAGAGAGAGATTGTAGGGATACAATGCTGGAATTGGGAGGTTTAAGGAGTGATGTGAAAACCTAGTGTAGTAGAAACTTTCTGGAATGTATGGAGGTGGTCCTAATAAGAACTCCTAGTAATAGAAGATATAGTCTCAACTGGCCATCTCTTGTCACCAGGCAATGTTTCCTGTGGCAGGACTTGGTTACATTCAATTGAATTTTTGTCCAAGAAGTCCCATGGAAATCCCTAAGCAACCCAGGCTATTGATAGGTCAATAAAGTCTCTACAAACTGACACTGCAGCCCCATTGCTGAAGTAACAGTCACACAATTCATTGAACATAGAGAAGTCCAGCTGGTGCCTACAGGGAGCACTCACCACTATGTTCTAGTTTCTTCAGTGTGGAAAGGTACTCTGCAGGCTACCAGAAGAGAAATGTTGACACCAAACCAGTCGCCAAACCTCTAATTTACAATCTGTCCTACCTGCAAATTATTCTAAGGCAATGGTGGCACAGAACCTGTGGGAGTAGCCAACCAACATCTGATTTGACTTAGGGCCCACTCTACATGATGGAATCTATACCTGACATTGCTTGGGTAACCAAGAACCAGAGAATAGATAGCCCAGAGACCTTGGGTAAAACAAACATTATTCTTAAAACATTAATAAAATAGCTTCTAATAATATTCTGCTCTACTCATATATCAGTGCCTTATCCAGTAATCATCAGAGTAGCTGCTTCCAGTAGTAGATTGGAACAGATGCTGAGACCCATAGACAGATATTATACAAAAAAGAAAATCTAAATGGGAGGTCTCCATCAAATACATCACCTTAGAACTCAGGGCATCCTGTGGAAGAGGAGGCATGTAAGACTGGAAGAGGAATAGGGAATAAAGAACACTAGGAGAACAAGGACCTATGAATCAACTAAGAATGATGCATATGTGCTCACAGAGACTAAAGCAGCCAGTACAGGGCATACATGGGTCTACACCAGGTCCTCTATGCATATGTTATAGCTACTATCTAAGTATATTTATGGGACTCATGACTCCTAGAACAAGTGGGTCTCAGACTCTTGATACCTGTTCTTGGGACTCTTCCTCCTGTTGAGTTGCCATATCTAACTTCAATATAATAGTTTTGCTTCATCTCATTATATTTTATTTTGTTATGTTTAGATGTTATCACTTAGAAGGCCATTCTTTTCTAATGAGATATGAGAGATAGTGGATCTAGAGGAAAGGGAAGTGGGGAAGAACTGAAGGAGTAGTGGGAGAGGAAACTATAATCAGATACATTGTCAAAGAATATATTTTAAAAGGAAAAATGAAAAACTATTAGTATTTTATATACAAGAAATGATAAGAAATAAACTTTTGAGGTTATTATAAAGAACAGCATCAACTATGAAAGATACAGAGATAAGTGGAAATAAATCTAACAAATGCTATACAAGAGTTATATAGTAAAAACTAAAAAAAAAAGTGTTTCTGAATTTGAAAAATATATGAGAAATGGAAAGTTATACTATGTCCATAGATCTATTTTAACAATATTGTTAAAATGTCAGTTCTTCACATGTATGCAAATTCCTTATAATCTTAATCTATAATCTCATGGCAGATTTATATGTAGACACTAATACATAAATTCTAAAATCCTTTAGGAATTCAAAGTGTTTAGAATAGTAAAGTGAATCTTATAAAGAACAAAGTTTAAGTCCAAATACTCTCTAGTTTCATTGCTTTATATAAAGCTATAACATTAAAATTTATCTAATCTTGATGCTAAACAACATAATGAAACTAAATAGAATTAATATATTTGTGGCAAACTGATTTACAATCAATATGTAAAGTCAATACAGTAGGTAATAAAGAATATTCTTTTCAACAAACAACACTGAAACAATTGAATATCAATATTTATTTTAAAAATCTTTGCTCTAAAGTTATTATATCAAAAGTATTTATAAACAAATATTGAATATGGATGCAAAAACCTAAAAGCACAAAGCAATGCCAGAGATGATACTACCCAATATGCTTTGTAAAATAGTTGTCAGATACAACACGAAAAGTCAGTCCAAAAACTGGTAAGTTGGGGCTCCTTTAAAGACACTGTTGGGAAAGGGGGAAGAGAGATCACAGACAGGAAGAGAACATTTACAAATAACATATGAGTTAAAATTTAGTCCAAGTTAAAGATCCCTATAGTCCCTACTATTCAAGAAGTGGGAAGTTGAGGCAGGAATATCTCTTCAGACAAGGAGTTCAGTGTTAGTCTAAACCAGTAGTTTTCAACCTTCCTAATGTTGCAATCTTTTCTACAGTTCCTCATGTTGTGGTGATTCCAACCATAAGACTACTTTCATTGATACCTCATAACTGTAATTTTGCTACTATTATGAATCATTTTTTCCCTTTGAAGGTAAAAAATTTATTTTTGAGGAACTTGTTACTGCACCTTTCAGAGAGAGCTATATAAGAAAGCAAAAATGTTCTCCCGCCATCCTAGGAATAAATAAGGGCATAAAATTTCTTCTTAAATCATGACACTTGGAAGTTTAGCACCAGCATCCAAACTGAACAACAAAGGAAAAAGAACATTTACTATATATTTCAGATTTCTTTGGTTGGGTCAATCCTCATGTGGTATTAATATTTCTTCTTTTAATTCATATTACCAAAACAGTAAAAACCAGGAAAAAATATAAAGCACTAGGTTGCTGAAACTGGGGAGGCTGCTCTCCTGAGCCTGTGCAGGTTCCCAGGACACAGCTTGGTGGACACTTGCTGGCTCGTTCGCTTTGCAGTTGTTAGTTTCATAGAGAATAACAGTAAACATTGTAATGTCCAAATCTTTGGTTAGTCTTCCATTTTATTGCTTAGATGTTTCTTTGGTGTTGGTAAGGTCATGGGTGTGCTTTTTTTGCCTTGTTTTTGAATGGTCATTACTTCCTAAGGTCACCCTGCTGCTGGTGGTGAAGGTGCCTTGGAGCCAGGGTCACTCGACACTGCTCTGTTCAGTGGCTGGAGCAGGGTTTACTATTATGAATCATAATATAAATATCTGTGTTTTCCACAGATCTTAGGAAACCCCTGTGAAAGGGTCATTTAACCTCCTAAGGGGGTCATAACCCACAGGTTGAGAACAACTGTTATAAATGATATAATGAAACCTTATATTGAAAAAAAGAAGGTAAATGTTTTTACTCAGAATGTATAACATGCTTTTAAACCTAACAGTAAAAAAATAAACAACCCAATTTAAAAATGGACAAATATCTTTTTTAAGTAATTTATTTTTTCAAATCATAATTCATTCACACAGGGGTTAAAAACACAGAAAAGCAGGACATGGGGAAGGGGATGACACTGGGGTGTGGGTGTTCAGGGGGAATACAGATATCTTCAGAACAGGGTATCGACTGGGTGAAGGTTCAGGAGACAGGTCACTATGACTCTGCCTATGATTCACTTGTCCTTATCTAAGTTGGTATTACCTGTCAAGGCTACCTATTTACAAGGTCTATGACTACTCAGGCTGGTAAATTTCCAGAAAAGCTGCCTGTTTACATTAGCTTAAAGCCATCTGTTTCAATGTTTTTCCACAGAGACCCAAGACTTGGTGTTAGTATACAAGTATGACAGGCCTATTGCTGATTTTAGGCCTATGGCTGATTTTAGGCCTTCAGTGTGTAAGCAGGGCTGCCCCTGACATCTCCTCCCTTCTTTAAGTATAGAAGGGCTGTGGCGATTCTAATCTTGCGAAGAAGGGGATAGAGGCCTGACCTCCAGGAATTGAAGGGGACCTTGTAATGGCTCCGGTCCCCCTGTCGTTGGACAAATGTCTAAATAGATATTTTATTCTAAAAAGTATGTGGTTGGCAGATGAGATCTATTATTTATTTCTCTTGTCAGTCCAAAAATGAAAATTAAATGATAATATTATACTATACACCTTCTAATAAAGCTAATATATATTTTTTAAAAGTAAGCATACAGTAGAGCCCCTTGTATGCCACACATGAAGGCCTGGTTCAATCTCTAACAAAGAAAAAGGTCTTAGCCTGTTAAAATGTTTCCTTCGCATGAAATTTATGTACCACAAAGAATTACCCAGAAATTTTTATCCTGTAAATATTTGATTATAGTTATCAAAACATGTCAAGCAATTCTGATGATTATGAATACATTTGATCAATAAAGGGTTGGAAGGCAAAAAAAAAGTAAGCATACTAAGTCTTGGTAATACTAATAGCAATTCTCATATGCTATTAGTGAGGATTTATAATGATATGTTTATATTGAAAAACAAATTGCTGGTTATTTAAAATACGTTAAACATGAAATTCATTCTGCTTATAGGCATTTTCTCAAGAAAAACAAATAAAAGTACATTCTCATACAAAGAATTATACAATAATGTTTACAGCAGCTTGGTTTGTAAATAGTCCCAAAGTGGAAACAAATGCTCTTCAATGTATTAATGCACAAATTAACTTACTATAATTAGATACTGGAGTACTTCTCATCAATAAAGTGGAAAATATAGTGGAAAGAACAAGATACAACAGAGTCAAGAACCTTGGGATTTTTGTTGTTGTTGTTGTTGTTAATAAATTATGCTTCAAGCATAGGAGAATAAGTTTCTCATCAACTAACAGAAGGTAATCAAGTGAGCTCTCTCCTAGAGTTACACAAGTCCCAGTATCCTTGAGTCCTGTCACAGCTTTTTCAGACTCATAGAAACCAGTTCTCCACAGAGCATCAATGACCAAGGTACTCACATCCCTGAGTAAGTCACCATTGAGTCTGTTCTTTACAAAAAAACGAAAGGATATCTGCTTCTTTCCTTTCTGATTTTCTATTTGCTCATACTCATGTTGAATTGAAATATAAAATCTGCTCAGTTGGTGAATATAGCCACTATGGTTGCAAAATGCTACAATGGCCCTATTTTCGTATAAACTGAGACAAAAAGTTCACCAACCACTTCTTCACCCTTACAGGCCAGTTTTGGAACCTCGCACTCTTCTTTCTAACGTTCAGAGGAACTGATATTTACCTAACAGTTAAAATCTGCCACTTCCGCCACCATGACTCACGGCATTCTCATAGGGTTCTTTTTTTATAAAGAAAGCTCCTGACGTCAATTTCCAGAAAACCTCCAAGACTATAAACCACAGTGATCTGGCACCAAATCCCAGGCCCCAGTGTGAGAGCCAGAGCCAAACATTAATTACTCCAAGTAAAGAGCTTGGGCTAGTGAACTATCTTGTAGGTTTCTAGTTTGATCTCTTTCTTTTCATCTGCAATTGCAGCACCAGTGAGATCAAGTTTAGAGATGGCACTGGTTAGATAGAAACATCAAAATACCCTACCAGTTCTCAATCTTTGACTTTATCTAATTCAGTTTCAGAGGCCAATTTGTAACACCACCAAGGAGCTTTGCTTTCACATTTATGAGATACTAACTAGTTCTTTTTGAACAAAACCAACAGCAAGGCAGAAAGGAATGCAAGAAATCTATGGTCAGAACATTTTGAAAGTAAATTACATTAATTCAGGTGCCATGTAAGCATCCAAAGGAGGGAAACAACCAACAGCCCTACACAGATAGGATGCCTATGAACCCTAACAATGACCAGAATTGCATGATAACCCTAAGCATGCAGTAATAACATACATAACTTATGGGTAACGATCAGGTATCTCATTGTACTTACAACCCACTCAACAAGAGGAAAATACAAGAAACCTAACCAGCAACCCAGGGCTACTGATCATAGAGGCAAATCAACAACTACCACTTTACTAAATAAAAATAATCCTAACTACATTCTAAATATTTATCCTTATGCCTACAGATCAGTGTAGTTCTTACCCCATATCAATGAAACTTTGGTTTTTCAATAGACAAAACCTGTTACAGAAAACCACATTCAATCAAAAGGAGAATTCTGGAATCCAACCCCAATGGATACATATTTGAAACAACTCCAATACTTAAGATTCAGGGATCGTTGTATAGAAGAGGGAAGAAATATTGTAAGAGCTAGAAGACCAGAGAGTTTGTTGTGTGTCCCACGAATGTCAGGAACTACATTAAGTCTCACACAACTGCTTAATCATGAGCTGAACAAGAATAACAGTAGACACTCTAATGTGGACTGGAGAAAAGATATTTTCTGTGCAGCTTTAAATAATTTGTAAACTAATGTTCACTGTGGGTCTATAAGAGAAAAGTATATTTACAAAATTATGTAACTTTATACTAAAAATTCTTATTCTTAACACTGTGTCATGATGTTGGGGTCTATTTATTCTGGGATTCTGGGCAGCCCAACACATATCAACTCAACAGGTGGACCTTTATGGGAGAGCATATCTCTTGTTGATATGCTCCACAGATACATTAAGACTTGTGACTGCATGCCAGCCTAATATAAGCTTCAGCACAGCATAGATCTTTAGTGGACTTGGTGCTTTGCAGGTTGGACCAAGTGAAGTCAGACTGCAAGTAATCACTGACCTGAAGTTGCTTCCATGTATGGAAAAACCGTACGTGAGCAACGTAACTTAATGAAGATGACTCATCAAGTTCAATGAGTACAGATCATGTTTTGATAAACAAAAGCTTTAGAATCAGGTTTAGTTTAAGGTCCAGCTCTGCCCCTTAAAAGTACAGGCTTGTACAACTTCCTTAAGCTGTCAAACTTTTAGTTTCCCCATCTTTAAACTGGACTAGTAATATTGCCCTCATATTGTTCTAAGGTGTAAATGTGGTAGTTTCCTGAATGGCTCAGTGTCAGAGGTTCAGTGAGTGCCATCTAAAAAACCAAGTCATTTCTGAGAGAGGCCCTGAGCTTCTGAGAAATGTACCATGGGCTGGAAAGACTTTAATCACCTTTTTCCTCATTTTGTTTTATTGAAACACGTCTTTAAATTTTTTGTTTGCCGTTTATAAGAAAAAGTTCATGAAAAGAAAAACAAAGAAGAGAAAAAGAAAAGAAAAGAAAGGTGAATAAAGATAAACACAAATGATGGTAGGGGGCATTTTCTCCCATCTGGGAGCTCAGCTAGATGTTACTAGTAGCTTACATGGGATAACAATCTTTATAATAAGGCTATTACTTAAACTAGGAGCCATTATCTGTAGCTCTTACACAGTCCATCCAGTAGACATAATATCCTTTTTATTTTCCTAAAATTATAAAGAACTTTACAGTAAATGGTACTATTCTACTTGGTAAGAATGGACAGTCAGTAGAGAAGATTTGCATCTATACCCTAACATAGAGATGAATGGATTATGTTATAAGTTCTCACCTATTAGCTTTGAAATTATGTAATTTTCTCTTTCTCTTATAGTTTTGGTTGTGAGTCTACCCTTTAATGGCTGAGCCATCTCTCCAGTCCTATTTTTTGTCTTTCTCAAAACCTTTCTTCCCAAACTGAGTATCCAACCTTCCTCTTGTTCAGGAAGAAGCAATCCTGGAGGCCAGATCTAGATAGGTGTCTTGTTTCTATAGATTATTTTGACTCAGCATATACACCTGAAGTGGTAGTCAATCCTGAAACCATCCTGAGGGCAAGTTCCTAGTTCAAAGAACAACATCCTAAGGGCAGATGCCTAGTCTTCAAAGCAACCTTACACACAGTGGATGCTTCTTGTTAGTGTATAAAGTACTATATGCTGATTATGAAAACAAGCCAAACCACTGTAACTACATCAAAATACTAGTCATTGAATGGAAACTGAAAGAAGGGGGATGCCTATAATTTCAGAAAAAGCTCTTATTCCTTAAAGTCCTTCCTGATCACATGAAACACCCAGGTTAGAGGGGATCTGTACCCTAATTCAAAGCCACATTCAATCAAAATTGTTGTATCTAAGTCTCAGGCTCTGCCTTTTGATACACCCAACGCTTGTCTGTTGAGTAAACTTGCCATATACTTTCAGTTGCCTAGTAGGAGAAAGGGCTTGGTGCTTCCTGTAATCATGTGACTAGTCTCTCTTGCTTAATTTCATTTCTACCACGCCTGGGGCAGGAAGTGGTGGGGTAATACTTCTTTGAGTACATATATAGTGTCTTGTAACATATAGTGTTAATATTTCTGGTCTCTATAATAAATTCGTAGCAGTCTCTTTTCTCAGGGAGTCTGGAAAACTCCTGAATTTTTGTATTTTGTGTACATTCTCCCTACTTTATAGAAAAGAGCAGAGTCTACTGTGTTCTATGTGTCCTTATATCTACCCTCCATGGTCATCTCTTTGGTATTGACAATCACATCCATTAACTTTGTGTTTCCAGCACCTGAGCACAATGCCTGGCCTTGGGACATTGCAGGGTAGGAGAGAATGGGGAAGCAAAACCCTAGTTTGAGGCTTCTAGGCAGTCAGAGGCCATAGAAGGTATCAAAACAACAGATGTCTTCCTTTATATCTTTGCCTCTTGGTAACAAAAAAAAAAAAAACTAAAATCCTTTGAGTGCTAGTGAGGTAGCTGTGTTGGCCTGAGCTGTGAATCACTTCCTGTGAGCATAAAGATAAGCAAACATCATATCTAAAAGCAAAAATAACCTTTACTGGCCCACACAGGAAACCACATTTCAGTTCAGCATCTGGTCTTAATCAACCAGTTTCAAAGCAGTGAAGATTTGGATCGAGATTGAGAAAGCAAACCGTTGCTCACACAGCAGATACAATTCTTCTTTGGCTCAATCTTCTAATGTATATGATTGTGCAGAAGAGGTCCTCAAGGACAAAACTATTACTGGAAAAATTCTCCCTTCTCTTTCATTTCTGTTCCTTATCCACAGTATACTGTCAGACATCGAGGGGTGCCTCGCTCATGAGTTTTAACTTAGTTCACTTAGGTCACTATATCTAAACATAAGGTTTAGTAGCCTCTAAGGAGGCTCCAATAAGCTGCAACTATCTCCCAAACATCTCCCTTGAATCTTGAGTGAGTAAATGTGGACATGGGTACTTTAGTTCCTCCCCTTTAAATCATAATCAAATGAGCTTCTCACAGTTCTTGGACCAAGAAAGACCTGATACAGACGATTTGTACAGACCAAAGCTTGACTGTCATTTTTTTCTGAATACTTACAGACTAGAATGGTTTGCAAATTGGAAACTACTACTGTATCAAGTTATATGGGTTTCCTCTCGGCTGCACATTTTATATGAGATTTGTCAATGTTCATGCTTTGTATATCATAGATCATTTAATGCAAAGAAAGAAGCCCTTCAGATCACAGTGTTTATCTTCCTCTATGAAAGCCCCAAAACTAAGTATCCCTAGAGGGTACATAGGAATAAAATCATGAAGTACATTGCAGAATACCTATGTTACAGATTTTTTTTTTACCTACCTTATACCGAAACATGACAGTCGCAGCACTAACTTTCCTTTTAAAATGTTTTCAAACAAAGACAACACGTCTTCCCGCTACTGTTCAAAATCACTCTGGCTATGATTTTCCTCCCCACTTTAAAATGAAACTTCAACTTTTCTAAAGATTAAACAACATAGAAGATCTTCCCAATTACATCTCACCTAAAAAACTTCAAGCATTAGAAGCCACCATATACAGTGGGCAATTCAAGTGCCATAATAATGTAAGCTCATGGAGGCTCAGACCCAAAGAGTTATCAGAAAATAAAATACCAATTAAATCAAAGTGTTTCTAGCCCAATTGCCTGAGGGAAGTGCTGATCTAAATATTTGTAAACACCAGACATTTTAAAGTTACTAAAGTGATGTATAGAGACCCTCAAAATGCTGTGTGCTGCATTAGCTGGTTCAGAGCTGTTAAAGTCGTAAGTCTTACCTTTAGAAGGCAGTGTCCCTTAGTACTTCAGGTAGAATTCGCTGACTATCTTTAAGGTGGCCAGCACAGCTTGGTAACCCAGAAGTCTATGTCTATTTGTGTAAAAGGAGAAGTGAAGAGAGAAAAAATACGATCATGCTGTGGTGACAGGAAACCCAAGCGAGAACAGTGAGGAAGTGAGACTGAATGTTCTCTCTTAGGTTCAGATCTTCAACTGTTCCTCAGTGGGGTTTTAGAGACTTCTACGCCCAGCCTATTCTAAGTTGGTTTCTGGGAGCTAAAGAAGGTCTGACATACCAATCTGAGTCCTGGTGAACGCTACAGTAATTTGGGTGATAGTTCCTGACCATAGAACAGTGCTTCTCAATTGAAGCAGCAACTACAAATTACCTGTGGATCTCCTCTGGATCTGTTCCTGTGTATGTGTCCCGACCACCTGACCACAAATTATACTACTAAACCATATTGACAAAGACAGCATGGTACTGGAACCAAAACATACTTGCAGACTAATCGAGCATAGTAAAGGACACAGAAATAAACTTGTATAGGCTTAGATACCTACTTTGGGACAAAGGTGTATCAACTCATGAACTAGAAAAACTAAAACATATTGAATAAAAGCTGACAAAATTAAATAGCTACTAACAAAGAATTAGGTTAAATCTGTATTGTTTTACCCTTCACAAATATAAATTAAAGTGGACCAAAGACCTTAATTTAAAACCTAAAATGCTAAAACTACTATTGAAAACACTTCAAAATATTGGCATAACCAAAACCTTTTAGAATAGAATCCCAATAGAACAGGAAATACACTCATGAGTTAAAAAAATAAGATTAAAGAAAATTAATCTACACAGCCTCTCAGAAAGTGAAGAGATAGACTACAGAAGAGAATACCATTGGCAGCTGTATGTCAAACAGAGGTTTGATATTTAAAAATATAAAGAGTTGCACAAATTAAGTACCAAAAAGGGGAAAAAAACTTTCAAAACTGCTTATTGATAAATAGGTCAATAGACTTAACAAGACAGAAGAAAGAAGAAAAAAGAAAGAAGAAAAAAGAAAAACAGATGGATAACAAATATTTTTTTAAATGTTGAGCATCCTCAGCCAGCAAAAAAACACAAATTAAAACTACGATGAATCCTGGTTCTTTGACTTTTACAATTTTTCAATCCCCTTTTCCATAATTTTTTATTGTTTTATTTATTTACATTCCAAATGTTTCCACACTTCCTGGTGTCCCTTCCAAGAGCTCGTCACCTCATACTCCATCCCCTTTACCTCTGAAAAGGTGCTCCCCCACCTCCCCACCCATCCACTCTCCCCTCACCTCCCCACCCTCATCTCATCCCCTACATCCTTCTTCCATGGAGCATCAAGTCTCTACAAGATTAGGAACATCCTTTCCTACTGAGACCAGACAAGGCAGTACTCTGCTATATATGTGCTGGGGGCCATGGAGCAGCCCATGTATGCACTTTGGTCAGTAGATTGGTCTCTGGGAGCTTCTAGGGGTCCTGGTTAGTTTATACCATTGGTCTTCCTATAAGGTTACCATCTCCTTCAGCTCCTTCAATCTTTTCACTAACTCTTCCATGGGGGGTCCCTAACCTCAGTCCAATGGTTGGCTGTAAGTATCTGCATCTGTCTCAGTCAGCTACTAGTATAGCCTCTCAGAGGACAGCCATGCTAGACTCCTGTCTGCAACCACAACATGGCATTGGTAATAGTATCATAGTTTGGTGCTCACCCATGAGATGGATCCCAAGTTGGGCCAGTTACTGGATGGCCTTTCCTTAAATCTTTGCTCCATTTTTGTCCCTGCATTTCCTTCAGACAGAAACAGTCAGTCCTGAGTCAAACATTTTGAAGGTAGTTTAGTGACTCCATCCCTCCACTGGGAACCCTATCTATCTACTAGAGGTGGTTTCTTCGCTGTTGGGCATTTTGGTTAAGGTCATCCCCATTGAGACCTGGGAGCCTCTCACGTCCCAAGTCTTGGGGATTTTCTAAAGGTTCACCTTGCCTCCCACCCCCAGTAGCTGCATATTTCCACTAATTCTCCTGGCATCTTAATTAATTTATTTATTCACTTTACATCCCAATATTAGCCCTCCCTCTTCTCCCAGTTACCCCTCCCAACTACACCCCCATTGCCTCCTCTCCTCACCTGAGAATGGGGAGTCATCCCCCCTGGTTTTCTTTCTCTTTCTGTCTATGTCTGTCTCTGTTTCTGTCTGTCTCTCTGTCTGCCTCTCTCTCTCTCTCTCTCTCTCTCTTTCACACACACACACACACACACACACACACACACACACACACAGAGAGAGAGAGAGAGAGAGAGAGAGAGAGAGAGAGAGAGAGAGAGAGAGAGAGAGAGACATACACACATCACACATCAGTGACTGCAGGACTAGGCACATCCTCTTTCACTGAGGCCAGACAAGGCAGCCCAGTTAGAGGAACTATATCATAGGCAGGCAATATATTTAGGGACAGCCCCTGCTCCAGGTGTTGGGGAACCTGCATGAAGATCAAGGTGCACATCAGCTACACATGTGCCAGGGGCATAGATCCAGTCCATGCTCACTCTTTGGTTGGTGGTTAAATCTCTGACAGCCTCCAAGTGTCCAGGTTAGTTGACTCTGTTGATCGTCCTGTGGAGTCCCTAACCTCTTTGGGTCCCTCAATTCTTCTCCCAACTCTTCCACAAGACTTACTGTGCTCCATCAAATATTTGGGTGTGTGTCTCTGCATCTGTTTCAGTCTAGATAGAGCCTCTCAGAGAACAGTTATGCTAGGATCCTGTCTGCAATCATAGCAGAGTATCACTAATAGTGTCAGGGATTGGCACTTGCCCATGGGATAGCCCAGTCATTGATTGGTTATTTCCTCCATCTCTGCTCTATCTTTATCCCTAAACATCTTGTACACAGGACACATTTTAGGTCGAAGGTTTTGTGAGTAGGTTGCTGTCCTTATCCCTCCATTGGAAGTTTTAACTGACTATAAGATCCATGTCCCCCACTTTGTTGATGTTTTCTGATCATTAGGTGTGATGATTTGTATATGCTTGTCTCAGGGAGTGGTACTATTAGGATGTGTGGCCTTGTTGGAGTAGGTCTGTCACTATGGGTGTGGGCTTAAGACTCTCATCCTAGCTTCCTGGAAGTCAGTATTTTCCTTGCAGCCTCCAGATGAAGATGTAGAACTCTCAACTCTCCTGTACCATTCCTGCCTGGGCTCTACCATTGTCCTACCTTGATGATAAAGGACTGAACCTCTTAACCTGTAATCCAGCCCCAATTAAATGTTGTCCTTGTAAGAGTTGCCTTGGTCATGGTGTCTGTTTACAGCAGTATAAAACACTAACTAAGACATTAGGTATGGGAGATTTATCCATTGAAGATGGGCCACCCCCCTTTGTGGTTAGATATTTTTCCATTTTTACCAGTTGTAGCTTTCTGTAATGATCTGTTTGCTTTGCAGAGAAGTTTCTTTGATGAGGATTGAGACCTCCACTTACCTGTGGACATAAGGATAAGTATTTAGAGTACAATAGGAGTCATATTGGTTTAGTAAAGTGGAAGTAGTAGATTCTCCTCTAACATGCATGACTTCACCAGCCCCTGGCAATAGGCTAGCTTTCTAGGACCAAGCATGGTTTTCCTCTAATTGAACAGGCTTTAAGTCCAATTAGATAGCTGCTAATTACCACCATGGTACAAGCATCACTATTGAACCTTTAGGGATATCATATCATGATGGCCATTGTTTTGTTTCATATGCAGTGCAGCTATATAGGACTATTGGTTGTGTTCCTCCCTTGGCAGACTGCATAGCATCTTCTGACATTATGAAAGCTAGTCTTCAAAGGGAAGGCTTTCAAGTCAAACCTAGCTCAAATCCAAGAAGTCCTGTGTCTGAAGGGCATCATGTTTCAACAATAGGATCTTAACTTGAACTTCTGGGAGGTCATTGTGCTGGTTAGTTCCATGTCAACTTGCCATAAGCTAGAGTGATTTGAGAAAAGGAAATCTTAACTGAAATAAAATGTCTGTACAAAATTGGTCTGCAGTCAAACCTGTGCTGCATTTTCTTGACTGGTGATTGATACAGGCCCAGATCACTGTGAGTGGTGCCACTCCTGGGAAGGTGTACCTGGGTGCTATAAGAAAGCAAGCTATAAGAACAAACCAGTAAGCAGTATTCAACCATGGGCTCTGTATCAGTTCCCGCCACCAAGTTCTTGCTCTGCTTGAGTTCCTGTCCTGATTTCCCTCAGCAGTACAGTGTTACCTGAGAGTTTTAAATAATTGATTTTTTTTCTATGCTGTTTTGGGCATCTCTTGGTCTCTCCTGACTAGCAACTCAAAAGAAGTTTCATCATACCTGTTATGGGGAGTTTTGTTATCTAGGCTATGGATCTTGTGGGGAATATTATCACTCCAAGTGATAAAATTTCATTTAAACTATATACATTCATTTATATGTATTATGTGTAATTTGGGATAAATAAAAACTAGTATAACTCCTATGGCTTTTTCAATCATGCTTGGTGTTATTTATCCCTCCTTTCTTTCTATGTTGATCTCCCCACTCTTCACCTACACTTCCCCCATTTTTCTCATTTCATCCTTCATATCACTTGTATTCTGCTATTCCCCTTCTTGTGCTCTTGGAAGTGGCGGGGAAGCTGCACCCATAATACCCCAACAATATGGCTGCCTAAACAAGGTATGAAAATGACAACACCAACATACATGCTAGAAGGAGGAAATCTCATACATGGAAGAAGGAAATTTCATGGGATCCCACCCCTAGACAAAGAATTACTACAGACAACTAATGACTGCTTAGGTAGAATTAGTCTCTCCTAGAACTGAGTACCCTAAATGCTTATCTAATGCCAAGTGGTCAACTATGAAATCATATATATACAAATAACACAAAATGGAATATTAAGGATGGATACAGGAGGACAAAGGTAAGAAGTTGGAGTAGAGGAATAAGGTAGAAGATAGAGCAATAATTCTCAACCTTCCTAATGCTGAAACCCTTTAGTACAGTTCTTTTTGTTGGAGTGATCCCAACCATAAAATTATTTTCACTGCTACTCCATAACTGTTATTTTCTACTACTATGAATTTTAATGTAAATATCTATGTTTTCTGTTGGTCTTAGGCAAACTTGTAAACCTCAATCTCCATTGGGATCTCAGCCCATAGGTTGGGAACCTCTAAGATAAAGGGTCAACCTAAACTAAGTATTATGAAATTTCCATAATGAAACTTTGTATGTTAACTTCAAATGTTTTTAAATGATGGTGTGGCAAATTATAACTGAATTTAATAGGATTTATTTTAATTCTGTTTGTCCATAAATGTCTACCATCCATTTGGAGAAAGAGAACAAAACCATAAGAGGAACAACACAATGTCAGGAAATTCTATATTGTTGAATGATCCAGAATAATACTAAAACAGGAAACACCCTTAAAATAGAAAAGGGGTCTTGGAGACATTACAAAGTCCCCTTCAATTACTGGAGGTCAGGCCTCTATCCCTGTCTTTGCAAGATTAGAATCACCACAGCCCTTCTATACTTAGAGAAGGGAGGAGATGTCAGGGGCAGCCCTGCTTATACTGAAGGCCTATAATCAGCCATAGGCCTAAAATCAGCAATAGGCCTGTCATACTTGTATACTAACACCAAGTCTTGGGTCTCTGTGGATAAACATTAAAACAGATGGCTATAAGCTATTGTAAACAGGCAGCTTTTGTGGAAATTTACCAGCCTGAGTAGTCATAGACCTTGTAAATAGGTAGCCTTGGCAGATAATACCAACTTAGATAAGGATAAGTGAATCATAGGCAGAGTCATAGTGACCTGTCCCCTGAAGCTTCACCCAGCTGATCCCTGTTCTGAAAGATATCTGTACTCCCCCTGAACACCCATGCTCCAATGTCATCCCCTTCCCCCATGTCCTGCCTTTTTGTGTTTATAACCCCTGTGTGAATAAGTAAAAATATGATTTGATTTAATAAAACAGAGGGGTCTTATAGATATTCAAGCTCATGATTTGACCTTGTTGATACATAATATATTAACCAAGTCTTGGTTTAAAAATATATGTGCCAAACTATGTGCCAAAGTATATTTGGGGACATATATAATACCTGTGATACATTATAGATATTCACTTTAGATCCTACAAATGATATAAGTTCTCAACAACATATATCAAATTTATGGTACTCATATTTTAATTCACTTCTCAGAATAAATGGTATTTGAAAATTCCATGACTATCCAGATTGTATGAACCAAATTTTAGAATTTTAAACACTTATATTCTATAACATATAAATCATCATGATCAAATTTTATGAAGAAAAAGATGATTTATTGAATCTTAGACCTAGGAATATGTTACAGTAGAAACAGCATAGTGCTGGAAAACAGAAAATATCCACAAACATAGTTTAGAAAGTCACTGTCTTATTAGAGTTACTGTTGTGATGATGAAACACCATGACTAAAAGAAACTTGTGGAAGAAAGAATTCAATTTTTCACAGTTCCATTGAACAGTTTGTCATCAAAATCATCGAGGGTAGGAATTCACACAGGGCAGGAGGCTGAAGGCAAAAGCTGATGCAGAGGCCACTGCTGCTTCCTCGTTTACTCTATATGACTTGATCAGTTTTCTTTCTTATAGAACCCAGGACCACAGGTCCACAGATGGCACCATCTACAATTGGTTGGGACATCACTAATTAAGAAAATGTCCTTCAGGCTTGCATATAGACAAATCTTATGGAGTCATTTTCTTAGTTGAGGTTCCCTCTACTCTGATGAAGTTAGCTGCATCAAGTTCACATAAAACTATCCAGCATGTCACTTAGCATCTTTGGGTCTTGGTAAATTTTTATGTACCATAGGAATAACTTCTGTTTCTGAGTCAAATGAGGAGTATGGAAAAGTTTTATAAAGTTTTAAGCATGATAAAATGTTACTTATTACTCTCCATATAGTTCTTAGATAATACCTACCCAATCTTCCTGACTTATTTCACATTCAGAGCCTAAGGTATAAAACAGTAAGAGACTGGTCCTTGATCTCTGCTATTTGGAAAGCCAGCAGTTATCATAATCTTGAACTTTTATTCCTTAGAAAGACAGGCAGAGCCCAGAATGTACAAGAAGAGGTCCCTTTGTCCTATAGACTCTTTTTATTTCAACAGGATAATGTGACTCTCTCTTATTAAGCTTTCCATCTTCTTTGAACGCATATACATGAGAATAGTTAAGAGCTACCAAACCTGATGGCAGTATAACTCAGATTTCCACGCTGGGTCGCCTAACCTCAAAAAAAGAAGATTGATAGGACTGTCAATCAGTCAACTAATCGCTGTGATGGTAGCCAATAGCTATGAAATATCCTTCCTGACCCCTTTCCTGACCCCTGTCCTGACCCAGCTGCAACCTTGACTATACATTGAAACCTTAATTCATCTATCAGTAACAGACTAAACAGCTCTGGAAATATAGTCACAAACATACAGAGCATCAGGCAGCATCCTGTCTCTCATCATGAGAAAGAATGTGTCTATAAGTGGCATAGGCTTCATTTGTTGTCACTTTATGACAGATTTTCCCAATTTCTACTCTCACTTTGAGGATGAACTTAATATAGACTTCTAGAAGCTTAAAATACTACAATCTTAATTGTGCATGCCTTGGCCATTATGAATAACAGTACAATAAACACTTGTGCACAAGTGTTTCTTAGATTTAAAGACTTTATCCTCTTTAGATATAAACCCAGAAATGAGACAATTAGCTCAAATATATGGTACTTTCTGTTCTTTAAGGAACTTCCACATTATATATTTTACATAGTGGCTGTACTCATTTGTATTCTTCACCAACAGTTGATGAGTTCCCCTTTGTCTGCATCCTCTTTTAAAAATGACTTTTTCTAAATTTAATCATCCTGGCTACAGTAAAATGATACTAAACAGTGGTACTAACTTCTATTTCCTTGATTTGTGTTGAACATTGTTTTATATATTTTTCCATTTGTATGTTTTCCATTTCCAAATAGCTTTCAGATTGTACATTTTTCAGATATTTTAAGTTTTTCCTTTGTTTTGCTTAATTTTTAACTTGTTTTGTTTTGTTTTGAGACAAGCTTTGGCTATGTGGTCCTAAATAGCGTAAAGCAGTCAGTCATAAAAGTATTGAAATCCTGTTATTTAAAGTAACATGGATGGAACTAGAGGTCCATATACTAAATAAAATAAAGCAGGCACAGAAAGGTAAGTACTGCATATTATTCATCACATGGAAAACCTAAAATTGCTAATATAGAGGACTGTGGGGTAGTGATAATTACAGTCTATGAAGAATGGAAGGATATAATAGTTCCATTTCTGTTGCTGTGATAAAGCACCATGACCATAAGAAACTTATGGAAGAAAGTTTATCTTCACTTATGGTTCCAAAGGGATAATGTCTATAATGTCTGGAAAGCACAGCAGCAAGTGGCAGGCATGGCAGCAGAAGTAGAAAGCTGAGAGCTTACATTTTCAAACATGAGCACAAGGCAGAGAGCAGAGAGCAGAGAGAGCAAATTAGTAGTTGGAAATTTTTAGTATCAAATCCTGCCCCTCATGACATACTTCTTCCAACAAGGCTGCAGTGCCTAAACCTCCCTAAACACCGCCACCAACAAGAACCAAGTGTTCAAATACCCAAGATTGTAGGGGACAGTTCTTATTCAAAGCACCACAGAGAGAATATAAGATTGTATAGAGAGTTAAGCAAGGAAACTTTTTGCTTTCCTTTAAGCAAGGAAAAGGTTATAGAATTCTGTACAAAGATGGGATGACATTAATTTGCAGCAATATATTTAATGTATGAAGAGCCAGCGTAGAGGAGTTTATTGGCTTCCAATAAAGTGGCATGATAAATATTTAAAGAGATGGGTGATGGGCATACTAATTTTCTAATTTGATCATATTCATTTTATACCAGTCAAATTATGACATTGTATCCATAAATGCATATAATTACTATGTATTAATTGAAAGCAATTGCTTTTAAATTACAGCAGGAGTGGCTGTGATTTACTTGATATATGGAAGCTTGTAATCTGAACAGTAACTCTCTTTAAATAGTTGTTTTTCTCTTCTTTTTTTTATTTCAAGATATTTTATTTTCAAAATGGGTCACAACACAAGCATTGGTCCATTCTGCCAATGTACAAGCTACAAATGCTTGCTCAGCAGCTGAGGGACACACGTTAGTATCATGTCTGAAAAGTGAATAAAAATCCATATAAAGCAAATATTCAAAGTTTCCATAGGAACACAGTAAGTGTGACCCCTATCTCCTAGCCTTTCATACTGCATTGGTGCCAACCTTACTCTCACAAAGACATTCCAAACTAGCAGTAATTAAGTTAAATGGTCCCCCCCCAAATGCCTTAATTCAAGCTAAACTTGCAGGTAAGAGCTTCAAGAATGGCATCTACACGTTGATCCTAGCAGAAGCACAGGCGGCAGGGTGACTGTCCATCCCGCTCTCCTGGGCACAAGACATGGGCAGAGTGCCAACATCCTGCTCCTCCACTTCCGGCGGGAAGCCATGGCTCTGGATCTGCTTAATGAGTTGCCACATTGGCCGTGACATCACATAGTAGATGTTTGGCCTCTGGAATCCGTTGAAAGTATAAGCAGCAGCAACGATGTATGCACCCACGCTCTCAAACAGCATCCAATCGCCCACATGCATTTCAGGCAGATTACAGCCCTCAACAATCTGATCAAGGCCATCACATGTTGGTCCCCAGATGCTGGATGAGTAATATTTCTCATCTGGCTTGGGTCTCTTCTGCAGCAGGGCCTTCACATGTGCATGATCGTAAAGAATGCAGTTAAATGATCCATATACTCCGTCATTCACATAATACATGAAGGTTTGTTCATTTGACTCATCTTCATCGTCGAAGTTGGTCTGCTCCTTCCACATGTTTTTTTTGTTTTTTTTTCCAATGATGTTGACAGCAAGTGTGAAAGCTGAGGCGACATAGTATCTGCCTGGCTCAGCTATGATTTTCACTCCAGAGTCTGCTGGGAAGTACTTGTCCAGAACTGGGTTGATTACACTGGTGATCTCTTCAAATTTAAGCTTTGTATCTTCAGATCCAGGAAAGCCACCACCAATATCAAGCAGATATATGCTGAAGCCAACTTCTGTTCCCATGTCAAATACACAGCGGGCATCTGACACTGCCTGCACGAAGGTCTTAGGGTCAGTACTGCCCACATGGAAGCTGACACCAATGACATCAACATTTAGCTCTTTTGCCCATTCCAAGAGAAGCCTGCTGGTTTTGAGTCTGGCACCAAACTTAACACTGAGGCGACAAACTACTTTGGAATCATCAGTGGCAATCCGTAAAACCAACTTTGCCTTTGGATGTGCTCTGGTGACTTTAATCAATTCAATTTCACTGTCAAAAGTCATCATCTGGACTCCATTACTGGCAGCATACTTGATTTGCGACACTTGTTTACATGGATTTGCATAGATAATCCTCTCTGGAGGCACCCCAAGCCCCTGCACCAACTGTATTTCAGTCTTGCTTGCACAGTCAAATCCTGTCCCGATAGCAGCCAGGGTGCTCACTATGGCTCTGCTGTCATTACACTTGACTTTGTAAAAGGGAGTAACACGGGAAAGAGCTTTTAGCCACCTCAGATGCTTCTTTAGAATGTCTCCGAGGTCCGCAACATAGAAAGCATCCTTATCGTCAGAGGAAGAGACTTCATTGATTTTTTGGTCCAGAATGTCCTTAGCAGTAAAGCCTTCATCGAGGATGTAGCAGTCCAACTCTTCCTTAGTAAAGCTGCTCAGGGTTCTCAGTGTGCCTACAGAAAACCTAGAGATTGAATCAATTATTGTCAGCTCCTCACAAGGCCAACTTATCCAAGAACTCTGAATGCCTTCTCCTTGGAGTGGTGGAAGCACTCAGCACAGTGGCGCGGCTGCCAGGACCCATGGAGACGCAGCCGCCGAATCCCGAGGAGCGCCCGGCTGCCACCCCGTCAACTGCCTAGTCGAGCCCCCCGCAGACGCTGACCCGAGGTGGAGCCCAGCTGCTGGCTGAGGGCGGCTGCAGGGACTGACCTTTTCTCTTCTTTCTATCCAGATCAAACCATTTGTCTTCAACCTTACTGGGTTTAAATTAAGCCAAATCTGTCCCCTGGGCATAAACATACATACATACATACATACATACATACATACATACATACACGTAATATATATATATATATATATGTATATATATGTATATGTATATATATATATATAATCACGACTATCTGTAATGGAATCCAATGTCCTCTTCTAGCATGTCTGAAGACAGCTACAGTGTACTCATATTAATAAATAAGTAAATAAATGAATCTCAGAAAAAAAAGGCCTTTCAAGAAAAAA